>NC_091293.1:21776974-21888615 GCF_038502225.1 Cherax quadricarinatus | reverse complement strand
GCTGGAGTGTGGTGGTTTTTTGGAGTAGATTGTAAGTTGTATATAAGTTACTATTAATATAGATATATTTTTGTATACATGAGTTTTTATGTCCTTCCTTATACAACATTAATTATTTGCACTCATTCTTCTTAATTTGTTTCTGTGTTTTTCAGTATAATTTTATAACCCTTAGACAGCAGTGTGAGCAGCCTTTTGGGGCCAGGACCATATTATTTAAGTTACGACATCAAAGTAGTAACACTGTTTATCTGAGTGAGCTGAGCTCATCATGTAGTTCTACAGCAAGGACAGAGACTTCAAACCCATAGTACTACTGCATGGACAGTGAAGTGGTTAACAGACCCAGTTTATCTACTTTGCAATAAAGAGACTCTCCTACATACGAACATTCGAACTTTCGATAATATGAACAATTTGTCCAGAAGCTGAAAATTTGGGTGTAAGATTTAGTTTGCAGTCTGCCACATGGTGGTGGCAATGTAGAACGGGAAGTGCCGAGATGTAAACAATGCATAGTAAATTACTCTAGCGGCATCGTTCATACATGTGCTCCTGCTCTCTCAACAAATTCAGTGTTATTTGTGATTATTATACCCTAATATGTTTGGTGTTAAGCACAAAAGCAGTGGTGATGCAGGTAGTAGTCCTAAAAAGTGCCAGGCCATCACAATGGAAACAAAAGTGGACATAATAAAAAAAAGTAGAGTGCTTTTAGACAAACTTGATAGCAGAGAGGTTTTGTTTGTGTTATGGGGCTATAGAACCCAACATGTATTTATAAGTAACAGTTACTCTGGAATACCTAATTATATTGAAATGATGGGGACTTAGTTCTAAATGTCATAAGGACTGATCACCCTTAGGACTGAGAGGCAGCTGGGTCAAGCCTTTTTTTCTCAATATAATAGGTTATACTATAGACACACACACAATTTAAATAAGTAGTTTATAAAGTTGTATTTCTTTTTGTAAAAGTAAATTGAAGTGTGGTAGAAATGTGGTAACAAGAGAATTGTGCTTGGCAACAGTCTCTTGTTTTGGTGGGAGGAGTTTAGCTAGGCTCCTCCCTCTCCCTCTCTCGCTCTTCTCTCGTTGACATGGAGGTGGCAGGATCTCTGGGTCCTTCTTTCTATCTTTTGGGGCATTATGTGTGCTCCAGGGGTGAGTTTTTATAACTTAAGTTGTGGCCACCATACCTAGGGTGACTAAAGTGTGTCAAAACACTGGTTAGCCCAGAGTTAGTCAAGAAGAGAGAAGGACAAAAGTTAATGAGATACACCATGTGGGAGAACAGCTATGGAGTGTGTAGATTTTTGTTTTAAAATGTGAGGCTGTGATTGTATCTTCTGTACATATCTATTTAGAATACAGTTATATTTTTATAGTAGTAGTTTAAATAACCTGTGAAGAGGGCTGGTGAAAGAATATCAGAGACACTCAGGATGATCAGCCATGATGTAAGTATTACCCCTAGACAGATAAGGCCATTAAGTAAAAGGCCACCCCACACTAGAACATGTAGTGAGAACTTTACTATCAAAGTAATAAGGGACAACCAACGTAACATGGGAGCTTGACCGGGAGAGTTATTTGACTGCTAAAATAACTCAAAACATTCTTTGAACTATATGTGCTGGTATGGGGTAATAACAGTTGCATGTTTCTGGTAGAAGATTTACCAAGGTGGTGTCAGTGGAAGTGTTGTTTTCATATATTAGTTTACAGGTTGTTTTTCTCCTAAGGTGGGAGAAAGGTTGAGTAACACATTTTTGTTGTGGTTATGGTAAGTGCTATGTGCATAGTTTACATTCAATTTGTGTTATTTTATGTGCCTGTGGGAAAACTTTGTCCACTGATACTGTAAGAGGGAAGCAAGTGTTTAAAGATAAAAACTATGTCAGAAGATGAGTCTTTAAACTTTTTAGGCTTCAGGGAAGAAGGTAATAATTCATCAGTAAACATGCCTGTTAACAGTGAACATGAGGGATCACCTACTCCAGGTGTTACAGAAATGGAATGGGTGAGACTGAAATTAGCTGTGCTAGAGGCTGAAATGAAATTAATGAAAGATAAGGAGGAAGAACGTCAAAGGTTAGGAGGTTCAGAACAAGAGCCTGAGCAGTACTTTAACATAACTAAAGCTGTATGTAAAGTAAAAGGACACAAGTGCAAATAATGTGACATTTATTGTGGCAACGTTTCGCTCTCCAGGAGCTTTATCAAGCCATTACAAACAATACATGGACACAGAGGGTATATAAAGGCTCAGAGGGAGGTGAATACTAGTGAGGTACCATTTCGATGTTCACTAGTGGTAGTAGTAGTAGTAGTAGTAGTGGTAGTGACAAAAGTAATACAATATGGTAGAGCAATTAATTCGTACATGAGTAAAAGGATATAAAAGCTATTACTTGGGTAACATAAAAATAGGTTGGACAAATATAAACTGGAATGAGGCAGCTTGTTTCAGTGTTCACTCTCTGTGCTTTGTGTAGTATAACAGGAGAGACTATGTGATGGCAGGGTTTACTGTTTTCAGGAGGATTCTTGCTAAGACTTCGGAGATGGTGAAGCTGCCGTTGTTTTGTTTAATTGTATTCGAAACAGCGATCAGTGCTGATTCGAGGCACTTGCGTCTGCGGAAATTAGTTTCTTTGATCACTAATTGGGCGTCTCTGAATTTCATGAGATGATTGGTGGAATTTCGGTGTTGTACACAGGCGTTGTTCAGGTTATCGTTCCTACATGCGTAAATGTGTTCATTGAGGCGGGTGTCGAGGTTTCTGGCTGTTTCACCTACGTAAATCTTGTCACAGCCTCCACAGGGTATAGTGTAAACTCCTGCATTGACTGGTTCGTGGTGCTTGGATTTTGTCCTGTTTATATCCTTTATTGAAGTGCTAGAAGCGATGGCGACTCTGGTGTTAGCTTGTGAAAGTGCTTTTGAGACGTTCAGTGCAACCTGACTGTTGGGAAGAATTATAACTTTGCTGGGAGTGGTGTTGATGCGTGGAGAATTTATGATCTGAAGAGCTCTTTTCTTGGAGTCTTTGATGAAAAAAGAAGGAAAATGTAACTCTGTGAATGTTTGGTGAATGTATGTACACTCCTCGTCAAGAAACTCAGGACTACAAATTCGGTATGCTCTTAGGAAAAACACGATGATGATGCCTCTTTTGGTCTTGGTATCTTGACTGGAATAGAAGTGTGTGAGATCATTTTTATTGGTGGGTTTCCGATAAACTTGAAATCTTAGGTTGTTGTCTACTTTGTGAATGAGGACGTCGAGGAAAGGTAGCTTGTCATTGGACTCTTCTTCTAGTGTAAACTGGATCGCCGGTTCAACTGCGTTGAGCCTTGCCTGAAGATCCCGTACATCAAAACGTTTTGGAGTTATTACGAGGACATCGTCCACGTAACGTAACCAAGTGACGCTTGAAGGGATGATGTTGGCGAAGTGTTCGGACTCTAGGTGTTCCATGTATAAGTTGGCTAGGACGGCACTAATGGGGGACCCCATTCCCATGCCGTAGGTTTGTTTGTAGAGCTTGTTATTGAAAGAAAAACAGTTGAAATTAACACAGTCACCATCGCTTCTAGCACTTCAATAAAGGATATAACCAGGACAAAATCCAAGCACCACAAACCAGTCAATGCAGGAGTTTCACTATACCCTGTGGAGGCTGTGACAAGATTTACGTAGGTGAAACAGCCAGAAACCTCGACACCCGCCTCAATGAACACATTTACGCATGTAGGAACGATAACCTGAACAACGCCTGTGTACAACACCGAAATTCCACCAATCATCTCATGAAATTCAGAGACGCCCAATTAGTGATCAAAGAAACTAATTTCCGCAGACGCAAGTGCCTCGAATCAGCACTGATCGCTGTTTCGAATACAATTAAACAAAACAACGGCAGCTTCACCATCTCCGAAGTCTTAGCAAGAATCCTCCTGAAAACAGTAAACCCTGCCATCACATAGTCTCTCCTGTTATACTACACAAAGCACAGAGAGTGAACACTGAAACAAGCTGCCTCATTCCAGTTTATATTTGTCCAACCTATTTTTATGTTACCCAAGTAATAGCTTTTATAACCTTTTACTCATGTACGAATTAATTGCTCTACCATATTGTATTACTTTTGTCACTACCACTACTACTACTACTACTACTACCACCACTAGTGAACATCGAAATGGTACCTCACTAGTATTCACCTCACTCTGAGCCTTTATATACCCTCTGTGTCCATGTATTGTTTGTAATGGCTTGATAAAGCTCCTGGAGAGCGAAACGTTACCACAATAAATGTCACATTAGTTGCACTTGTGTCCTTTTACTTTACATATTGTCGGTAATTCTACCAACTTTATTACAACACATAACTAAAGCTGCAAATTTTGTCCCTAAGTTTACAGAGAGTGACCCAGATAGATATTTTTCTTTTTTTGAGAAGACTGCTCTGGAGCAAGGATGGCCCAAACAGAAATGGGGTACCCTGGTTCGCACACAACTTGTGGGTAAAGGATTCCAGAGAGTAGAGACTCTGGAGGGGCAAAATTTTTCTAATTATGATAAGATTAAAGAGGAAGTATTGCTTGCCTACCAAATGATACCTGAGAAATATAGACAAAAGTTCAGAAATAAAAATTTTTGGGATGGGCAGACCTTAACTGAGTTTGGGAATGAGAAACTGTTCCTTTTTAAGAAATGGGTTTGTTCTAAAGGAGTTAATAAAGACTATAACAAATTAGTAGATCTGATGGTTCATGAGGAATTGTACAATACAATCCCTGTTGACCTCAGAGAATATTTGGAGGACAAAAACCCAGATAATCTTTCAGAAGCACTGGATCTAGGTGACCGATTCTTGGCTCACAGGGAATTGGTAAGTAAAAACAGTCATGCTCCTTCTGAAAATTTCCCCACTCGTTCTAAACCTTATTCCAAGTCCTATGGTCATAAAGGTAAGTGGGACAAGAATTTTCAGGGACAAATGAAGGCTGAGGCAACCTCTAAAATAGAAGGAAAAGGTAAGTCAGCTGCAGTTCAAAGTTTACCTAGACAATCAGATAATGTTTCAGGTCCTCGAGTAAACAGTACCAGTCCTACACCAAATGGTAAAAACACCTTTAAGAGTTATGCCTGTTACTACTGTAACAAAACTGGACACACACAAAAGTTTTGCTGGTCAAGGCGGCGAGATCAGGAAAGGGAGGAACCACCCCAGAGGACTCTAACTGCAGAGATACATCCAGTTGCCTGCATTAGGTCTTCAAGGCAAGGTGAGGAGGAACCTTTGGATCTAGACCCCAGGATGTGTATATTTTCTAGTAGGTCCACAGTTGGTTTGCAAAAGGATGTAGGCAGAGTTGAGAACATATTGTCCTTGAGAGATGGATGTAGCACCTACTCTTTGGTAAGTGCTGGAGTGCTGCCAGGGTCTAAGGATACCTATACTGGGGTAGATATATTGTTGAAGGGTATTACGGGTTCAACCATAAGGACACCTGTACACAAATTATGGGTAGAATCTACATACCAAGTTGGCTATCTCCCTGTAGGTATCTCAGATGAAATTCCCTTCGAAGGGGTTGACCTCTTATTAGGGAATAATGTTATGGGCCTGTTAGACAGTGAGGAACAACTAGTTTGGGGGAAACCAAATCCCAAATGTTGGGAGGAAATGGCTAGGAAAACCCTGCCAGACCTTCTCCCTGATGGTTCCACCATGAGAAGTATGGCTCATGATCATGCTACCAACAGTCTTCATGGTATTTCTCATGAGGATGGTGAGGGCTTAAGTTTGGTAACTCTGCTTTCTGATGTTGAACTGCAGTCAACTGAAGAAAAGGATGTTCCAGCCAGATCTGAGCATGATTGGAGAATGGATCAGTTAATAGTGTGAGAGAGGGGTGCAATTAATTTCTGTGCAGGAAAATGTTGCTGTTGCTGAGGAAGAGATTTTACAGTTAAATAAGTGTTTTCATTTCAGGGAGGAAACTCTTACAAAGAATTCACCTCTGTTTGCAGTATCGATGGAAGGAGAACAAGGGTTTTGTCCCCAGGTGGTGATGTCCAAGGTTTCCAGGCATTTCTTCTGGTCTCAGCTGTGGGAGACTGTCAGAGAGCATATTGAGACCTATCATGTCTTTCAATTTATAGGGAAACCTAGTCGAAGTATTAAACCTGTTCCCCTTCAGTCTATTTCAGCACCAGGTGAACCCTTCAGCAAGCTGGTAGTAGATGTACTTGGTCCATTCCCAAGGACCAAACTGGAAAATGATTATTTACTCACAAATATTTGCTCCACTACCAGGTACCTGGAAGCAGTCCCTCTGCATAAGATAACTGCTCATGTAGTCTTAGGGTTTTGATGAAGTTCTTTTTCATGTTGGTTTTCCTCAAGCAGTGCAAAAAGACCAAGGGCCTAACTTTACCTCAAAGTCTTTTAGAAATGTTTTGAAGGGACTAAAAGTAGAGCCTCAGTGTTCAACTGTGTATCACTCTCCATCTCAAGGGGAAATAGAGAAATTACATCAAACCCTCAAGACAATGATGCAAGCCTGGTATAGACAATACTAACAACTGGGATGAGAGGATCCCTTTCTTTGTATTTGCTGAGTGGGGAAGCACTCTGGAATCTCTGAGCTTGGGGAGGATGGTGATGCTCCCCCCTCGGAGCTTTTTCTCAGTTTCAGACACTGTTTGGCTCATATGAGGTGGATGGTACAAGTGAACGTGCCCATCAACCAGACCAGGATGATGATGTGGGACCATAATGTGGACCATGATACTCTGGAGGCTGGAGAGGAAGTGCTGATACTGGAGCCAATTCATGTGAAAATCTGTATGGCAAGTTGCTGTGAGCTGAACATGTTGTGGGGGAAGTTCCCAGGGGTTAGATATAAAATCCACACCCCCAAGCAAGAAAAGAATGAGTATAGTGTATACAGTAACCGGTTAAAGGGTTTGAAGTTATGTCAAAAATTCAGAGAAA
Organism: Cherax quadricarinatus; assembly: GCF_038502225.1. Classification (NCBI taxonomy): domain Eukaryota; kingdom Metazoa; phylum Arthropoda; class Malacostraca; order Decapoda; family Parastacidae; genus Cherax; species Cherax quadricarinatus. The sequence continues at coordinate 21,881,602 of NC_091293.1, read as the reverse complement.
CCAATGTTTTAATGGAATGTAAAGGGCTGCAAAACAATAATCTGTTTGAAATACCAAAAGTGTATTTAAGAAATAACATGTGTGTAAAAGATTTTGGGAAATACATGCTTGGTTTTAATGAAAAAAATGTTGGAGAGTTGGCTCAGCCACCTTGGAACTTTATAAAAGTTTGGGATGTCAGTAATGGGGAAAAGTTGAAACTCCATGAAGAAATTGTTAAGGAAGCTGAGCCAATTCAACAATTTTTGTGTGGGAAAAATCTGTATAAAAAATTGGAGATGGAGGAAGAAGTGAAATTCTTCCAACACCAGTTTGCAGTGCTTAGTGAAAGTCAGTGGGCATTCCCATGCTTCATTGTTCCCAAATTAGATGGCACCCTGGGCATAAACACTGACTACCACAAAGTACGTTTAACAACTAAGGTTTACAGGATTAGAAAGATTGATACTTATGCACTAAGAGATGCAAACATTTTAAATAAACTAAAACATGGGGCAGGAAGATGTTATTTCCATGGCCTGTGTTCCAGTACCATTTTAATGTGTGAAATGCAAATTGTGTTCATTGTGTGCTTAAAATTTGTGTGTGAGATGGAACGTGATGGTATTTGTGTAAACTTGATGTATCCAACCTGGGTGCAAAGAGATGTCTTTGGTGTTTGTTGTTGCACTGCGAGAGGTTGCAGAACTGTTACTATCAATGAGCAGCCTTCTAAATTTAAATGTCAACATTTTATCACAGGAAAGAAAATTTTCATTTTGGGGCTGGCTATTCAGCATTTGTACATGTCTCAGGATCTCTTCATCCTGTTCCTGTGTATGGTGACTAAAATCAGACTCTTAAAATGGGCTTTGTTCCTACGCCTTTTAATTTGGAAGTCAAATATATAAAAGGCTCAGAGAATGTGGTTGCTAATGCTCTCTCTAGATGTTTCATGTAGATGCATAGTGCGTATTTTGTACATAGTGTTTTTCATGTGCTGACCTTGTTGTTTTTGCAGTGGTGAACTCTCGGCGAGCCTGAGTACTCTCTACCAGCCATCTGACTGTGAAGGAGTCGAGTCGGAGCCAAAAGTGTGACGAGGGTCAGTGTATATGTAAATGTGAGTTGAGGCAGTGGTTGACAACCTTCGGTAACATGAGACGTTCAGGAAGGTATGTGATGTTGTGTCTTGGTGTGCTCTATATACAAAATGGCTCGACGATTTGCCTTTGTGGTCCCTTGGACCCCTCCATGTTCTATGTCAGCCTCCTCTTCATAAGTTTGGAGGATCTGTGTGGAGTGGGACCTCGGAAGATGGGCTTGAGTGCCTGACCATGTTAAGGATCGTGAGTGTTGACTGGAAGTCTCACTGTTTAGTTCGGCCACCAAGTGAGAGACACCTTGACATGTTTCGTGAAGTTTCCTGCCTGGTGTACACCTGACTGCTCTGGGTTTGGCTCTACTCTCGTTTCCTGATCAGGAAGATGCCACCCTGGAGTACCAGTTGCTTGCTGGATTACTGTAGCAGAGGCACAGGCCTGTTGGTGCAGGCTTTCACAGTGGGCATTGTGTGCAATTTTTGCATTGTAATGTGTATTGTTTAAAAGTCACTAAAATTGTAAATAGTTACACCCTTGAGTATATGGGTATGGTTAAAATCCTTTTCTAAAAAATTCTGCAATCTATTGTAAATAACAGTAAAGTGAAGAGTAGTTATGGTGCTGGGAAATATGTAGCATTTCTAGTAGTCTAGCTTACCGCCTTCAGACTTAAGCAATATACTTTTACTAGCTGTATCCTGAGGGACACGGCTAGCTTTTGTGAGACTTCGTCTGGAAGTGGGGGTGTTATGGGGCTATAGGACCCAACATGTATTTATAAGTAACAGTTACTCTGGAATACCTAATTATATTGAATTGATGGGGACTTAGCTCTAAATGTCATAAGGACTGATCACCCTTAGGACTGAGAGGCAGCTGGGTCAAGCCTTTTTTTCTCAATATAATAGGTTATACTATAGACACACACACAATTTAAATAAGTAGTTTATAAAGTTGTATTTCTTTTTGTAAAAGTAAATTAAAGTGTGGTAGAATTGTGATAACAAGAGAATTGTGCTTGGCAACAGTCTTTTGTTTTGGTGGGAGGAGTTTAGCTAAGCTCCTCCCTCTCCCTCTCTCACTCTTCTCTTGTTGACATGGAGGTGGCAGAATCTCTGGGTCTTTCTTTCTATCTTTTGGGGCATTATGTGTGCTCCAGGGGTGAGTTTTTATAACTTAAGTTGTGGCCACCATACCTAGGGTGACTAAAGTGTGTCAAAACACTGGTTAGCCCAGAGTTAGTCAAGAAGAGAGAAGGACAAAAGTTAATGAGATACACCATGTGGGAGAACAGCTATGGAGTGTGTAGATTTTTGTTTTGAAAATGTGAGGCTGTGATTGTATCTTCTGTACATATCTATTTAGAATACAGTTATATTTTTATAGTAGTAGTTTAAATAACCTGTGAAGAGGGCTGGTGAAAGAATATCAGAGACACTCAGGATGATCAGCCATGATGTAAGTATTACCCCTAGACAGATAAGGCCATTAAGTAAAAAGCTACCCCACACTAGAACATGTAGTGAGAACCTTACTATCAAAGTAATAAGGGACAAACCAACGTAACAGTTTGCTTGAAGAATCCATCACTGTTTGAATCGCAGGACCCAAATGTGAACTGCATCATGGACAACAGCTGTCCATGATGTAATTCACTGCTACCATCTCATTTATGAAGAGAAGAAGAAGGCCATCACCCAGACATCCCTAGACCTCTAATTCAAGAGGGTAGACAAAGGTAATGAGTCTCACCAGGAGCCTGAATCAGTGCTATCGGCTTCAGATGCAACAACACTCAAGCCAACACCTTCCCACCATCTGTTTTACTAAATTTATGTTATTTACAAACTTTATTATAAACATTATAAATTTTATTTCATTTATAACACATGTTTTGTTTACTAGTGTACAGTACGTATTTTTCCTGTATTCACGTATACTGTATGCATACATATGTTGAACTTACGAACAAATGGACTTATGAACAGACACTCCCCTACTTACGAACTTTACTTAGATTTTTTTAAAAACCTGTTCATAAGTAGGGAAATGACTGTAAAATAAATAATGCAAGCAGGAGACCACAAACATGGCTCCACTTTTATAGCTAAAAATAAGTAATCACAGAAAAGGATTGCAGTCTCATACTTACGTAACAGCCTTTATCTTCCAGCGTTGTACAGTTCTGCGATATGGAGTCAAATAAAGGTCAATGAAAACTTCTTTTGGGGCAATGAAATCTGGTATTTTGCATTTAAATCTTGTTCTGCAAAAAATACAAAGAAGTTAAAATTCTGCTGTCTATTCAAACAATACACTAGCAAGAATTCAGATTCAGATATTTAAAAATTCCAATACATAGCGAAGTTAAAAAAAAATAATAGTAGTATATAAATAGGATATTGGGAAGATGTGAGGGATTAAAAGATGTTAGATCTGATACAAAGTAAGAATTACTGTAGTTGCTCTTTGATGATGACAGTTCTTATTTGAGAGGGATTCTGAAGACAGGTTGCGATGGTTGGTGGATGAATTTGGGAGGGTATGTAAGAGGGGTCGGCCTAGGAAAGGTTGGAGGGAGGGGGTAAAGGAGGTTTTGTGTGCAAGGGGCTTGGACTTCCAGCAGGCATGCGTGAGCGTGTTTGATAGGAGTGAATGGAGACAAATGATTTTTAATACTTGACGTGCTGTTGGAGTGTGAGCAAAGTAACATTTATGAAGGGGTTCAGGGAAACCGGCAAGCCGGACTTGAGTCCTGGAGATGGGAAGTACAGTGCCTGCACTCTGAAGGAGGGGTGTTAATGTTACAGTTTAAAAACTGTAGTGTAAAGCACCCTTCTGGCAAGACAGTGATGGAGTGAATGATGGTGAAAGTTTTTCTTTTTCGGGCCACCCTGCCTTGGTGGGAATCGGCCAGTGTGATAAAAAAAAAAAACCTAAGAGAAGGAAATTAAATGTATAAAAGAGAATGATGATGAGAATAAAAAGTCTAGACAATGACAGACTGAATATCAGACTGGAGGGAGTACTGAGGAAGTGAATGTATTCAAATAATTAGAAGTGGACATGTCAGCAGATGGGAAAAATGAGGTGAACTATGGAAGAGATGAGAGGGGAAAAAGGTGGGTGAGGTGTTGAGGCATCTGTAGAAAGAAAGAAGCTTATCTACATCAGAGTACAGTAGTACTAACACTTTTAAATGGGTGTGAGGCATGGGTTTTGATTACTGCAGCAAGAAGACTAAAGGTAATGGAGATGTCAGGTTTAACCCTTGAACTGTCCAAACGTAGATCTACGTTTTTTCAACATTTGAAAGTATGTAAAAAAATGTACATTTTTTTTTTTACATTTGAAAACGTGTAAAGAACTTGATCTACTTTTTTTTTTGTTATATTTGAAAATATGTAAAAAACCGTAGATCTACTTTTGGAGCACTACTCATATGAACATAAATCTGTTTGGACAGTTTAAGGGTTAAGAGTGATGTCTGGTGTGAATATCATGCAGAGTAACTGGAGCATAGAAATTAAAAGGATATAATGAGTAGGGGGGGGTTGCTGAGGTGGGGGTATGTAGAGAGGATAAGAGGAATAAGATAAAGAGGGCATATAAATCTGCAATGGAAGGTAGGAGCAGGATTTGTCCCAGGACAGGCTGGAGTGAGGGCTTAAAAGAAGCTTCAGTATTTAGAGGCTTGAGCATCCAGCAGGCATGCATGAGTGAATGTTATGTAGGTTACTGCATTATTGAAATAAATTATATATAAAATAAAGAGTTTATAATGTAAGGAAAATGTGCTCCATAATTATTAGTGTCACTAGGGTGTTAGTAGCAGAGGTTGTATCATGAAGCCAGGATTAAAATAAGTACCGTGGGCTATTTTGTTATAATTCTTAAGCATAGGTTTTTAGGTTTATATTTATGCTCACATGGGCCCTAGGAGGTTTTTATTGTATGCAGGGCCAGTGAGAGTTGTGGCAAGTACAGAAGTAATAGCATTTTTACCTGCAGGCTGGAAACTGGAAGGGGAGTCAGTATAGTGACCTGCTGGCATGGACATGTTAAATATTCATATGGCCTAATTTTAATTAACTAGTAAAAGTCTACCAGTGTATATTTTGTGGAATGGGTTGAAGGCAGGTTTTGTACTATGCATATTATGTATATGTATATTTTTCTACAGGGAGGTTTAATGAACCTTCTTGAAAGATAAACCTAAGGTTTAATAATGGTATTGACCACCTGTTCAGTGTTTTTGTGAAGTTACAGGTATGGGCCTAGGGTGGTTATTTTTAAATAATTTTGTATTTATCTCTTGACAATTGTTTTACCCCCTAGGTCCTCCAAAACATCATAACAGCATGTTAGAGAGAAGTGAATGGAGAAAGGGATTCAGAGAAACTGGTCAGCCAGACTGGGGTCCTGGAGGTAGGAAGGGCAGTACCTGCACTCTAATGGAAGGGTGGGATATTCCAGTTGGGCAGCGGCAGCAACGGTATCCTACCAGCTCTTCTTTCTCAAAAAAACATCGCTCATCAAAACTTGTGATGGCCTAAGTGAAAGTTCAACTACATGAACCCACGTAGACCACAACATGACCCAAGAATACTAAGAATGTAACCCAAATCTTGACAAAATTAGAAGATCTAAGGAAGACAGCCCTGCTAACCCAAACACTGCCTCCGCTGCCAGACAACCACTTAACCCAAGCTCCGAGAAAACAAGCCTTCTCCTCCATTGCTACACAGTATCTACTTCAGTGATACTATGAAAGGATATCGCAGAAGAAACAACACCAGTAATAATAGAATAACAGCAAGGACCCTAGAACTCAACTTGTCTACCCAGCAGGACGCCGGTGTATCATCAACCCCCCTCACCACCGCCACCCAGGGAACAACAACAACAACAACAAACATGGCTGACTCCCCCTCCAACTCCACTCCCTTCAAAGGATTCACCCATGATAACTCAGGTATGATTATTCCTGACAATATCAAGGACTACATCGTTGCTCTAGAAAATGAAATCAAAGATATCAAAGCAACACTCGAGCGACGAGAATCCAAGATAACCAACCTCGAGAACAAGATCCAAAACCTTGAAGAGAAGATTACATCGGGAAGTGTTGACACAGAAAATACTCTAAAAGCAGCTATAGCCAGTCACACTGAGCAAATAACAACAATAAATATGAAGGTTGAAGAAGCAATCAAGGACTGGAATCAGAACATGCACACTCGACTAAATGAATACCTTGATTTCCAAGACGACAAAACTGAACAAGATAAGTTGTCTGATGCAGTTATAATAAACAGTCCACACATTCCTAGTGACATAACACAAGCACAGTGCAAAGAAACTGCTATCAGGATAATACAGAACCACGTACAAGTCATCGTGCAAAACAATGAAATCAAAGAAACACGTTTGCTAGGAAAACCAGGAAGTAAACACAGTATAATGATCCGACTTCATTCATACGATAAAAGAAAGGACCTAATTAAATCAGCAATTACAATGAAAAATGGAGTGTACATAAATGAGTGTCTAACAAAAAAACGTCAAAACCTTCTGTTCAGGCTGAGAAAACTTAAACAGGAAAACAAAATACATCAGTGTTTCACGCGAGATGGGAAAATACTAGTAAGGAAAACATCAACAGGACAACAATATACCATCTCAAACGAACATGATTTCTCTACCTTCCTTAGAAAAGCTGACATTTCTGTAACAGATTAGATAAGTGCCCTTAATACATATATACGTGTGGTGCATATAGTGTACGTTACTATTATATTGTGCATTATTATTTTTATTATTTTTCATCACTAGCTAATGCCAACTACCTCCAATACTCTATACTTCTTTCTTACTGCTATTAATTGCTCATAATTTTAAATTACAAGTCAAATCTTACTCCAAATTAATAATATTCATTATTCTTACCTGTCCATTTAATTTTGTTTATCACTACTTGTTTTTTAGTCACTTTTCATTGTGTATGCAATTAGTGTATATTCCAATTACTTTTTTGCAAGTACCAAAACTATCTTTTGCTAGCTAGTACCAACTACCTCATTTTTTTTTTACTTTTTATTGTGCAATAAACTGCTCAATTTATTTAATATTACAAATCAGATCTTACTCCTAAACCAATATTATTTCATAGTGACCATCTGTCCATTTAACTTTGTTTACCATTACTTAATTTTAGTCCCTTATATATTTTCTCCTTTATTTTAGCTTTATATAACTACCCTAGTTTATATATTCACAATTGTTAAAATAATCAAGGTGCTATTCTCAGGTGCTAAAGTAGAATAAGTTCACAATTTTGCCATTATATTCCAAAGCTCATTTATTTGATTACCACTTTATTGTTCACCACAACTTATATTAGTCCCTTTTATATTATAATTTTATACTATAATTCTAACTTTAAAGAATTACCTTTATAGTACTACCTACTATCATATTCCCAAGCTCCATTATTTGATCATCACTTTATTTGTATTAGTCCCTTTTATATTGTCTCCTTTATTTTAGCTTAAAAAAAAAAAAAAAAAAAAAAAAAAAAAAACTACCTTAGCTCATTATTTTACATTTGTTAAATAATTCAGGTGCTATTTTTTAGCTTAAGACTATTTACTTTGTTTTATACTTAATTCTAACTATAGATTCACTACAAATCTTATGATTACAAGCATTGATCCTGATACCAACCTCTTATTTAATGACTTAAATGAATCAAACAGTTACTGTAATTACTACACTGCAGAACAATCAAAGGCACTTCTCAGTGCCAACAACAACATAACTATCTTTAACTACAATATCAGATCTTTAAGCAAGCATTACGATGACCTCATAGCATTACTAAATTCCTTACATGCCAATATGTCCATCATTACACTAACTGAAACCTGGCTAAAGCCTGATAGTACAGATGTCTATGCCATTCCTGGTTACACAGCCATACACAACTGTAGGCCAGACCAACAAGGGGGTGGCACAGCCATATACTACTCAGACCAACTAGAATGTATCACTAATACTTGCACAAGGGATGAACATGGGGAATATATAATAGCCAAATTCAAATCCAAATACCTACAAAAACCTCTCACATTGATAAACATCTACAGAGTTCCACAGTCAAACATTAGCCAATTTAGTCAAAACCTAGGAAGTATGATAACTGATGCACGCATGAACAAAGATCACTTACTACTCTCAGGTGACTTCAATATAAATCTCCTGCAAGACCAGGACCCACACGTTACTGAATTCACAAACACAATGAGTAACTGTATGTTGCTACCAACAGTAACAAAACCTACAAGAGTTACAGAGACTAGTGTTTCCCTACTTGACCACATCTGGACCAACACCATATCCCCTTTAAAATCAGGCATAATTACAGATAATACCACAGACCACTACCCTACTTTCCTCATAACAACTCTTGGTAAACTACCCCAAGACACTACTAAAGTCACCTTCAGACTTCACAATGAGGCAGCCATTAATAACTTCACAACAGCAGTAGCAAACATTGACTGGCACACTGAGCTAGAAATCTATACAGATATTGACGAATGTATTAATAATTTTCTAAAAAAGACCCAATACCTCTATAACAAGCACTGCCCTAAAAAAACTAAACAGATGACAGCTAAGAGACTGAACAGTCCCTGGCTAACACCCAGCATTCTCAAATCCATAAATACAAAACACCAATATGAAAAACAGTACAGAATGGGTCACATAACCAGAGACCAAACAAAACGTTACTCGTCAATCCTAACCAGCCTGATAAGAAGGGCAAAAAAATTGTATTATGAGAACAGATTATCCAACTTACGAGGTGATATAAAAAAGACCTGGAAAACCCTATCAGAAATTCTGGGAACAAAAAAGATATCACGAAATAGCGAAATAAAATTAGCAAAATCAGATGAACCCCAACTCCCACCAACAGAAACAGCAAACAGACTCAATGATTTCTTCTCCACTATAGGACAAAACCTTGCCAATAAAATCCCAAGCTCAGATACCCCACCAAATGACTACCTCACCGGCAACTACCCGAACACACTGTTCCTAGCTCCGACTAACCCATACGAAGTCTCCCTTATTATCAACGCACTAAAAAACAAGGCAGGAGATTTAAATACCTTACCACCCTTTATATACAAAAAAGTGTCACAAGTGCTATCACCAATCATTGCAACACTCTTTAACAAATCCATTGAATCCTCCACCTTCCCTACAGTACTCAAAATAGCAAGGGTCACCCCGATCCACAAAGGAGGAGACCAAACAGAGTTGAATAACTATAGGCCAATATCCAACTTACACCCTCTCTCAAAAATCTTCGAAAAATTAATTCATAAACGAATCTACTCCTACCTTATCTCCCAAAACATACTCAACCCCTGCCAATTTGGATTCAGGCCTAATAAAAATACTAATGATGCTATTATACACATGCTAGAACATATATACACTGCAATAGAGAAAAAAGAAGTCCCACTGGGGATCTTCATTGACTTACGTAAAGCTTTTGATACAGTTGACCATGACTTGCTCCACGTAAAATTGTCACACTATGGTATAAGAGGGCACTCCCTCAACTACCTCAAGTCATACCTCAGCAACAGAAGCCAATATGTGTACGCAAATGGGGCAAACTCTTCTGCACAACCAATTACAGTTGGTGTCCCACAGGGAAGTGTCCTTGGCCCTCTTCTCTTTCTCCTATACATAAATGACCTACCAAATGCTTCGCAATTACTCAAACCCACACTATTTGCAGATGACACTACATACGTCTTCTCCCACCCGAGCCCAGTCACGCTAGCCAATACTGTAAATACCGAATTACAGAAAATATCTACCTGGATGAGGACTAACAAACTTACACTAAACATTGACAAAACCTACTTCATTCAGTTTGGTAACAGAGCTACAGATGTCCCTCTTAACATAATGATAAACGGATCACCTATCACAAAGCTAACAGAGGGAAAATTCTTAGGAATCCACCTTGATAATAGACTCAAATTTCATACACATATACAACAAATTTCTAAGAAAATTTCCAAGACTGTAGGCATACTATCGAAGATACGGTACTATGCTCCACAGTCAGCCCTCCTGGCCCTATATCACTCTCTTATTTACCCCTATCTCACCTATGGAATTTGTGCATGGGGCTCAACAACAATTAACCATCTCAGACCACTAATTACCCAACAAAAGGCTGCAGTTAGAATGATAACAAATTCTCACTACAGGCAGCACACTCCACCAATATTCAATACACTAAACCTACTCACCATACAAAACATCCATACTTATTACTGCACCTATTACATACATAGAACACTTAACTCTGATATTAACCCTCCCCTCAAACATCTCCTTGCCAACCTCAACAGAACACATGACCATAACACAAGGCACAGATCACTCTTTGATGTTCCTCGTGTCCATCTCACACTATGCAAAAACTCAATGCACATAAAAGGCCCTAAAATCTGGAATTCATTACCTGTAAATATAAAAGAAACACTACCTGTTTATAAATTCAAGTCTCTTCTCAAAGATCACTTACTCACCCAAAACCAAATAAATACTGAATAACTGAACCTTATAAATTGTATATCTTAAATGTTTCTCACAATTATATCACATAAATGTTAAACCTAAAACCCAATCTAACTTTATTATTTTTTAAATACACTACCTAACAGAATACTCCATACGACTGAATGTACAACAATGCATGCAACCATATGACCTGTCTTTGTAATACTCACTTGTGCTTTATAGTAATCTGTTTACATTAATGTTTTATCACTGATTTCATCATTGCTTAGTTAATCTTAAGTTAATTTTAAGCCAGCCCGTAATGCTATGCATAGTATAAGTGGCTTTGGCATGCTGCTCTTATCTGTATTTTTTTGTACCTCTGTATGTGTGCTCAAATTGTTAATAAATAAATAAATAAATAAATAAATGACTACGGTAAACAATATGGTTGTCTCCCAATGAGTTTACTTGTAAGCATGTAATGTTGAAGTACATAAAGGTAATCACTCCTAGAAAATTTTCCATACCTATCTTCTTATTCTTTTTAACTGAATGAACTGATGCTTGATTAAGACCATTGACTCTTGCCATCCCCACTACATATGATCCATTCTTAAGCTTATCTAATACAAACCTCAGTTTTTTCAAAACAACAAGACTTTCATTTTTAAACTTCTTGCCACTTCCAGCATCACTAACATTCCTCTTGGGTGTCATGGTTCTTATTCAGGCATGAAATATAATAATGAAAAGATCAAAAATAAATTCATTAACACAGAGCTTAATGTATGATGGGATGAATGAGAGGTTGTGTACTTTAACCCCTTGACTGTTGCAACCCCCAATCCTGAGGTGTCTCCTGGTGTCACAAAATTTAAAAAAAAAAAAAAAAAAAAATTCTTATGAAATGATAGAGAATCTTTTCCCGATTGTAATGACACCAAAAAACCGAAATTTGATGGAAAACTGACGGAATTACGCTCTCACGAAGTTTGCAACCTTGGCGATATTTACAAATCGGCGATTTCGCCCACTTTGAGCCCTATTTTCAGTCGACCAAACTCATAGCTCTTTTTTTAGAACTCCATTTTTTCTATCGATTGAGTACAAGAAACTGCCCATTTACCAATTTCAACTACCCAATAACGTGGTCAGAAATTTGCAATTTGGCCAATTTCACGAAAATTAAAAAATATGACAATTTCAAAATAAGGTCCAGAATGAACAATGCAGACATTCCTGGCTCTAAAATAACATTTTCTTTGTTCATCAGTCATGTCTCCAGGCCCCTCTGACATTACTCTTGCTTTCTATTTTGAATTTTTATTCAAATAAGAAATAGAAAATTTACTATTATGCAGACTACTCCAATACTGTAATAATTGTATAAATAACATCAACCCATACACGACTGCATATTAGAATGGCTAGTTGGACATTTATTGGACAATGATGTCATTTGTTTACTTTCGGCAAAAATCAAACAGAGGGAATATTTTGATAGAGGGAATATTTTGAGGAATTGTTAAATGCTGATGAAGATAGGGAAGCTGTGATTTCGTGTATAGGGCAAGGAGGAATAACATCTTACAGGAGTGAGGAAGAACCAGTTGCGAGTGTAGGGGAAGTGCATGAGGCAGTTGGTAGAATGAAAGGGGGTAAAGCAGCTGGGATTGATGTGATAAACATAGAAATGTTAAAAGTAGGTGGGGATATAGCTTTGGAGTGGTTAGTGTTTTTACTTAATAAATGTATGGAAGAGGGTAAGGTATCAAGGGATTGGTAGAGAGCATGCATAGTTCCTTTGCATAAAGGAAAAGGGGACAAAAGAGAGTGTAAAAATTACAGGGGAATAAGTCTGTTGAGTACCTGTAATTGTTTTACATGATGGTAGGATTGCTGGTGTCTTTTTTTCTGTCTCATAAACATGCAAGATTTCAGGTACGTCTTGCTACTTCTTCTTACACTTAGGTCACACTACACATACATGTACAAGCATATATATACACACCCCTCTGGGTTTTCCTCTATTTTCTTTCAGGTTCTTGTTCTTGTTTATTTTCTCTTACCTCCACGGGGAAGTGGAACAGAATTCTTCCTCCGTAAGCCATGCGTGTTGTAAGAGGCGACTAAAATGCCGGGAGCAAGGGGCTAGTAACCCCTTCTCCTGTATAAATTACTAAATTTAAAAAGAGAAACTTTTGTTTTTCTTTTTGGGCCACCCTGCCTCAGTGGGATATGGCCGGTTTGTTGAAGGAAGAAGAAACATGCAAGATTTCAGGTACGTCTTGCTACTTCTTCTTACACTTAGGTCACACTACACATACATGTACAATTATATATATATATATATACAGAGGAACCTCTACTTGCGAGCATATCCACGTACGAGTTTTTCCAAATATGAGCAGTTGAAGGGGTGATTTTTTTGCTTCCATATGCGAGCAAAATTTCCATAAGCGAGCAGACATCAGACAGGTTCCTTGACACTGGTGAGGGGCTTTTGCTCTTGGTCTCATTTGTTTGTTGGACAATCTTATTAAAACTTGGGCTTCTTAACATACACCAAAAATGAAAGAAATCTAAGCATAAATAATGGAGTTCACTTCTCAGCAATTAGCCATCCCTTAGTGGTATATTTGTATGGTTTTTATGGTTGTATTCTCATTTTTTTTGGTCTCATTTGATAGAATGGAAGATATATTACAGAAATAGATATGATTTTGATTGCTTTCACAATGAAAAGTACCTTGAAATTGAGCTCAACGTAGGGGAAATGGTCCATTGCTTGGCTATGTTTAAGAGTAAACAAATTACATCACTGTCCATTCCAATATGCAGTCGTGAATGGGTTCACATTATTTATACAATTATTGCAATAAGAAATAATAGTAAATCTTTTATTTTTTGTGTGAATAAAAATTTCAAATTATTTATATAATAATTTTTTTTTTTCAACAAGTCGGCCGTCTCCCACCGAGGCAGGGTGACCCAAAAAAGAAAGAAAATCCCCAAAAAGAAAATACTTTCATCATTCAACACTTTCACCACACTCGCACATTGTCACTGTTTTTACAGAGGTGCTCAGAATACAACAGTTTAGAAGCATACACATATAAAGATACACAACATATCCCTCCAAACTGCCAATATCCCAAACCCCTCCTTTAAAGTGCAGGCATTGTACTTCCCATTTCCAGGACTCAAGTCCGACTATATGAAAATAACTGGTTTCCCTGAATCCCTTCACTTAATGTTACCCTGCTCACACTCCAACAGATCATCAGGTTCCAAGTACCATTCGTCTCCATTCACTCCTATCTAACACGCTCACGCACGCTTGCTGGAAGTCCAAGCCCCTTGCCCACAAAACCTCCTTTACCCCCTCTCTCCAACCCTTTCGAGGACGACCCCTACCCCGCCTTCCTTCCCCTATAGATTTATATGCTTTCCATGTCATTCTACTTTGATCCATTCTCTCTAAATGACCAAACCACTTCAACAACCCTCGTCTGCCCTCTGACTAATACTTTTATTAACTCCACATCTTTTCCTAATTTCCACACTCCGAATTTTCTGCATAATATTTACACCACACATTGCCCTTAAACAGGACATCTCCACTGCCTCCAACCGTCTCCTCGCTGCTGCATTTACCACCCAAGCTTCACACCCATATAAGAGTGTTGGTACTACTATACTTTCATACATTCACTTCTTTGCCTCCATAGATAACGTTTTTTGACTCCACATATACCTCAACGCACCACTCACCTTTTTTCCCTCATCAATTCTATGATTAACCTCATCCTTCATAAATCCATCCGCCGACACGTCAACTCCCAAGTATCTGAAAACATTCACTTCTTCCATACTCCTCCTCCCCAATTTGATATCCAATTTTTCTTCATCTAAATCATTTGACACCCTCATCACCTTACTCTTTTCTATGTTCACTTTCAACTTTCTACCTTTACACACATTCCCAAACTCACCCACTAACCTTCGCAATTTTTCTTTAGAATCTCCCATAAGCACAGTATCATCAGCAAAAAGTAACTGTGTTAATTCCCATTTTGAATTTGATTCCCCAAAATTTAATCCCACCCCTCTCCCGAACACCCTAGCATTTACTTCCTTTACAACCCCATCTATAAATATATTAAACAACCATGGTGACATTACACATCCCTGTCTAAGACCTACTTTTACTGGGAAGTAGTCTCCCTCTCTTCTACACACCCTAACCTGAGCCTCACTATCCTCATAAAAACTCTTTACAGCATTTAATAACTTACCACCTATTCCATATACTTGCAACATCTGCCACATTGCTCCACTATCCACCCTATCATATGCCTTTTCTAAATCCATAAATGCAATAAAAACTTCCCTACCTTTATCTAAATACTGTTCACATATATGCTTCAATGTAAACACTTGATCTACATATCCCCTACCCACTCTGAAACCTCCTTGCTCATCCGCAATCCTACATTCTGTCTTACCTCTAATTCTTTCAATTATAACCCTACCATACACTTTTCCTGGTATACTCAGTAAACTTATTCCTCTATAATTTTTACAGTCTCTTTTGTCCCCTTTCCCTTTATATAAAGGGAATATACATGCTCTCCGCCAATCCCTAGGTACCTTCCCCTCTTTCATACATTAAACAAAAGTACCGACCACTCCAACACTATATCCCCCCCTGCTTTTAACATTTCTGTCATGATCCCATCAGTTCCAGCTGCTTTACCCCCTTTCATTTTACGTAATGCCTCACGTACCTCCCCCACACTTACATTCTGCTCTTCTTCACTCCTAAAAGATGGTATACCTCCCTGACCAGTGCATGAAATTACTGCCTCTGTTTCTTCCTTAACATTTAAAAGTTCCTCAAAATATTCTCGCCATCTACCTAATACCTCCATCTCCCCATCTACTAACTCCCCTACTCTGTTTTTAACTAACAAATCCATACTTTCCCTAGGCTTTCTTAACTTGTTTAACTCACTCCAAAATTTTTTCTTATTTTCATTAAAATTTCTTGACAGTGCCTCTCCCACTCTATCATCTGCTCTCCTTTTGCACTCTCTCACCACTCTCTTTACCTTTCTTTTACTCTCCATATACTCTGCTCTTCTTTTAACACTTCTGCTTTGTAAAAACCTCTCATAAGCTACCTTTTTCTCTTTTATCACACCCTTTACTTCATCATTCCACCAATCACTCCTCTTTCCTCCTGCCCCCACCCTCCTATAACCACAAACTTCTGCCCCACATTCTAATACTGCATTTTTAAAACTATTCCAACCCTCTTCAACCCCCCCATTACTCATCTTTGCACTATCCCACCTTTCTGCCAATAGTCGCTTATATCTCACCCGAACTTCCTCCTCCCTTAGTTTATACACTTTCACCTCCCTCTTACTTGTTGTTGCCATTTTCCTCTTGTCCCATCTACCTCTTACTCTAACTGTAGCTACAACTAAATAATGATCCGATATATCAGTTGCCCCTCTATAAAAGTGTACATCCTGAAGCCTACCCATCAACCTTTTATCCACCAATACATAATCTAATAAACTACTTTCATTACGTGCTACATCATACCTTGTATATTTATTTATCCTCTTTTTCATAAAATATGTATTACTTATTACCAAATCTCTTTCTACACATAGCTCAATTAAAGGCTCCCCATTTACATTTACCCCTGGAACCCCAAATTTACCTACTACTCCCTCCATAACATATGTATAATAATAATAATACGTATAATAATAATAATATTTTTTTTTTTTTTTTTTTTTTTTTTCAACAAGTCGGCCGTCTCCCACCGAGGCAGGGTGACCCAAAAAAAGAAAGAAAATCCCCAAAAAGAAAATACTTTCATCATCATTCAACACTTTCACCACACTCGCACATTATCACTGTTTTTGCAGAGGTGCTCAGAATACAACAGTCTAGAAGCATACACATATAAAGATACACAACATATCCCTCCAAACTGCCAATATCCCAAACCCCTCCTTTAAAGTGCAGGCATTGTACTTCCCATTTCCAGGACTCAAGTCCGACTATATGAAAATAACCGGTTTCCCTGAATCCCTTCACTAAATATTACCCTGCTCACACTCCAACACATCGTCAGGTCCCAAGTACCATTCGTCTCCATTCACTCCTATCTAACACGCTCACGCACGCTTGCTGGAAGTCCAAGCCCCATACCCACAAAACCTCCTTTACCCCCTCTCTCCAACCCTTTCGAGGACGACCCCTACCCCGCCTTCCTTCCCCTATAGATTTATATGCTTTCCATGTCATTCTACTTTGATCCATTCTCTCTAAATGACCAAACCACCTCAACAACCCCTCTTCTGCCCTCTGACTAATACTTTTATTAACTCCACACCTTCTCCTAATTTCCACACTCCGAATTTTCTGCATAATATTTACACCACACATTGCCCTTAAACAGGACATCTCCACTGCCTCCAACTGTCTCCTCGCTGCTGCATTTACCACCCAAGCTTCACACCCATATAAGAGTGTTGGTACTACTATACTTTCATACATTCCCTTCTTTGCCTCCATAGATAACGTTTTTTGACTCCACATATACCTCAACGCACCACTCACCTTTTTTCCCTCATCAATTCTATGATTAACCTCATCCTTCATAAATCCATCCGCCGACACGTCAACTCCCAAGTATCTGAAAACATTCACTTCTTCCATACTCCTCCTCCCCAATTTGATATCCAATTTTTCTTTATCTAAATCATTTGACACCCTCATCACCTTACTCTTTTCTATGTTCACTTTCAACTTTCTACCTTTACACACATTCCCAAACTCATCCACTAACCTTTGCAATTTTTCTTTAGAATCTCCCATAAGCACAGTATCATCAGCAAAAAGTAACTGTGTCAATTCCCATTTTGAATTTGATTCCCCATAATTTAATCCCACCCCTCTCCCAAACACCCTAGCATTTACTTCCTTAACAACCCCATCTATAAATATATTAAACAATCATGGTGACATTACACATCCCTGTCTAAGACCTACTTTTACCGGGAAATAGTCTCCCTCTCTTCTACACACCCTAACCTGAGCCTCACTATCTTCATAAAAACTCTTTACAGCATTTAATAACTTACCACCTATTCCATATACTTGCAACATCTGCCACATTGCTCCACTATCCACCCTATCATATGCCTTTTCTAAATCCATAAATGCAATAAAAACTTTCCTACCTTTATCTAAATACTGTTCACATATATGCTTCAATGTAAACACTTGATCTACACATCCCCTACCCACTCTGAAACCTCCTTGCTCATCCACAATCCTACATTCTGTCTTACCTCTAATTCTTTCAATTATAACCCTACCGTACACTTTTCCTGGTATACTCAGTAAGCTTATTCCTCTATAATTTTTACAGTCTCTTTTGTCCCCTTTCCCTTTATATAAAGGGACTATACATGCTCTCCGCCAATCCCTAGGTACCTTCCCCTCTTTCATACATTTATTGAACAAAAGTACCAACCACTCCAACACTATATCCCCCCCTGCTTTTAACATTTCTGTCATGATCCCATCAGTACCAGCTGCTTTACCCCCTTTCATTTTACGTAATGCCTCACGTACCTCCCCCACACTTACCTTCTGCTCTTCTTCACTCCTAAAAGATGGTATACCTCCCTGACCAGTGCATGAAATTACTGCCTCTGTTTCTTCCTTAACATTTAAAAGTTCCTCAAAATATTCTCGCCATCTACCTAATACCTCCATCTCCCCATCTACTAACTCCCCTACTCTGTTTTTAACTGACAAATCCATATTTTCCCTTGGCTTTCTTAACTTGTTTAACTCACTCCAAAATTTTTTCTTATTTTCATTAAAATTTCTTGACAGTTCCTCTCCCACTCTATCATCTGCTCTCCTTTTGCACTCTCTCACCACTCTCTTTACCTTTCTTTTACTCTCCATATATTCTGCTCTTCTTATAACACTTCTGCTTTGTAAAAACCTCTCATAAGCTACCTTTTTCTCTTTTATCACACCCTTTACTTCATCATTCCACCAATCACTCCTCTTTCCTCCTGCACCCACCCTCCTATAACCACAAACTTCTGCCCCACATTCTAATACTGCATTTTTAAAACTATTCCAACCCTCTTCAACCCCCCCATTACTCATCTTTGCACTATCCAACCTTTCTGCCAATAGTCGCTTATATCTCACCCGAACTTCCTCCTCCCTTAGTTTATACACTTTCACCTCCCTCTTACTTGTTGTTGCCACCTTCCTCTTTTCCCATCTACCTCTTACTCTAACTGTAGCTACAACTAAATAATGATCCGATATATCAGTTGCCCCTCTATAAACATGTACATCCTGGAGCCTACCCATCAACCTTTTATCCACCAATACATAATCTAATAAACTACTTTCATTACGTGCTACATCATACCTTGTATATTTATTTATCCTCTTTTTCATAAAATATGTATTACTTATTACCAAATTTCTTTCTACACATAGCTCAATATTTACCCCTGGCACCCCAAATTTACCTACTACTCCCTCCATAACATTTTTACCCACTTTAGCATTGAAATCCCCAACCACCATTACTCTCACACTTGATTCAAAACTCCCCACGCATTCACTCAACATTTCCCAAAATCTCTCTCTCTCCTCTACACTTCTCTCTTCTCCAGGTGCATACACGCTTATTATAACCCACTTTTCACATCCAATCTTTATTTTACTCCACATAATCCTTGAATTAATACATTTATAGTCCCTCTTTTCCTGCCATAGCTTATCCTTCAACATTATTGCTACTCCTTCTTTAGCTCTAACTCTATTTGAAACCCCTGACCTAATCCCATTTATTCCTCTCCACTGAAACTCTCCCACCCCCTTCAGCTTTGTCTCACTTAAAGCCAGGACATCCAGCTTCTTCTCATTCATAACATCCACAATCATCTCTTTCTTATCATCTGCACAACATCCACGCACATTCAGACTTCCCACTTTGACAATTTTCTTCTTCTTATTCTTTTTAGTAATCTTTACAGGAAAAGGGGTTACTAGCCCATTGTTCCCGGCATTTTAGTTGACTTTTACAACACGCATGGCTTACAGAGGAAAGATTCTTATTCCACTTCCCCATGAATATAAAAGGAAAATTAATAAGACCAAGAACTATTAAGATAAAATCAAAGAAAACTCAGATGAGTGTGTATGAATAAATGTGTATATGTATGTGTAGTGTGACCTAAGTGTAAGTAGAAGTAGCAAGACATGCCTGTAATCTTGCATATTTATGAGACAGACAAAAGACATCAGCAATCCTACCATCATGTAAAACAATCACAGGCTTTCGTTTTACACTCACTTGGCAGGACGGTAGTACCTCCCTGGGTGGTTGCTGTCTACCAACCTACTACCTGTATAATAATAATATAATAATAATACTAATATAATATGTATAATAATAATATATCTTTCTTCTTTCAACAAACCGGCCATATCCCACCAAGCCAGGGTGGCCCAAAAAGAAAAGCAAAAGTTTTTCTTTTTAAATATAGTAATTTATACATGAGAAGGGGTTACTAGCCCCTTGCTCCCGGCATTTTAGTCGCCTCTTACAACACGCATGGCTGGCTTACGGAGGAAGAATTCTGTTCCATTTCCCCATGGAGATAAGAGGAAATAAACAAGAATAAGAACTAGAAAGAAAATAGAAGAAAACCCAGTGGGGTGTGTATATATATGCTTGTACATGTATGTGTAGTGTGACCTAAGTGTAAGTAGAAGTAGCAAGACGTACCTGAAATCTTGCATGTTTATGAGATAGACAAAAGACACCAGCAATCCTACCATCATGTAAAACAATTACAGGCTTTCATTTTACACTCACTTGGCAGGATGGTAGTACCTCCCTGGGTGGTTGCTGTCTACCAACCTACTACCTAGAATAATAATACATATATAATAATAATGTACTACATATAATAATTATAATAATAGACGGCTTCAAAAGGATGTCACTAGATGGCAGTGTTTACCACAACAAAGAGGGAGCGGTTGTGGCCACCTCCACCTGTTACATAATGACATATTTTATCAGGTTTCTATGTGGTTTATATTGTTTATTATTTCATTTTAGACAAACTATGATAGATAAATAAGCCATAGAGTTGATGATAGCAAAATATTCAAGGAGTATGTTGTCCTGTCTCTAGACAAACTCTCGTCGGCCGCCGACACTGCCCATACCACTACATGAATGACGTGTTATTCACTCTAGAGTATATATCAAGTTTCTATGTGATTAATATTGTTTATTATTTCATAGAAGAACTGTGATAGATAAATAAGCTGTAGAGTTGATGATAGCGAAATATTCAAGAAGTATGTTGTTCTGTCTCCAGACAAACTCTCGTCCACCGCCGACACTGCCCATACCACTACATGAATGACATGTTTTACTCGTTTTAGAGTATATATCAGATTTCTATGTTATTTGTATTGTTTATTATGTCATATTAGATGAAGCGAGATGGATAAATAAGCCATAGAGTTGATATTAGCGAAATTATTGAAGTACAGAATTCCATTGGAATGGATTAATTGCATTTCAATTAATTTAAATGAGGAAAATTGACTCTGCAAACGAGCAAATCCAGTTGCAAGCAAGGTCATGGAATGGATTAAACTCACAAGTAGAGGTTCCACTGTATATACACACACCCCTCTGGGTTTTCTTCTATTTTCTTACTAGTTCTTGTTCTTGTTTATTTCCTGTTATCTCCATGGGGAAGTGGATCAGAATTCTTCCTCCGTAAGCCATGCGTGTTGTAAGAGGTGACTAAAATGCCAGGAGCAAGGGGCTAGTAACCCCTTCTCCTGTATAAATTACTAAATGTAAAAGGAGAAACTTTCGTTTTTCCTTTTGGGCCACCCCGCCTCGGTGGGATACAGTCTATGTGTTGAAAGAAAGAAAGAAGTCTGTTGAGTATACCTGGTCAAGTGTACAGTAGAATTATTATTGAAAGAGTTAAGAGTAAGACAGAGAGCAGGATAGAAGATGAACAAGGAGGCTTTAGTAAGGGTAGGGGGTGTGCAGACCAAGTGTTTGCAATGTAACATATAGATGAACAGTATTTGGATAAGGGTAAAGAGGTTTTTGTGGCATTTATGGATTTGGAAAAGGCGTATGATAGGGTGGATTGGAGGGGAATGTGGCAGTTGTTGCAAATGTATGGAATAGGAGGTAGGTTATTGAAAGCAGTGACGAGTCTTTTACGAGAGGGAGATTATTTACCAGTCAAAGTAGGCCTTAGACAGGGACGTGTTATGTCACCATGGTTGTTCAACATATTTATAGATGGAGTTGTAAGAGAAGTGAATGCTCAGGTGTTGGCAAGAGGTGTGGGGTTAAAAGATAAAGAATCTAACATAAAGTGGGAGTTGTCACAGTTGCTCTTTGCTGATAACACTGTGGTTATGGGAGATTCTGAAGAGAAGTTGCAGAGGTTGGTTGATGAGTTTGGTAGGGTATGTAAAAGGAGGAAATTAGAAGTGAATAGAAGAAAGAGTAAGGTGATGAGGATAACAAAAAAAAATAGGTAATGGAAAATCGGATGTCAGATTGGAGGGAGAGAGTATGGAGAAGGTGAATGTATTCAGATATTTGGGAGTGGACATGTCAACGGATGGGTCTATGAAAGATGAGGTAAATCATAGAATTGACGAGGGGGAAAAAGGTGAGTGGTGCACTGAGGAGTTTGTGGAGATATAGAACTTTATCCATAAAAGCAAAGAGGGGAATGTATGAGAGTACAGTTATACCAACGCTCTTGTATGGGTGTGAGGCATAGGTTGTGAATGTTGCAACAAGGAGAAGGCTGGAGGCAGTGGAGATGTCATGTCTGAGGGCAATGTGTGGTGTGAATATAATGCAGAGAATCCATAGTTTGGAGATTAGGAGGAAGTGTGGGATTACCACACTTCCTCCTAATCTTTGGACATGCAGAGAGGATGAAACAAAATAGAATGACTTCTAGAGTGTATAAATCTGTAGTGGAGGGAAGGCGGGGTAGAGGTCGGCCTAGGAAAGGTTTGAGGGAGGGGGTAAAGGAGTTTTTGTGTGCGAAGAGCTTGGACTTCCAGCAAGTGTGTGTGAGCGTGTTGATAGGAACAAATGGAGACAAATGGTTTTTAGGAATTGATGTGCTGTTGGAGTGTAAGCAAGGTAACATGCATGAAGGGATTTAGGGAAACCAGCAGGCCGGACTTGATTCCTGGAGATGGGAAGTACAGTGCCGGCACTCTGAAGCAGGGGTGTTAATGTTGCAGTTTTATAACTGTAGTGTAAGCATGCCTCTGGTAAGACAGTGGTGGAGTGAATGATGATGAGAGTTTTTCTTTTTTGGGCCACCCTGGTGGTATCTGTCAACTGGTTGCACAAATGTAAGAAAACAGAATCCATTAGAGAAGGTAGAAAGAGGCATGCCTGAGGCAAAAGTGATAAAGAAATATTCAAATTGGTGCAAAAAGAGTTAATTCTCATAAGTGTTATTCCTAAGTGGTTCACTGAATACAGCACGTAAGAATAACTTTACATACCTGAAAACAAAATGAATGTAGTTACATTTGACTTACATTTTATTCTCAGTTTTAGACTCGCCAATTACTTTTCTGAGGTGTTGTATCCACCACAAGAGTCTGTGGAAGTGAGCATAACCATCTGCAGCACATCCAATATGCTTGGCTGGTTCTAGCATATTGAGTGGGAAATAAACCTGAAATGAAAATATGATTACATAATGGTTAATTGCATCTACTAATGATACAATGGCTGTCATAAAATTCAGGTGTATGTAAGAAGTTCTTAGCATTTTTCTCAGAATATACAACATGGGGTGGTTCCTGTAAAAGTAGAGTGATACAACTTAGGAAACTCATTCACCATACCATCATCAAATGGTTGCCTTGCCAAAAGTGCACAGACATCACAATTTAAATGACCCTCTATAGTTTTTGGTAATGTATTTTAATTTCAACTCAAGAGACAAGCTCAATTCCATGGCCTTGCACAGTTGATTAGTCACTTATTATGGCATGTAAAGAGCTAACTCTCCCAATACACAAATAACCCGCACATAAAAGACAGAAGCTTACGACGACGTTTCGGTCCGACTTGGACCATTGACAATGTCACACTAACAGAGGTGGAGCAGGACGGCTATATATAGGCATCTACTAATGATACAATGGCTGTCATAAAATTCAGGTGTATGTATATATAGCCGTCCTGCTCCACCTCTGTTAGTGTGACTTTGTCAATGGTCCAAGTCGGACCGAAACGTCGTCGTAAGCTTCTGTCTTTTATGTGCGGGTTATTTGTGTATCGTTCCAGTCACGGTATTGTGCCTTTTTGTTATTTAACTCTCCCAAATTTATCACTGTCTACTGTACAGTAGTACAGTAGACAGTGTAAACGATGGTACTGTACTGTGCATGCATTAGAAACTTCCTCATTATGAGCTCAAGCTAATATCAAAATACATTTTTTGCCTTTTACTTTTTTTGTGTATGAAGCACTAGAACCTTTTTGTTAAAAACATATTCTGTTTCTAACACTATCAAATTTACAGTCATTATTAACTTGCTACTATCATGGCAAGTTCACTCTCATATTATATACTGCAAATAATAATCACAAAGCAAGTAAAACTATTCAAAGTCTGTTTTTCATATTCCTAAGCCACATCCAAAATTTCTTCCATGTCACTGTGTCAACATATTTACACCAAAAGAGGAAATATCCCCACCATTTAATTTATGCTAAAAAAGATTCTGGGTTCTTAGTCAGACAAGCACCCTAGGCAGTGGCACTCCTCCAATACATAAGGCCCCTACCCCTAGGCACAGATCACTGGAATACCACTACTGCTTTAAGGTGACCCAGCACCGTAAGGAGGTATGGTACTCTTTATGGATGGGATTGTAACTATATTTGAGAATTTGCAACATGTTCTTAACTGCCACATCAACAGAATCATAAAAAAAAAACATGTACAGGTCCACATCCCTTTATCCGAAACCCTTGGGGCCAATAGTGTTTTGAATGACGCCTGCCACTCTGGCTGTCAGTGCTGGGTCATGCCGCCATGTGGTGGAGTAACCCAGCACTGAGATGACTGACGCTTCACACTCCACGATAAAACATCAGTTTTCAGAACTTTTCGAATTTTAGAATTTTGGATAAAGGGATGTGGACCTGTACTATGACAATTTTGAACAGAATAGTCAGGAAGAATTCCAAAGAAATTACTCTCAGTAATTAAGCAAACCCATTTTCCATAAAAACAAAACAATAATTAGTTATAACAAAAGTGCTTCAGAAAATAACATTAAACATAACATTTCAATTAATTTTATTCTACTAATGAAATTAAAAATACTGTACTCACATGGATCCCTTATTGAGAGGCTTGGTTAAAACATAAAAGTGTGCATTGTAATTTTTACTTCAGCCAAGAGACATTCCAGAAGATCATAGAGTGGTAAGGACTGAACATGCAATCATTGTATATCAGACCTATCCAGTTCTCTGTAATATTTGTGTATGTTCTTGAAAAATAAAGTTTGATATGAGCCTGAATGGTGTGAAGGTTAAGAAGAATAGCATATAAACTTCAACACTTGGTTTATTTTTGCCCATTTACCCTTTCAGGGTCCAAGGCCAAAATCTGAAGTGGTGCCCCAGTGTCCAAGAATTTTCCAAAAAAAAAAAAAAAAAAAGTGTTATTTTTTTCTTATGAAATGGTAGAGAAATTTTTTCTGAAGGTAATAAAACAAAAAGTACGAAATTTGATGGAAAATTGACGAAATTATGCTCTCGTGAATTTTGATGTGTCAGCGATATTTATGAATCGGCGATTTTGCCGACTTTGACTCCCATTTTAGGCTAATTACATTATTCCAGTCAACCAAATTCTTAGCTATTTCACTAGTATTACTTCTATTCTATCGACTGAACACAAGAAATCGCCAAGTCAACTGTTTCAACTACAAAATAAAGTGATCAGAAATTGATAATTTGGCCAATTTAACACAAAGTTCAAAATATTCCAATTTCAAAATAGGATCCAGAATAAACGATGTAGGTATTCCTGGAACTACACTAACATTTCCTCTGTTCATTAGTTACGTTTTGAGGCTTTACAAATAAATTCCATTTTGATTTTTTATTCACATAATAAATTTTTATTCACACCAAAAAATAGATGATTTACTGTTATGCAATATTGTAATCATTGTATAAACATCATCACCACATTTGTGAATGTATATTAGACCCACCAGCTGGCGTGTATTAGACGTGTGAGGTCGTTTGTTTACTCTTGAACATCGGCAAAAATTTAACATTTCCGCTACTTTGAGCTCAGTTTCAAGCCATTTCCAGTGCTAAAACCAATCAAAATCATCTCTATTTCTGTAATATGTCTTCCATTCTATCAAATGAGACCAAGAAATCGCAAATATAACTATAAAAAACATACGAAAAACACTGCAAAGTTGCTGTTTTAATCGAAAATCACGGTCTCAGTTTTTTTTTTCTCTCATTATACACAGTGTGTATAATCGCAAATACAACCATAAAAAACATACGAAAAAACACTGCAAAGTTGCTGTTTTAATCGAAAATCACGGTCTTAGTTTTTTTGTTTATTTTTCTCTTATTATACACAGTGTGTTTTCAAACCCACGCTGGAGCAGTACTTCTCCTCTCT
Organism: Cherax quadricarinatus; assembly: GCF_038502225.1. Lineage (NCBI taxonomy): Eukaryota > Metazoa > Arthropoda > Malacostraca > Decapoda > Parastacidae > Cherax > Cherax quadricarinatus. Next base: position 21,855,087 of record NC_091293.1, on the reverse strand, counting down.
TCGGAAGAAGAGTTACTTCAACTGCTGAAGCATGATGTCCTTGAAAAACTGAAGAATTCTGGTGTTACCCCAGTTGCACCTGAGAGCTACCAAGCTCAGAGGACTGTGTTTGTTGCAAGAATTAACAGTTTCATGAGACATAGCACAGTGCATGAAATTGTTGAGGACTTTAATACAGAGAATTCTGAATTTAGGGCTGTCGAAGCACATAAATTCTCTAAACCTAACAACAACAAGGTAACCTTAAAGTTAATACTTGAGACACCTGAGGAGGCCAAACTTGTGTGTCAAAATGGCTTCAAATGTTTTGGCACCAGATGTACACCTGACCAAATCTCTCTTGAACGATTTGTCAGTGTGACACAATGTTTTAAATGTTATGTCTTTGGTCATAACACCAACAAATGCAGTACTCAAGGGCAGGTTTGTAGCATTTGCTCTGGCCAACATTCTTATCGAGATTGTAATAATAAAAATACACCCAAATGTGTCCTCTGCAACGGAAAACATCATGCTGTTTCTGCTATTTGTCCTGAAAGGAAAAAGGAAATGCAGAAAATTATTGAAGCCAAGAAACTGTCCACTTCTAAGAAGACCACTCCCCAGGCACCACCAACGATGTCCCAAACTTCCTTCCCAGCTCTGCCTGGATCAAGTGGGACTCCTCAGGTCTCTACCAATGGTTCCAATGTTTGGAATTCTGCCCCTCTTGGAGCACCCCAATCTAACCCTCACCTACAACATACACAAACGCAACAACAAGGTTCAGTCTCATCTCCTATGTCTCAGGTATCCACAGCCGGGGATATGACGAGAGCACAACTAATGTATATGATGGCCAAAGACATAGCAGGTGGTGACATTCAACTCTGCTCTCAGGTTTTAAATGATCTGTTAATGGCTAATGGGATCAATCCCATCACTATCCCAGAAAATGTGAAGGCTATTATGACCCAGCCTTCTCATAACAAGAAGTATGTACCCTACTCTACATCTAAAAATAAGCCTAAGTCATCCCTGGCCCAGGGATCGCCCACCTTGCATACCCAGGTTGTCAACTCCCCTCAACCCGATAAGCCAACACCTGAACATAACAATGCCCCAGAAATTGGTGCCTACTCTCCCGCTATTGAAGCTGATCCTGTTGAACAGGAACTTTCCCAGGGTAATTCACCTTGCCTACCTAATTTTCCCTTGGAGCCTCCACAGTCTCCCATTAACTCTCACGAGCCTCTGCTTCCTGTAACTGGGAATATCATACCTCAGTTTTCTGAAGATGACTCTAACGATTCTAATGAGTCTGTTAATATTACCACCACTAGTGAAGATGATGGCATTTTTAATACAGAAGCAACTACGCAGAAGTTCCCTCCTCCCCTTGACGAGTCCACCAGGGATAGTGTGGATACCAAACATGACATTACTTGCAGGCGTTCAGACCGCAGTACACGAGCGAAGTGCAAGAAATAATGGGGATTACAATTTTCCAACTTAATGTTCAACATTTCTTTAATAACCATTACCTCCTTGAGGTTGAACTACATAATTACAATCCCAATGTTATACTCTTGAACGAGACAGCTGCAAGAGTTGATCAACATATTAAATTACGTGGTTACTCTACTGTGGAGAAATCGAGAGGACCCTTTAGTGGTGTAGCCATCTTAGTTAACCCTTTCAGGATCCAAGGCCAAAATCTGAAGTCACGCACCAGTGTCCAAGAAATTTTGAAAAAAAAAAAAAATTATTTTTTCATACAGAATTAAAGAGCATATTTTTGTGAAGGTAATAAAACAAAAAAAATTAGAATCTGATCAGTACTTACCGAGATACAGTGCCAAGAAGTTTATAGAAAATGATGTGGTGGCGGCAACATCGACGAATTCCACATACGCGTATTATATTATTTTGTTGTTTTAGTTGTTTTTTCTTTTCTTTTCCAATTTTTTTCTATTCCTACTAACATTTGGGGCCTGAGAGACCAATACTGTATATAATTGATATATATATACTCACTGTATTGAACACAATAACCGCACTAAAGTTATTATCATATTATTGTTTACCACTGTTGTTTATTACAATAAACATGCACAAATATTGTATAATACTAATGTTCTATCATATATTTACATATTTACAATCACTGGACATGGTTTTAGAACTGCTGGAGCTTGTGGAACTCCTTGAAACAAGGCACCATGCACAGAGGCACCTTACATTCCTCACACATAAACCGAGTGTCTTTGCGTCTTTGTTGCCGTCGTTTTGTTTGTGCACAGACAATGCATCTCTTCTGAGCAAATTTCTTTTGAGTTGAAGGAAGCTGTATTATGAAATGATCACCTTCTCTCCTCAAACGCTTGGGTATATTGTGATGAATTCGAGGACCATGTTGTATTGCAGGTGTTGTTACCTGGTACTTCATTATGAGTTGTCTGACAACAGACAAACAAAATTCACCATACGGTGGTCTGTTACCAGTCTTTATTTGGTACATATTATATGCATTCAGCATTGAAATGTCCATGAGATGGAAGAAAAGTTTCACGTACCACTTGTAACTCTTACGAACACAGTCAACAAAACCAATGTGCATGTCACACTTGTCAACCAAGCGCATGTTTTGTGTATAATCAATTACTGACACTGGTTTTCGAATACGTTCATTAGTCACTCGATCAACTTTGCCACTGTCTTGCATTTCATTACGGTGAATGGTTGTCAACAATGTGACATCTCGTTTGTCATGCCACCGTAATGCCATTATGTCATTGGCAGTAAACACCTGCACGTCATCACAACGAACACCTGCGTTGAGCCTGGGCATATGTTTACGATTAGAACGCACTGTGCCACACACATCTGTCTTGTTCACTCGCATGAAATCACTGAGTAATGGGCTTGTGTACCAGTTATCGGTATATAATGTATGGCCCTTACCAAGATAAGGTGCCATCATGTTTCTCACTACGTCACCTGAGATACCCAATAACATCTTGGTATCTTTCAATGTTTTACTACCCGTGTATACAACAATATCCAACACCAGGCCACTGTCACAATCACAGAGTACAAACAATTTTATACCAAAGCGGTTCCTCTTGCTCGGTATATACTGCTTGAATGACAGTCTACCTTTGAACAAAATCAAAGACTCGTCAATTACAAGATTCTTGAATGGATAAAAGTATATCCTGAACTTTTGTTTGAGATACATGAAAACATTTCTAATCTTGTATAACCTGTCACTTCTGTCAGGCCTGGTTTTGTCCGAAAAGTGCAACATACGTAACAGTAAGATAAACCTGTTCACTGGTATTATTTCACTGAAGGATGGGGTACAAATTAGCCGATCTGTGGACCAGTATGCTTTTATATTATGCTTATAGACGTGAGGCATAAGCATTATTGTTGCAAAAAGCAAATACATTTCTGCAACAGTCGTCTCTTTCCACCTGTGTAGTCTTGACTGTGGTGATAAGATCGTATTTGCCATGGTGTACTGAAAATACTTATTACTTTCCCTGGCAATAATTTCCATCAATGGCTGGTCAAAGAATAATTCAAAGAATTCCAGTTCATTGGCCGTGGTTCCAAGGGGACAGGTAGGTAGAATTCCACTTTGAGAGTCATCAAAGTGGTGAGGGCTGGGAACAAAATTGGGATTTTGCTGCCAATCCCAGATACGGTTTGCTGGTGGATACTGGACATCATAGGCTGGTTGTACGGGTGGTTGTGGTTGTGGCGGGCTGGTGGCTGACGCTCCGCTTTGTCCTTGAACTGACGAGTCAGCAGCGTGGGTCCCCGCGTGGCACAGTGAGTCACGCATGGCGGTGCCACTACCACCACCAGCACCACTAACACCATCCACTGATGCCTGTGGCCCATCCATGCCAAGTGTAGCCACATCATCCTCACTATCACTACCTAAAACGGGTGTAGGGCCACGGGATGTACTCTGGGATGTACTCCGGGATGTACTCGGTCCCCTGGGCACAGCATAGGGTACACTATCCGAGCGCATGCGGCGGCGAACATACCGACGCTTCACTGGTGAATATGTTTCCTCACTATCACTACTCGAATGATCGTCGAGTGCAATAAAATCACAATCCACGTCAGAATCATCGTCATTACTGAAGTCAGAGGCCTGGCCACGGGAAAATATTAGTTTTCTCTTACGTTTAGGAACACCCGACCGTGAGTCACGAGTGCCCACACCAGAGGTAGAAGGTCGAGGATCGTCGGGGTTTTCTGCACTATTATCGATATCCTGGTCATTATTTTCGGTCACTAACTTATCAAAGCCGTAGAATTCGTCTTCATTTCCACTTCCATCAGTGTCAGAACTATCAGACAGGAAGAGGAGAGTCCCAATTTTCCAGGGAGTGAGAGCTGACTTGCGACGAGGCATGGTGAACAAGGGTGAATGAGCCGGCGTTCCCACAATGCTATGCAGGCGCCTAGATTTTTTGTTTATGGCGCACACCCACGGCGCAGACCCATTCTCTCACATGTAGGCCTATGAGCGCTTTCGCGCTAAATTTGACGGCGCTAGAATTTTGGCATAGATCTACGGTTTGGACACTCACCGAAAAGCCGTAGATCTACGGGACGGACCCTGAAAGGGTTAAACTAGGCTATACATTTAAAAATATTCATGTTGATGAAGATAACATTCTTGCAATAGAAATGACAACGTCTCATGGTCAACTAGTGATAGGAACTGGATATTTTCCCCTGAGACAACAATATATAGAGTCAATTCCTCTACATAGGATATTAAGCAGAAATATTTCAACAATTCTAGCAGGAGATTTTAATGCTCATCACCCTGCCCTCTTCAACTGTGGAGCTGGTATTCCACTGGGTGACTTAAAAGGAAAACAACTATTTAATATCATGACAGCTAGAAACTTGTCATTTCAAGTCCCATTCTTTAAATTCTACATTGGACCTCATCCAGGGACACCAGATATAGTACTGACAAACAGAGACTGTGACATCTTTCACTGTCGTATATCTCCTGGTGGAAATGTAGGATCTGACCATATCCCTGTTATAATACAACTACAAACTTCTCCATTTAGAATACCTGTAACTCCTAAACCCAATCTTAACACCCTAGGATTTGACCCCTTCAGGGCATTTCTGGGTGACGATGAAATTGTGTCATTGGAAAATCTACCTTCCACTACAATTGATGATGCAATCAGGTCCCTGCATAATCGAATAATTGAAGCTACTAATGCAACTTGTCAATTAGCTTCCACAAAGATATACCAACAATATAAACCTACTAGGGAAATTAGAGACAAATTAAGAAATTATCAAGCAGAATGTCGAAGGCATCTTCAAACGCGACAACCACCAGTAGCTACACTGCACCGATTAAGGCAAGAATTAATTAACATGATTAGTCATCACAAACGGGACTTATGGAAATTGCTAGTTCTTCAAGCTAATCGGTATAAACGTGAACCAGCAAAATTTTGGAGTAAGATCCGACAACTTTTAGGGGCAAAGCACAAGGCTCCTAACTACCTAGTTCATACCTTCACTGATGAGGATGTTGAAGATGTTGAAATTAAACTTGACGATCCACAGGACCAGGCTAATTTGATGGGTGATGTATGGGAGAAAATTCTCTCCCACAATAACAGTCGTCAATTTAACAATAATCATTATCAGTTGGTAAATGAATGGAGAGATGAGAACTTGGATGATCTACAACCACTACCTTCCATCGATACTTCAACTCTTGAAGATACCCACCCGCTTACTAAACCTATTACATTACTAGAGATGAGTCAGGTTATTGGCAGAATGAGAAATAGAGCCCCTGGCCTCTCTGGAATAACAATGAAACAAATAAAGTTCCTACCCAGAAATTGTAAACAGTCTTTGGTAAATATCTTTAATGCCATCTTGGCCTCAGGACATTTTCCAGTGGTTTTTAAGACTGCTAGGATGATCTTTCTTGGTAAGCACAATAAAGACATCCACCAACCTGGGAACTATAGACCTATATCTTTACTTGAAGTCACTGGAAAAGTTCTTGAGAAAGTCATTTCCAACAGATTGAACTACTATATGGAGTTTAATCACTTTTTTACTGAAAAACAATTTGGCTTTAGAACACATAGAGGTACCAATCATGCAATAAATGTTATTTTCGATACTGTAGCAAGTCTAAAACATCAGGGCAATCTTGCCTTAATTGCCACCAGAGATGTTCATAAAGCTTTTGATAGCTTATGGCATGATGGCCTTATATACAAACTCATTGACCTACCAGACCATAACTGGACTTTTCTCAGATTAATATATAATTTCTTAACTCAAAGAAAAATCATTCCCACCTTTCATGGCAGGTCGGCAGAGCCTTTTATACCGACAGCTGGTGTCCCACAAGGTTCTTGTCTAAGTCCAATTCTGTTCAACATTTATGTGAATGACCTTCCTCAATCAGAGTTTAATGATACAATTGTGACACAGTTTGCAGATGATGTTATTCATGTCGTCTCATCAACTCCGGTAACAGGAAAATACAAGTATGAGAGAGTCATAGAAAAAATGAATATTGAACTTCGTAGAACATCTAATTGGGAAAAGAAATGGAGAATTACGACTAATCCTAACAAGGTCCTTGTTAGCACGATAGGATGTTTTGCATCAACAATTGAAGATAAAGGGGGTATCTCTATCAGAGGTACACCTGTAGCCATTAGAAACCCTAACAAGATTTTGGGATACGAAATAGACAGGCTGCTCCACTCAACATCTCATGTAACTAAAAAGATCTACATAGCCAAAGCCGGTCATAGCAGTCTCTTTCGATTCAATCAAGCCCCTCAACATATCAAAAAACATCTGTATAAAATGATAATAAGACCAATACTCGAATACCCTTGTGTCCCAATGTCATTAACAACAAAGACCAACATGCTACGGTTACAAAGGTTCCAGAATAGAGCTCTTCGCTTCATTACCGATAACAGGAGGAGAGACAGAGTTAAAATGGCAGATTTACACATACAACAAGATATTACTGCCATAAATGTTTGTCTCGACACCCTAAAAAAGAAGCAACTCTATACAATGCAAGAACTATACATGCCAGATAGAGAACATCCTATACAAGTGGTACATACCACGGATTATATCATCAATACTCCTCCTCACAGGACTCAAAGAATGACTCTCCCACAGAGGGTCCGTCATTTTATACATAAAGATGATTACCATCGACCCATGATATTGAGCAACCTCCCTGATGAAGAAGATTGGGTAGCACCAGAACCCTTCTATGTATACTGAGAAAATCATCGCCCCCAATTAGGGAGACATCTTATATAACAATCTAATGTAAAAATTATGTTATTTACCATGGCTGGACACCACCTGTAAGAAGCCATTGTCACGTAATTCTATAAACTGGCCTTCATTGTCGCATAAATATCCGTTGTGCAATCGCAAAAAAAAAGAAAAAGAAAAAAAAAAATTGCAACTTGTATAATTACTACCAATTCAGAGTCATGTACTTATATATCTGTTATATCTATGTGACTCTGATGGGTTAGTATTATACCCCTTAAAGAATATCTTATCATTTCACATACACTTTTTAAATTACACCAAAGTGGTTGGGCCACTTACCTTTTATATCCTACCTCTCTCCCCCCTCCCACCCTTTTCCAATATTTCCATCCTTGCCCATCCTTCTTCCTTACATATCTTATCAAAGCTCTGGTCATAAGAAGAAGAAGAAGAACACAGTGTGCTGCAGGATTTGTTTTATGTGGTGCACACATACCACATAGATGTATTCTCTCATATCTAGGCCCAAATTTACCACTCACAGTTTACCAGAGTGAGCTGTGCTCATGGAGTAGATCTACTGTTTGGACCCTGAACGTAAAGCCATAGATCTACGGGACGGACCCTGAAAGGGTTAAAATATAAGCATACCATACATGTACGAAAAAATTATATATGTGAAAAAATGCCAGTGACAAAAAAAAATCAACTATTAAACATCACAGCATGATGAGAGTCCAGCACACTCGTGAAGAAAATGCAAGAAGCATCTCTCACCTTCCCCTCTTTCTGCCACCCCTCCCTCTCTCTTCAATTCAATTCAAAGTTTATTCTCTATAAGGATTACAATGCTGAGTTTACAGAATTTGGTTATTGTGTGGTTTACATGTAGTAAAATAATGATTACAGAGTGTACCACTAGAACACCTAGCATGGCTAGGCATTTTGGGCAGACTTAGTTTAATTCTTAATTTTAAAATATTACAAATTATGAGGCAAGTTGGTATTATGGCTGACTAAATACTAGTTTGTGAGTTTAGCAATGTGAATGCTTTTGTTTTGGCACAGTACATAGTTTCAGTATTGGGGTATCACAGGATTCATTATTTTAAGATTGAGATTAATATTTCTGTTTATGGTCAAATGGGTGAGTGAGTGAAAGTGTGAACCACCAGGTGGTATTCGTGTAATTAGTTGACGGGGTGTATCAGGGAGATAAGATGTTTTCTAATGGTAGTTTTGAAGGTGATGAATGTGTCTGCAGTTCTAGACTTCTCAGGTAGGGTGTTCCAGATTTTAGGGCCTTTGACATACATTGAATTTTTGTAAAGGTTTAGTTGGACACGGGGAATGTCATAGAGATGTTTGTGTCTGGTGTTATGCCTGTGGGTTCTGTCACAACTATCAAGAAAGCATTTTAGGTCAAGGTTGATATTGGAGTTTAAGGTCCTGTAGATGTAGATTGCACAGTAGTAAGTGTGGATGTACTGAACAGGGGGTAAGTTTAGATCTATGAAGAGTGGGTGGGGGGGGGTGTTGCCAGGGATGGGATTTAGTGATTATTCTTACTGCAGCTTTTTGTTGGGTTATTATTGGCTTTAGGTGTGTTGCTGCAGTTGATCCCCAAGCACAAATAGCATAGGTGAGGTATGGATAAATAAGTGAGTGGTATAGTGTGAGAAGGGCATTTTGCGGCACGTAGTATCGTATCTTGGAGAGGATCCCAACCATTTTGGATACTTTTTTGGTTATGTGTTGGATATGGGTACTGAAATTCAGGTTGTTGTCAAGGTATTGGCCTAGGAATTTGCCCTCATTATGTCTGGTAATTAGAGTGTTGTCGATCTTAATGTTAATTTGTGCATCTCCTGCTCTGCTACCAAACATAATATAGTAGGTTTTGCCAGTGTTAAGCGTAAGTTTATTGGCTGTCATCCAAGTCGATATTTTGATCAGCTCCTCGTTAACAATGGTGTTGAGGGTGGCAAGATTAGGGTGAGAGATGACATAAGTCGTGTCGTCAGCAAAGAGAATGGGTTTCAGGTGTTGGGATACGTTTGGAAGATCATTGATGAATATGAGGAAGAGCAGGGGACCAAGGACACTTCCCTGCGGAACTCCAGTATCAAGTGGCCATGTCGTTGATGCTGTGTCTTTAATGGTGACATACTGATACCTACTAGTAAGGTAAGATTTGAAATGTGCAAGCACATGGCCTCTTATACCGTAATGGTCAAGTTTGTGGAATAGGATGTCGTGGTCTACTGTGTCAAAAGGTTTTCTTAGGTCAATAAAAACCCATCGTGGATATTCCTTATTTTCCAATGCTGTGTAAAGCAGATCTAGCATTTTTATGATTGCATCATTAGTGCTTTTATTTTTCCTGAATCCAAATTGGCAGGGGTTGAGTATGTTTTGTGCCATTATAAATGAATATAGTCTCCTGTGCACGAGTTTCTCAAAGATTTTGGATAGCAATGGTAAGTTTGATATTGGCCTATAGTTGTTTAAATCTGTAGGGTCACCACCTTTATGTATTGGTGTAACCCTTGCCATCTTGAGTAGTTTCGGGAAGGTGCTAGTTTCTAGTGACTTGTTAAAAAGTAATGAAATAGCATGCAAAAGGACATGGGCCGCTCGCTTGTACAGTAATGGTGGGACATGAGACAAATTCCCTGAGTTATTTTTAAGTGACTTTATAATCTCGGTGACTTCCGTGGGCTCAGTTGGTGCAAGATAGAAGGAATTTGGGAAATTCCCATCTAGGTAGTCGCTGGCATGGGCATTGGTATGTGGGATTTTATTGGCGAGATTAGATCCTATGGTTGAGAAGAAGTCATTTATCTTGTTAGCTGTGTCAGTGGGATGTAGTGGTGTTTCATTAGGTTTAGTTAGGACAATATTCTTGGTTTTTTCAGTTTGTGGGTCCCTAGAATCTGAGAGAGTGTTTTCCAGGTCTTTTTTATATCTCCTCTAGTGTCTGTGAATCTACTGGAGTAGTACAGTTGTTTGGCTTTCTTTATTACTTTGGTGAGAATTGATGAATAGTGTTTAAGAATATCTGTGTATTAAGCCCAGTCTATATTGCTTTTCATATTGGTGTTTCTTGTCAATGGATTTCAGAATGGTGCTGGTTAGCCATGGGCAACCAAGCCGTTTGTTTGTGATCTGTTTCGTTTTTATAGGACAATGTTTGTTGTATAGTCTAAGTAATTTGTTAAGAAAAATATCTGTCCAGTCATCAATACCACTGGCCTTGGAGAATTCTGTAGGCCAGTCAACAGTCTCTAGGTCAGCTGTGAACTTCCTTATTGAGGCCTCATCATGGAGTTTAAATGAGACTTTGTTGTATTCAAGTGGTGGTTTACTAATGTTTGTCAGGAGGAAGGTAGGGTAGTGGTCTGTAGTGCTATCTGTGATTATCCCTGATTTAAGGGGGGCTAGTATATTGGTCCATATGTGGTCTATTATGGTTGCACTTGTCTCAGTGAGTCTGGTAGGTTTAGTTATTGTTGGTATGAGAAGTGTGTTGTTCATATTGTTGATGAAATCAGTTACAGGCTGATCATCTAGTATGCCAAGGTTGATGTTGAAGTCTCCAGCTAAGAGAAGGTGGTGCTTATTCATTTGTCTTTTTGTTATTAGTTCCTTTAATTTCTCACTGAAATTTGGGATGTTTGTGTGAGGTATCCGGTAAATGGCACCGATTGTTATATTCAAATTCAAATTCAAAGTTTATTCTCTATAAGGATTACAATGCTGAGTTTACAGAATTTGGTTATTGTGTGGTTTACATGTAGTAAAATAATAATTACAGAGTGTACCACTAGAACACCTAGCATGGCTAGGCATTTCGGGCAGACTTAAATTAAATCTTATGTTTAAAATATTACAAAATTATGAGGTAAGTTGGTATTATGGCTAAGTGACTAAATACTAGTTTGTGAGTTTAGCAATGTGAATGCTTTTGTTTTGGCACTATACACAGTTTCAGTATTGGAGTATCACAGGCCAACTTATGACTAGTTAAGATTCATTATTTTGAGACTGAGATTGATATTTCTGTTTATGGTCAAATGGGTGAGTGTTACGTTGCTTTGTCCCTTATTACTTTGATAGTAAGGTTCTCACTACATGTTCTAGTGTGGGGTAGCTTTTACTTAATGGTCTTATTTGTCTAGGGGTAATACTTACATCATGGCTGATCATCCTGAGTGTCTCTGATACCCTTTCACCAGCCCTCTTCACAGGTTATGTAAACTACTACTATAAAAATATAACTGTATTCTCAATAGATATGTACAGAATATACAATTACAGCCTCACATTTTCAAAACAACGATCTACACACTGCATAGCTATTCTCCCACATGGTATATCTCAACAACTTTAGTCCTCTCTCCTTGACATAACTCTGGGCTAACCAGTGTTTTGACACACTTTAGTCACCCTGGGTATGGTGGTCACAACTTAAATTATAAAAAACTCACCCCTGGAGCACACATAATGCCCCAAAAGATAGAAGAAGGACCCAGAGATCCTGCCAGGTTGAAGGCCAGCCACAGAGAGAGCGAGTCAGTGTGAGGGAGAGAGAGAAAGAGGCTAAGCTCCTCCCACCAAAACAAAAGACTGTTGCCAAGCACAATTCTCCAGTTACCACAATTCTACCACACCTTAATTTTACTTTTACAAAAGGAAATACAACTTTATAAACTACTTATTTGCCAAGCACAATTCTCCAGTTACCACAATTCTACCACACCTTAATTTTACTTTTACAAAAGGAAATACAACTTTATAAACTACTTATTTGCCAAGCACAATTCTCCAGTTACCACAATTCTACCACACCTTAATTTTACTTTTACAAAAGGAAATACAACTTTATAAACTACTTATTTAAATTGTGTGTTTATGTGTCTATAGTATAACCTATTATATTGAGAAAAATAGGCTTGACCCAGCTGCCTCTCAGTCATAAGGTTGATCAGTCCTTCTGACATTTAGAGCAAAGTCCCCATCAATTCAATATAATTAGGTATTCCAGAGTAACTGTTACTTATAAATACATGTTGGGTCCTATAGCCCCATAACAGTGAGTGAGTGAAAGTGTGAACCACCAGGTGGTATTCGTGTAATTAGTTGACAAGGTGTATCAGGGAGATAAGATGTTTTCTGATGGTAGTTTTGAAGGTGATGAATGTGTCTGCAGTTTTAGAATTTTCAGGTAGGGTGTTCCAGATTTTAGGGCCTTTGACATACATTGAATTTTCGTAAAGGTTTAGTCGGACACGGGGAATGTCATAGAGATGTTTGTGTCTGGTGTTGTGCCTGTGGGTTCAGTCACAACTATCAAGAAAGCATTTTAGGTCAAGGTTAATTCTGGAATTTAAGGTCCTGTAGATGTAGATTGCACAGTAGTAAGTGTGGATGTACTGAACAGGGAGTAAGTTTAGATCTATGAAGAGTGGGGGGGGGGGGTGTTGCCAGGGATGGGATTTAGTGATTTTTCTTACTGCGGCTTTTTGTTGGGTTATTATTGGCTTTAGGTGTGTTGCTGCAGTTGAACCCCAAGCACAGATAGCATAGGTGAGGTAGGGATATATAAGTGAATGGTATAGTGTGAGAAGGACAGTTTGCGGCACATAGTATCATATCTTGGAGAGGATCCCAACCGTTTTGGATACTTTTTTTGTTATGTGTTGGATATGGGTGCTGAAGTTCAGGTTGTTGTTGAGGTATAGGCCTAGGAATTTGCCCTTATTATGCCTGGCAATTAGAGTTTTGTCGATATTAATGTTAATTTGCGCATCTCCTGCTCTGCTACCAAACATAATGTAGTAGGTTTTGTCAGTGTTAAGCATAAGTTTATTGGCTGTCATCCAAGATGATATTTTGATCAGCTCCTCATTAACAATGGTGTTGAGAGTGGCAAGATTAGGGTGAGAGATGACATAAGTCGTATCTTCAGTAAAGAGAATGGGGTTCAGGTGTTGAGATACGTTTGGAAGATCTTTGATGTATATGAGGAAGAGCAGGGGACCAAGGACACTTCCCTGCAGAACTCCAGTATCAAGTGGCCGTGTTGTTGATGCTGTGTCTTTAATGGTGACATACTGATACCTATTAGTAAGGTAAGATTTGAAATATGCAAGCGCATGGCCTCTTATACCGTAATGGTCAAGTTTGTGGAGTAGGATGCCGTGGTCTACTGTGTCAAAAGCTTTTCTTAGGCCAATAAAAATTCCTAGTGGATATTCCTTATTTTCCAATGCTGTGTAAAGCAGATCTAGCATTTTTATGATTGCATCGTTAGTGCTTTTATTTTTCCTGAATCCAAATTGGCAGGGGTTGAGTATGTTTTGTGCCGTTATAAATGAATATAGTCTCCTGTGCACGAGTTTCTCAAAGATTTTGGATAGCAATGGTAAGTTTGATATTGGCCTATAGTTGTTTAAATCTGTAGGGTCACCACCTTTATGTATTGGTGTAACCCTTGCCGTCTTGAGTAGTTTTGGGAAAGTGCTAGTTTCTAGTGACTTGTTATAGGTGTCTTAAGGTTTTTTACAGTAAAATTAGCAAAAATGTATTCCCCATATTCATCACTAAAGCAAGTGGTGCTAATAAAAGATAATTGGTTAGAGTAATAGATTGCAATACCACCCCAACTTGGTTTGGTCTGCAGTTGTGAATTGCTGTGTATTCTGGTAGAGGGTAGATATCTATTGTGTCCTGCTTAACCCTTTCAGGGTCCGTCCCGTAGATCTACGGCTTTATGTTCAGGGTCCAAACCGTAGATCTACGCCATGAGCTCAGTTCACTCTGATAAACTGTGAGTGGTACATTTGGGCCTAGATATGAGAGAATACATCTATGTGGTATGTGTGCACCACATAAAACAGATCCTGCAGCACACTGTGTATAATGAGAGAAAAAAAATGAAATCATGATTTTTCGATTAAAACAGCAACTTTGCAGTGTTTTTTCGTATGTTTTTTATAGTTGTATTTGCGATTTTTTGGTCTCATTTGATAGAATGGAAGACATATTACAGAAATAGAGATGATTTTGATTGGTTTTAGCATTGGAAATGGCTTGAAACTGAGCTCAAAGTAGTGGAAATGTTAAATTTTTGCCGATATTCAAGAGTAAACAAACGACCTCACACATCTAATACACGTCAGCTGGTGGGTCTAATATACATTCACAAATATGGTGATGATATTTATACAATTATTACAGTATTGCATAACAGTAAATCTTCTATTTTTTGGTGTGAATAAAAATTCATTATGTGAATAAAAAATAAAAATGGAATTTATTTGTAAAGCCTCAAAACATAACTAATGAACAGAGGAAATGTTAGTTTAGTGCAAGGAATGCCTACATTGTTCATTCTGGACCCTATTTTGAAATTGGAATATTTTGAACTTTGTGTTAAATTGGCCAAATTAACAATTTCCGATCACTTTATTTTGTAGTTGAAACAGTTGACTTGGCAATTTCTTGTGCTCAATCGATAGAATAGAAGTAATACTAGTGAAATAGCTAACATTTTGGTTGATTGGAATAATGTAATTGGCCTAAAATGGGAGTCAAAGTCGGCAAAATCGCCGATTCGTAAATATCGCTGACACATCAAAATTCGCGAGAGCATAATTTCGTCAATTTTCCACCAAATTTCGTACTTTTTGTTTTATTACCTTCACAAAAAGATTCTCTACGATTTCATAAGAAAAAATAACAAATTTTTTTTTTTTAAATTCTTGGACACTGGTGCGTGACTCCAGATTTGGGCCTTGGACCCTGAAAGGGTTAAGCCAGGTCTCAGTAAGAATAATGCAGGAGAAGGGTGTCTTTAGTGATTCAAGGAGTGCCAGGAGGTCATCATAGTGTTTGCTTAAGGACCTGATGTTGTAGTTAAGTAATGATAGACTTTTAGCATTGTTTAGGATAGTGCTGGCTTGTGATGCTGTGTAATAAAGACAGTTACTTTCCAATAGGTTTTGACTGGGTGTCAGATTATGGATGTTTAGATCAGGGTCAACGTGATCAATCATCTTCTAGGTTTAAATTATGGTTATTTATATCCTGAGTTGTGTGTTGAGTTCTAGTACTGATATCTGTAGTGGTGGGAAGTTTGGACAAGTATATAGCTAGAGTATTTTGGTCATATAGAGTATAGTCACTACTACACATAATGAAGTTGATGTTGTCTATGTGTTGTGCTGGAATGAACTAAAGTAAAACTAGGTATAAACTAGTAATATAAAAATACAAATTAAAAATAGAACAAGACTCTCACTTGTAATTGCACTAAGGTCTAATATAATGACTTTTGTGGAGTCTATGTTTTGAGCTAGAATGAGCTATAGTACAACTAGGTTTAATCTAATAATATAAGAATACAAATTAAAAATAGCACCAGTCTCTCACTAGTAATTGCACTATGGTCTAATATAGTGAATTTGGTATTGACTATGTATTGAGCTACAATGAGCTATAGTACAACTGAGTTTAATCTAATAATATAAAAAAGGCACAAGACTCTCAATTGTAATTGCACTAAGGTCTTATATAAGTTGTTTACTAAAACTAGAGTATAACTAGATTTAAATTGACAAGATAAAATACACAAGTTAAGGTAGCAAAAGAATAATAAAAAAAATGATATAAATAAAAATGGCAATGACTTGGTTATAATATGCAAGTAAGATGGTAGACAGGATAATATAAAAGTTGTAGTTGAAAATACTAGTTTAAAAAAGTACAGAATAAAAATGATCAATAAAAGAAGTTTACAATAAGTTTGGTCAATATAGTTTAAAGCAAAATTGGGCAATAATAGAGATATTAGAATAAAATTGGGCAATAGAGTATTTCTTAAAGTGCAGTAGAATTATTGAGGACAAGTTATGATTAGTTTATAATAAGATAGAACAGTGATGTGGTAAGATGTAAAAAAGGAGACAGATTCTGTAGGTATTAAACACAATTAAGACTATGAGGTAGAATGGTCATTGAATACAACAATGACAATCAAAAGTAGTTGGGGTATTAGAATTTTTTTTTTTGGCATATTTCTTAACATGGAGCCATTTTATAGCTCATCCTTGAAACTTTTTCTAGCTTGTTAACATGCTTTATAAATACAGGCACCATACCTCTTGTGCATATTACCCTCTGTTGTGAATAGCTTTTCAGCATGTCCCTGGCAATACATTGTAAGGCTATTTAAAAGTTGCATATTATGTTCATGTGATCTGGTGCCAAGCATTTGTCAGTGAAGGCTCCTAGGTTGCCCTCTTTTCTGATGTCTTCAATATTGTGTGCCAATGCTGCATGTAAGGGTGTACATGTATGTAGTGTGTCTGTATATAACAGCATGTAGGTGCACTGATGTGAGAATGTGGTATGTGTTTGTAATACTAAGGGTAAGTAGATACTGTGAAAATGTGGTGTCTCTGTGTCACCTAGAAGGTATGTAAATGTATGTGAGGAAGTGGTGTCTGAATGTGCAGCTGTGAATGTGAGAATGTGGTGTCAGTATATAACACTGTGTATTAACATAAATGTGAGATTATATTGTGTCTATATATGCTCTTTGCCAATGACAGTTCTGCTGGGAGATTATGAAGAGAAGTTGCAAAGGTTAGTGGAGGAATTTTGGAGGGTATATAAAAGAGGTGAAATAAAAAGTGAACATAGAATAGAGCAAGGTGATTAGAGTAGAAAGAGTCTAGGCAATGAAAGTTTGGATATCAGACTGAAGTGAGGAAGTGACACTGTTCAGATATTTGGGGTCTACAAAAGATAAGGTGAACTGTAGAACTAGAACAAGCAAGAGGGGGGAGAAGAAGAGCAGGTGGTGTGTTAAGGAAGCTATGGAAAGAAAAAAATTATCTATGGAGGCAAAATGGGAAAAGTAGCAAAGTATAGTGGTACAAACACTTTTATATAGGTGTGAGGCATTGGAAGCCTTTAAATGTTGCACTAAGAGGAAACATTTAAAAAATTCAGACTGCTGAGGAGGATTTGTTGAGGTGATTTGTGCATTTAGAGAGGACCTAGCAGAACTGGATGATTAAGAGGATATATAAATCTGGGGGGGGGAGAAAAAATAGGTATTACAGGTCTGCCATCACGAATCCGGCAATCAGTTATTTGGTTCCTTCAGTTATTCGGCACTAATTTTGGCTAGCATAATTTCAAATTTCGAGGGTCGCCACACCAACCTGCTGGTACTGTTTGGTGGCGCTACTTGCTGCATAAGTCATTCCAATTTCTTTTTCTCCATTTATTGTTATAACCTGCTTACTTTTAGCCCTAGCCATGGTTCCAATGAATAAAAGAAATGCTTCTCATTATGTAAAGCACCTACACAGTACATTATCCATTAAAGATAAGGTGGCTTTGAAGCCACTGTCAGTTAGCATGAGCTCAGTCTCACGAAGCAGGAGAATATGCTTTATTATTATGCTAATATTAACGCTACAGCTTATTTGCCTATCACAATTGATCTAATATGACATAATAAACAATATAAATAACATAAAACATGTTAAATACTCCAGAATAAATAATATTTGGCATAACACCGAGCAGTTCGACAGAGATATGAAGAGGATATATGGTATACAAATACCATTCTTCTATCCCTGTCTTGGGGGCTTATATTAGAGAAAACAGAGTATAGCACAGGGCTAACTGTGATATACACTCGTACTGCACCATAAACCTGAAGCAAAAAAGTTATTTTCTCTATATAGATTATCACACATAGCAGCATATGTGTAGAGAACCTAGGATAACCCAAAAAAGTCAACATGGCTTATTTTTAGTACCTGGCTTGGGTTAGCCATATATGATTTTTGGTAAATATTCGAATCCCAGCCAGGTTAGAAACATTAGGCGTGTTTCTTTACACCTGTTGTCTATATTTACCCATCAGTAAATGGGTACCTGGGTGTTAGCCGACTAGTGTGGGTGTTATCCTGGGATACTGACCTAATTTTCTTGAAATACTCTGCATAACAAGTGGCTTTCTATATAGTAGTATGTCACTGATGTCAGCTAGGTCTGTATACCTTGTACATGTACATGTAGTAAATAAAGATATTATCATTATTATTATTATTATTATTATTATTATTATTATATTATTATTATTATTATTTTCTCAGTTGTTTGTTGGGTTATCGTATTCAAACTTGGGCAATGTATGATGGAAAGATACTTCTTAACGTACACCAAAAATTAAAGAAATCAAACCATAAATAGTGGAGTTCACTTCTCAGCCATTAGCGGCCGCTTAGCGGTACATTTTTGTATGTTTTTATGGTTATATTCCCATTTTTTCAGTCTCATTTGATAGAATGAAATATATATTGCAGAAATAGATATGATTTTGATTGCTTTCATGACGAAAAGTACCTTGAATTTGCGCTCATAGTAGCGAAAATGTTCTATTCTTTAGCGAAGTAGTATGCATAACAGTAAATCTTCTATTTTTTTGTGTGAATAAAAATTCCAAATGGTAAGCAAGAGTAATATAAGAGGGGCCTGGAGCCATGACTAATGAACAGAGAAAATGTTATTTTAGTGCCAGGAATGTCTGCACTGTTTATTCTGGACCCTATTTTGAAACTGGCATCTGTTGAAATTTGTGTGAAATCGGCCAAACTGCCAATTTCTGACCACTTTATTGGGTAGTTGAAATAAGTGAATGGGCGGTTTCTTGTACTCAGTTGACAGACTAGAAGTAAATAAGTATATTAAGGTATACACAAATACAGTTACATAGATTATCATACATAGCAGTGTATATATAGAGAACCTGGGATAACCCAGAAAAGTCAGACAAAGCAACTTATTTCCAGTACCTGGCTTGGGCTTGCCATGTATGATTTTTGGTAAATATTTTTTTTTCCCAGTTGCTTGTTGGGCTATCTCATTGAAATTTGGGCAATGTATGATGGAAAGATGCTTCTTAACGTACAACAAAAATAAAAAAGATGGATGATAAATAAGGGAGTTCACTTCTCAGCCATTAGCTGCCTCTTTGCTGTACATTTTCATATGGTTTTTATTTATTTATTAATTTATCAATTTGAACATGATACAGTGAAGTACAAACTTATTACAGTGCAACATGCCAAAGCCCCTTGTATGCAGAGCATTTTTTTTGGACTCATTTGATAGAATGGAAGATATATTACAGAAATAGACATGATTTTGATTGCTTTCATGACGAAAAGTACCTTGAAATTGAGCTCAAAGTACTGGAAATGTGTGATTTTTGTGTCTGTCAAAGTTGGTTAATTTTATTAAGTGTATTCTAACCTAACTACTCTGTAATCCAGCAAACTCAGTAATCCGGCACACTACAGGTCCCAATGATGCCGGATTTGTGATGGAGGACCTGTATAACTATTATTATAATCAAATCAAGTACTAAGCCCATAAGGATCATACAGTGCTGTGGGGAGGGATGTGTGAAAGTAGAAATATGCTAAGGTTAGGAGTGAATAAGAGGTAGGGGTGTGAACAGTTAAGTGTTATTCAGGGTGGAATAAGTACAAGCAAAATTAATATCAAAGATGGTGTAATGGGTTAGTTTCACTTAGCAGTCAGCGATAGTGCATCTGTGTTAATTTGGGGAGAACTTTCTGCAAGATCAGTGAATATGGAAGTGGATCCTGAGTGCACTCTGATAGGTTTGACAATCTATTAAGATATGTTGAATGAAGAGTATGACCTGACAGTCCTCAAAATGGTGCCAGTTGTTTCTCCATCAATATCTGTGAACTAGTCATGGGTGTACAATACATAAACACAAGAGTGTAGTCTCCCCAACTTATCAACAGTGGAAAATAAGATGGCCAGAATCCTAAAAGTAGTTTGATAGAAAACAATTTGTTGTGGTTAAGTGCTAACCAACATTGTTCCAACAGTTGTGTAGGTACTGACAGAGAACTGAAAAATAGTCTGAGTAAGGAATACCCCATGTGAAATTAATATCCCATATGAAATCTGGGAGACCTTGAAAGGCTAACCAAGCAGCTGAGTCTGCATGTTCATTGCCCTGAACACTGGCATATCCACGAACTCGGCAACTTATTCGTGTTTACTAGAAATGTGACATGGTCACAATGTGGTTAATAGCAGTAAGAAGTGCATATAATTCCACTATGAAAATACTAGCCGATTCCAAACAAACGACCTCTGGTGATTCATTCAGAAAAAACAGCTGCATACCTGACACCAGTGGGGGATTTAGAACAGTCAGTGTATACTGCAATAGCATGAGAGTGGGACTGGAAGCAATAAAAAAAGAGTGAATGTAAAGTTGTAAAAGGCAAGTGAGTTTTTGCACATGGAAGTGGGGAGAGTAAACATGAATCATTGGACCTTTCTAAGGAGGTAAATTAAGGGAAACTATGAGAGAGCAAATATGAAGAGAACACAATGAATAGGGGTGACAATTAACCAAATTAGCCCTACAAATATCAGTGTTCTATATGTGGAGGGTAGTGAAGGTCATGGAAGCAAATGCAATAATGAAGACAATAGGCATGATCTCAATCTTTTAAAGACAGGACATTCACCTATGCATATATTATCTTGACTGGGGAAAAGTGGAAAGCCCTCAGATATAAACATGATGATTAATGGGATCAACAGTAGAAAGAGTATGGGAAGAGGCTGTAGAATACAGTTGGTCACTGTAGTCAAGTTAAGAAAGAGTAGGGCTGAATTAAGGTGTTGAAGGGTTCATTATCAGCCCTAAAAGAAGATGGGCTAAAGTTTTAAGGAGGTTCAGGTGGCTATGACAAGCAGTTTTCAGGGAACTTATCATAAGGATGGATAGAGGTCATCTTAGGAAGGGTTGAAGTGTGTGTGTAAAGGAGGTTTTGAGTGCTAAAGGCCTGAATATCCAGAAGGCTTGTCTGAGTGCTTTAGATAAGAACAAGGGGAATCAAGAAGTTTTTATGGCTTTAGGTGTTGGAGAGTGAGCAAGATAATATTTATGAATGGATTCATGAAAACTGAAAAGTCACACCTGAGCCCTGGAGGTGAGAAGTACAATGCCTGAACTGAGAATATTGCAGTTCAGAGGATCATCTGAACTGTGCTGTCAGCACAGTTCAGAAAAGACAGTGACTGAATGCGAGATGGGCTTCTTTTTTGGGGTATCACTTTACCTAGGTAGATGGCTGGTGTGTTAAAAATTTTATGAACATGTGCAGTACATGAACATATACACACTTGCCAAAGAACTGTTGAATTACAAAATAAGAATAATAATAATTTGTAGTAGGTTAACCCTTTGAGGGTTTTCGTCGTACTAGTACGTCTTACGCGTAGGGGTTTTTGTCGTACTAGTACGCATAAATTCTAGCGGCCTCAAATCTCACAGGAAAAGGCTGATAAGCCTAGATGTGAGAGAATGGGTCTGTGTGGTGGGTGTGCGCAGTAGGAAAAAAATCTGGGACCCAGTGGTGCATTGTGGGAATGCCATCATAGTACACAATTTCCACCTAACTGTGGTAAGAAGTTCCTCACTCCTCGGCGAATTGGGACACTTTTGTTCCCCAGTGACAGTTCTAATACAGATGGAAGTGACAGTGAAGATGAGTTTCAAGGTTCTGGTGAGGTTTTGACCGAAACTAATGACCATAATATGGGTAATAGTGAGGAAAACCCAGACAACCCACAGCCTTCCACCTCTGGTGCTGGGCCGTCGTTCAGTTGTACCAGAATCAAAGAGGAAACTCCTATTTCCCAAAATCCCAGACTCAGATGTGAGCATTGGTGATGATAATGATAGTGATTATGAACTACAAGATCTTCAAACTTGTTCCAAGAATGGAGGAGGAGGAGGAGGAGGAGGCAGAGGAGGAGGAGGCAAGAGGAGGAGGAGGCAAGAGGAGGAGGAGGCAAGAGGAGGAGGAGGCAGAGGAGGAGGAGGAGGAGGAGGAGGAGGAGGAGGAGGAGGAAGAAGAGGAGGAGGAGGAGGAGGAGGAAGAAGAGGAGGAGGAGGAGGAGGAAGAAGAAGAATACGTAATGATAACAATAATACATAATAATAATACATAATAATAATAATACATAATAATAATAATAATAATAATAATAATAATAATAATAATAATAATAATAATACATAATAATAATAATAGGTAATAATAATAATATGTAATAATAAATGTTCACCCATGACAGTAACAAGATAAGGGGAGATAACATCTGATAAGTGCTGACGTTTGATGAGGGTAAATGAGGGTAGAGCTGATGCCAAAAGATGAGATGAACATCGCCCTCCCTTTGTTTTTGCTGGTATACTAACATTTCTGTCTGTCTATTTGCCTGTCTGTCAAGCTCCCTGTCTATCCATCTAGCTCTCTGTCTCAGAGAGCCACAAGACTGCGTCATCACTTTTACTCACATCTTCAAGCAGAGTATAGCACTTTGTCTGGGTTTCTTGGGTTATCCTAGGTAATTTATACCATGTATTCTTGTATTTATGTGTACCTGTGAGACAGAGATAGACAGACAGATAGAATGAGGGAGAAAGATAATTAGATAGAATGGAGGAGGGGAAGCAGCATCCGACCCCATTGTTTTGACAGGCCGAGGGGGAAAGAGTAATGAGCCAATATGTCACTTTGACAGCTGCGGACTCCTTGTAATTTACACTATGGACAAGGAGGAGAAGGAGTAGGGGGAAGAGGAAGAAGAGGAGGAGGAGGAAGAGGAGGAGGAGGAGGAAGAGGAGGAGAAGGAAGAGGAAGAGTAGGAGGAAGAGGAATAAGAGGAAGAGGAGGAGGAAGAGGAATAGTACGAGGAAGATTAGGGGGAAGAGGAGGAAGAGGAAGAAGAGGAGGAGGAGGAAGAGGAGGAGGAGGAGGAAGAGGAGGAGAAGGAAGAGGAAGAGTAGGAGGAAGAGGAATAAGAGGAAGAGGAGGAGGAAGAGGAATAGTACGAGGAAGATTAGGGGGAAGAGGAGGAAGAGGAAGAAGAGGAGGAGGAGGGTGGAACACTAGTACACTGGTACTGGTACACTAACATTTCTGTCTGTCTATTTGTCTGTCTGTCAAGCTCCCTGTCTATCTGTCTATCCGTCTAGCTCTCTGTCTCAGAGAGCCACAAGACTGTGTCATCATTTTTACTCACATCTTCAAGCAGAGTATAGCACTTTGTCTGGATTTCTTGGGTTATCCTAGGTAATTTATACTATGTATACTTGTATTTATGTGTACCTGTGAGACAGAGATAGATAGACAGATAGAAAGAGAGAGACAGATTGAAAGAGATAGAATGAGGGAGAAAGATAAAACACCATTGTGTATGACACCATGTTTCAGAGTTCCACAAGCTGCAGAACTAATAGGAATATGTTCAGTGACTGTATATTGGTATATATATTATAGAACAATAATAATAAACAATGTTTTGTATTGTTTGTTTTTGTAAACAAGTTTTGTAAACAATATATTGATAATTATGTTTGTGTGCTTATTGTGTTGTATACAACGAGTGTATATATGTACATTGCACCTTACTTTGGTCTCACAGGCCACATAAGTTATGTGAAAAAATAAAATAGTGAAAAAACAACAAACCTTCAAATACAAGTAAACTAAAGTTTACCGGGTGAGCGGCAGTCGCCGCTGTTGCCATACGCGGCTCATTTTCTGCAAACTTCATGCATCCATATCTCCGTAAGTATTGATGGTAAATTTTTTTTGTTTATCCTATAATGTTTAGAAAAAAAAACTCTATTTTTTCATAAGAAAAAATAATTTTTTTTTTTTTGAAATTTGGCCGACCCTGAGAACGAGTTTCGGAGAGGGCCTGTCGACCCTCAAAGGGTTAATAGATAGCAACCACACAGGGAGGTACTACTGTCCTGCCAAATGAGAGTGCAACAGAAACCTGTATTTGTTTTACATGATAGTAGGAGTGCTGGTATCTTTTTTCTGTCTCATAAACACACAACAGGTATATTTTGCTATTTTTATTTATACGTTAGTTGTGCTCGCGACGCTGGAATACTGCTGTACACTAACGGCTCCCTTAACCCCTTGACTGTTGCAACCTCAAATCCTGAGGTGTCTCCTGGTGTCGCAAAATTTCCAAAAAAAAATAATTTTTTCTTATGAAATGATAGAGAATCTTTTCCCGATTGTAACGACACCAAAAGAAGGAAATCTGATGGAAAACTGATGGAATTACACTCTGGCGAAGCTAGCAACCTCAGTGATATTTACGAATCAGCGATTTCGCCCACTTTGAGCAATATTTTCGGCTAATTCCATTGTTCCAGTCGACCAAACTCATAGCTATTTCTTTAGAACTCCACTTTTTCTATCGATTGAGTACAAGAAGCTGCCCATTTACCGATTTCAACTACCCAATAACATGGTCAGAAATTTGCAATTTGGCCAATTTCACGAACATTAAAAAATACGGCAATTTCAAAATAGAGTCCAGAATGAACAATGCAGACATTCCTGGCTCTAAAATAACATTTTCTTTGTTCATCAGTCACGTCTCCAGGCCCCTCTGATATTACTCTTGCTTTCTATTTTGAATTTTTATTCAAACAAAAAATAGAAGATTTACTGTTATGCAGACTACAGCAATATTGTAATAATTGTATAAATAATGTCAACTCATTCATGACTACATATTAGAATGGCTAGTTGGACATTTATTGAAAAATGATATCATTTGTTTACTTTTGAACATCGGCAAAAATCAAACATTTCCCCTACTTTGAGCTCCATTTCAAGGTTCTTTTCATAGTAAAACCAATCAAAATCACCTCTATTTCTATAATATATTTTCCTTTCTATCAAATGAGACCAATAAAATGAGAATACAACCATAAATACTATACAAAAATAGACCAAAAAATCGGCATTTTAATAAAAAAAAAAAACTGTCGGAGTCTTTTTTCTCATTATGCACTGCATGCTGCAGGATTTTTTTTATATGGTGCACACTGACCACACAGACCCATTCTCTCACATGTGGGCCTACCAGCTCTCTCCTGCTTGATTTGAAGCCACTAAAATTTATGAGTACGTATACAGTGGACCCCCGGTTAACGATATTTTTTCATTCCAGAAGTATGTTCAGGTGCCAGTACTGACCGAATCTGTTCCTATAAGGAATATTGTGAAGTAGATTAGTCCATTTCAGACCCCCAAACATACACGTAAAAACGCACTTACATAAATACACTTACATAATTGGTCGCATTGGGAGGTGATCGTTAAGCAGGGGTCCACTGTATATACGTCAAAAACGGTGGCTCGTAAGATGTATATATACGACCGAAATAGTCAAAGGGTTAAAGGCTGGCAACACTGCAGACCTGGAGAGTGCACGAAGAACTTCCATGGCACACATAAGTACGATAAGGCACCTAAACTACTGGGAACGGTTGAAGGTCCTTGATCACCATTCATCACCTTCAAAACTACTGTTAGAAAACATCTTAACTCCCTGATACACCCCATCAACTAACTACATAAAAACCACCTGGTGGTCCACATTTACACTCACTCACCCATTTGACTATAACCACAGAAATATGTATCCTAATCTTAAAATAATGATTCCAAACTAGTCATAAGTTTGCCTGTGATACTCCAATATAGAAACTATGTATTGTGCCAAAACAAAAGCATTCACATTGCTAAACTCACAAACTAGTATTTGTTACTTAGTATTTAGTCAACTTACTCCACAATTTGTTATAATTTAGGGTTAAGAATTAATCTAAGTTTGCCCAAAATGCCTAGCCATGCTAGGTGTTCTAGTGGCCCCCTCTGTAATTATTATTTTACTACATGTAAACCACACAATAACTAAAATCTGTAAACCCTGCATTGTAATCCTTATAGAGAATAAACTTTGATTTGATTTGATTTGATCTGTATTCCCTCGAATGCAGGCGAGAGAGATACATGATAATACAGCGTATACACTTGGAAGGTCCTGGAGGGATTGGCACCAAACCTGCACACAAAAATCACTCCCTATGAAAGCAAAAGACTTGGCAGGAGATGCAACATTCCCCTGATGAAAAGCAGGGGCACCACGAATACACTGAGAGACAACACAATAAGTGTCCGGGGCCCAAGACTTTTCAATTGCCTCCCAGCATACATAAGGAGGATTACCAATAGACCCCTGGCTGTCCTCAAGAAGGCACTGGACAGGCACCTAAAGTCAGTACCTGACCAACCAGGCTGTGGTTCATATGTCAGCTTGTGTGCGGCCAGCAGTAACAACCTAGTTGATCAGACCCTGATCCACCATGAGGCCTGGTCTCAGACCAGGCCACGGGGGTATTGACCTCCGAAACCCTCTCCAGGTAAACTACACATGCATGCACACATTTATGTATACACACTCGTCTAATAATAAAAATACGTATCTTTATTTACTACAAGTATACACACTCATCTAATAATAAAAATACGTATCTTTATTTACTACAAGTACATGTACAAGGTATACAGGCCTAGCTGACATCAATAACATACTACTATACATAAAGCCGCTTGTTATGCAGAGCATTTCAGGCAAATTAAGTCAGTTTTTGGCCCAGGATGTGACCCACACCAGTCGACTAACACCCAGGTACCCAATTTACTGACGGGTGAACATAGACAACCAGTGTAAGGAAACATGTCCAATGTTTTCACCCCTTCACCAGGAATCGAACCCAGACCCTCACCATGTGAAGTGAGAGCTTTTGCCACCAGGCCAAGGGGCACCTGAATTTTCTGTTTTTTTCTTAATAGTTCTTGTTCTTTTTATTTTCCTTTCATATCCATAAGGAAGTGGAATAAGAATCTTTCTTCTGTAAGCCATGCGTGTTGTAAAAGTCAACTAAAATGTCGAGGGAAACAATGGGCAAGTAACCCCTTTTCCCGAACAGCTTACTAAAAATAAAAAAAAAAAGAAAAAGCTTCAAGTTGGGGTGTTTGAATGTGTGTGGATGTAGTGCAAATGATAAGAGAGAGATGATTGTGGATGTTATGATTGAAAAGAAGCTGGATGTTCTGGCTATAAGTGAATCCAAGCTGAAGGGGGTAGGAGAGTTTCAGTGTACCTGGAGTATACGTGGAGAGGGTTTCTGGGGATCAATGTCCCCGCAGCTCGGTCTGTGACCAGGCCTCATGATGGATCAGGGCCTGATCAACCAGGCTGTTACTGATGGCTGCACGCAACCCGATGTACGGACCACAGTCCTGCTGGTCAGGTACTGACTTTAGGTCCTTAACTAGTGCCTTCTTGAAGACAGCCAAGAGTCTATTGGTAATTCCCATTATGTACGCTAGGAGGTAGTTGAACAGTCTTGGGCCCCTGATACTTATTGTGTTGTTGCTTGTCATGCTAGTGGTCCCCCTGCTTTTCATTGGGGGGGATGTTGCATCGTCTGCTGAGTCTTTTGCTTTCATAGGGAGTGATTTTCATGTGTAAGTTTGGTACTAATCCCTCTAGGATTTTCCAAGTGTACGTATATAATCATGTATCTCTCCCGCCTGCATTCTACGGAGTACAGGTTGAGGAACTTCAAGCGTTCCAGTAACTGAGGTGTTTTATTGCAGTTGTGTGTGCCATGAAGGTTCTGTGTACATTTTCTAGGTCAGCAATTTCACCTGGCTTGAAAGGTGCTGTTAGTGTGCAGCAATATTCCAGCCTAGAAATGGGATTAGGTCAGGAGTTTCTAATAGAGTTAGAGCTAAGGAACGACTAGCAATAATGTTGAAGGATCAGTTATGGCAGGGAAAGAGGGAATATAATTGTATAAATTCAAGGATTATGTGGAGTAAAACAAGGGTGGCGATGTGAAAAGTGGAGAAGAGAGGTGGAGAAGAAAGAGAGGTGTAGAGGAGGAAGATTTTGGGAGATGTTGAGTGAGCGAGTGCATGAAGGGTTTTGAACCAAGCGAGAGAGTACTTGTGGTGGAGGACCTAAATGCTAAAGTGGGTAACACTGTTGTGGAGGGAGTAGTAGGTAAGTTTGGGGTGCCAGGAGTAAATGAAAATGAGGGACAATTAATTGAATTATGTATAGAAAGAGGTTTGGTAGTAAGTAATACATATTTTAAGAAAAAGAGGATAAATAAATATACAGATACGATACAGCACATAATGGAAATAGTTTGTTAGATTATGTATTGGTAATGTATACAGGAGAAGGGGTTACTGGCAACTTGCTCGTGGCATGTTAATTGTCTCTTACGACATGCATGGCTTACAGAGGAAGAATTCTGTTCCACTTTTCCATGGAAATAAGAGGAAATAACCAAGAGCTAGTAAGAAATTAGAAGAAAACCCAAAGGGGTGTGTGTATATATATGCTTGTACATGCATGTGTAGTGTGACCAATGTGTAAGTAGAAGTAGCAAGATGTACCTGAAATCTTGCATGTTTATGAGACAGAAGAAAGACACCAGCAAACCTACCATCATGAAAAACAATTACAAGCTTCGACTTTACACTAACCTGGCAGGACGGTAGTATCTCCCTGGGCAGTTGCTGTCTACCAACCTACTACCTTCGGCAACAGATATATTGGATCATTATTTAGTTGTAGCTACAGTTAGAGTGAGAGGTTGATGAGGCAAAAGGAAAATGGCAATAGCAAGTATGACAGAGGTGAAAGTTTATGAACTAAGGGAGGAGGAAGTTAAGGTGAGATATAAGCAACTATTGGGAGAAAGGTGGAGTAATGAGAGTATATGTAGTGTTGGGGTTCAAGAGAGGTGAAATAGTTTTAAAAAGGCAGTGTTACAACGTGGGGAAGTTTGTGGACGCAGAAGGAAAGAGGAGTGATTGGTGGAATGATGAGGTAAAGGGTGTGATAAAAGAGAGAAAGGTTGCTTATGAGAGGTTTTCACAAAGCAGAATTTATATAAGACTATATGGAGAGTAAAAGAGAGGTGAAAAGTGGTGAGGGAGTGCAAAAGAAGAACAAATGATGAAGAGAGGTGGGCAATAATTTCATGCATTGACCAGGGAGGTATAACCTCTTTTAGGGGTGAAGAAGAGCTGGATGTGAGTATGGGGATGGTGCATGAGGCATCAGGTAGAATGAAAGGGGTTAAAGCAGCTGAAACTGATGGGATCATGACAGAAATGTTAAAAGCAGAGAGGATGGGGGGATACAGTTTTTAAGTTTTTTGTATTACTGTTCAATAAATGTATGAAAGAGGGGAAAGTACCTAGGGATTGGCAGTGTGTTTAATTTCTTTATATATAGGGAAGGGGGACAAAAGAGATTGTAAAAATTATAGGGGAATAAGTTTACTGAATATACCAGTTAAAGTGTATGGTAGGGAAGGTAGAGAAGTTTTGTTGCTTTTATGGATTTAGAAAAGGCATATGGTAGGGTGGAGAGGGGAGTAATGTGACAGATGTTGCAAGTATATGGAATAGGTGGTAAGTTACTAAATGCTGTAAAGAGTTTTATGAGGATAGTGAAGCTCAGGTTAGAGAGTATAGAAGAAAGGGAGATTACTTTCCAGTAAAAGTAGGCCTTAGACAGGGTTTTGTAATGTCACCATTGTTCTTTAACATATTCATAGATGGTGCTGTAAAACAAGTAAATGCTAGGGTGTTGGGAAGAGGGCTGGGGTTAACCCTTTGAGGGTCCAAACCGTAGATCTACGCCAAAATTCTAGCAGCATCAAATTTAGCGCGAGAAGGCTGGCAGGCATACATGTGAGAGAATGGGTCTGTATGGTGCGTGTGTGCCGTAAACAAAAATTCCAGGCACCCGCATAGCATTGTGGGAACACCGCATCAGTAACCTTTGTTCACCATGCCTCGTCAACAAGGCAGCTCTCACCCCAAGGCGAATTGGGACTCTCCTCTTCCTATCTGATAGTTCTGACTTTGATGGAAGTGGAAATGAAGACGAATTCTATGGCCTTGATCAATTAGTGACTGAAAGGAATGACCAGGATATCAAAAATTGTGCAGAAAATCCTGACGATCCTCAACCTTCTACCTCTGGTGTGGGCATGTCTCAGTCACGTTCAGTTGTACCTCGTCGCAAGAGAAAACTAATATTTTCGTGTGGCCAGGCCTCTGACTTCAGTAATGATGATGATAATGACGTGGATTGTGATTTTATTGCTCTTGACGATCATTCGAGTAGTGATAGTGAGGAATCATATTCACCAGTGAAGCGTTGGTATATATGCTGCCGGATGCGTTTGGGTAGTGTTCCCTATGCAGTGCCCAGGGGACGGAGTACATCCCAGAGTACATCCCATGGCCCTACACCAGGAATAGACAGTGAAAGTGAGGATGATGTGGCTACACTTGGCATGGATAGACCACAGGCATCAGTAGGTGGTGGTATTGGTGGTGATGGGGGTAGTGGTGATGGTAGTGCCACGGCCATGCATGACTCACCAGCCCAGGCTGGGACCCACGCCGCTGACTCCTCAGCTCAAGGACAAAGCGGAGTGTCAGCCACCACCCCACCACAACTACAACTACCACCACAACCAGCTTATAATGTCCAGTATCCACCAGCAAACCGTATCTGGGATTGGCAGCAAAATCCCAATTTTGTTCCAGAGCCCCACCAGTTTGGTGACTCTCAAAGTGGAATTCTACCAACTTGTCCCCTTGGAAACACAACAAATGAACTGGAATTCTTTGAACTATTCTTTGACCAGCCCTTGATGGAAACTATTGTCAGGGAAAGTAACAAGTATTTTGAGTACACCATGGCAAATACATACGATCATATCACCGCAGTCAAGACTACACCGGTGGAAAGAGACAACTGTTGCTGAAATGTATTTGCTTTTTGCAACAATAATGCTTATGCCTCATGTCTATAAGCATAATATAAAATCATACTGGTCCACAGATCGGCTAATTTGTACCCCGGCCTTCAGTGAAATCATCCCAGTGAACAGGTTTATCTTACTGTTACGTATGTTGCACTTCTCTGACAAAACCAGGCCTGACAGGAGTGACAGGTTATACAAGATTAGAAATGTTTTTATGTATCTGAAACAAAAGTTCAACATGTACTTTTATCCATTCAAGAATCTTGTAATTGATGAGCCTTTGATTTTGTTCAAAGATAGGCTGTCATTCAAGCAGTATATACTGAGCAAGAGGAAACGCTTTGGTATAAAACTGTTTGTACTCTGTGACTGTGACAGTGGCCTGGTGTTGGATATTGTTGTATACACGGGAAGTAAAACAATGAAAGATACCAGGATGTTATTGGGTATCTCAGGTGACTTAGTGAGAAGCATGATGGCACCTTATCTTGGTAAGGGGCATACATTATATACTGATAACTAGTACACAAGCCCTTTACTCAGTGATTTCTTGCGAGTGAACATGACAGATATGTGTGGCACAGTGCGTTCTAATCGTAAACATATGCCCAGGCTCAACGCAGGCACTCGTAGTGGTGAGGTGCAGGTGTTTACTGCCAATGACATCATGGCATTACGGTGGCACTACAAACGAGATGTCACATTGTTGACAACCATTCACCGTAACGAAATGCAAGACAGTGGCAAAGTTGATAGAGTGACTAATGAACGTATTAAAAAACCAGTGACAGTGATTGATTATATACAAAACATGCGCTTGGTTGACAAATGTGACATGCAAATTGGCTTTGTTGATTGTGTTAGCAAGAGTTACAAGTAGTACATGAAACTTTTCTTCCATCTCATGGACATTTCAATGTTCAATGCATATAATATGTACCAAATGAAGACTGGCAACAGACCACTGTATGGTGAATTTTGTTTGTCTGTTGTCAGACAACTCATAATGAAGTACCAGGTAACAACACCAACTATACAAAACTGTCCCCGAACTCCTCAGGAAATACCCAAGCGTTTGAGGAGGGAAGGTGACCCCTTCATAATACAGCTTCCTGCAACTAATAAGAAATTTGCTCAGAAGAGATGTGTTGTCTGTGAGCAAACAAAATGACGGCAACAAAGATGCAAAGACACTCAATTTATGTGCGAGGAATGTAAGGTACCTCAGTGCATGATACCTTGTTTCAAGGAGTTCCACAAGCTGCAGCAATTCTAAAAACATGTCCAGTGACTGTACATATGTAAATATATAATAGAACATTAGTATTATACAACATTTATGCATGTTTATTGTAGTAAACAAAAGTGGTAAACAATATTATAATAATAACTTTAGTGCAGTTACTGTGTTCAAAACAGTGAGTGTATATATATACATTATATACAGTATTGGTCTCACAGGCCACAAATGTTACTAGAAAAAGAAAAAAATTAGAAAAGAAAAGAAAAAAGTATAAAAAATGTAAAATAAAGAAATGCGATTTTGTGGAAATCGCTGATGTTGCCGCCACCCGGTCATTTTGGGTCAACTTCTCGCCTCTGTATCTCGGTAAGTACTGATCAGAATTTTTTTTTTGTTTTATTACATTCACAAAAATATAATCTTTAATTATGTAAGAAAACCTTTTTTTTTTTTTTTTTTTTCAAAATTTCTTGGAGATTGGGGCACCCTTTCAGATTTTGCCTTTGGACCCTGAAAGGGTTAAATTATGCAGAATCAAATACAAAATGGGAGTTGACACAGTTACTTTTTCCTGATGATACTGTGCTTTCGGGAGATTCTAAAGAGAAGTTGCAATGAGTTTGGGAGGGTGTGTATAGAAAGTTGAAAGTAAACAGATACGATTAAGGTGATGAGGGTATCAAACAAGTTAGGTAAAGAAAAACAGGATATCAGATTGGAGGGAATATCGAAGAAGTAAATTATATTATTATTTTATTAACACACTGGCCGATTCCCACCAAGACAGGGTGGCCTGAAAAAGAAAAACTTTCACCATCATTCACTCCATCACTGTCTTGCCAAAAGGGTGCTTTACACTACAGTTTTTAAACTGGAACATTAACACCCCTCCTTCAGAGTGCAGACACTGTTCTTCCCATCTCCAGGACTCAAGTCCAGCCTGCCGGTTTCCCTGAATCCCTTCATAAATGTTACTTTGCTCACACTCCAACAGTACGTCAAGTATTAAAAACCATTTGTCTCCATTCACTCCTATCAAACACACTCACGCATGCCTGCTGGAAGTCCAAGCCCCCTCGCACACAAAACCTCCTTTGCCCCCTCCCTCCAACCTTTCCTAGGCCGACCCCTACCCCACCTTCCTTCCACTACAGACTGATACACTCTTGAAGTCATTCTGTTTCGCTCCATTCTCTCTACATGTCCGAACCACCTCAACAACCCTTCCTCAGCCCTCTGGACAACAGTTTTGGCAACCCCGCACCTCCTCCTAACTTCCAAACTACGAATTCTCTGCATTATATTCACACCACACATTGCCCTCAGACATGACATCTCCACTGCCTCCAGCCTTCTCCTCACTGCAACATTCATCACCCATGCTTCACACCCATACAAGAGCGTTGGTAAAACTATACTCTCATACATTTCCCTCTTTGCCTCCAAGGACAAAGTTCTTTGTCTCCACAGACTCCTAAGTGCACTCTTTCATATACCCATCCGCTGACATGTCTGAGTACTCCCAAATATCTGAATACATTCACCTCCTCCATACTCTCTCCCTCCAATCTGATATCCAATCTTTCATCACCTAATCTTTTTGTTATCCTCATAACCTTACTCTTTCCTGTATTCACTTGTAATTTTCTTCTTTTGCATACCCTACCAAATTCATCCACCAACCTCTGCAACTTCTCTTCAGAATCTCCCAAGAGCACAGTGTCATCAGCAAAGAGCAACTGTGACAACTCCCACTTTATGTGCGATTCTTTATCTTTTAACTCCACGCCTCTTGCCAAGACCCTCACATTTACTTCTCTTACAACCCCATCTATAAATACAGTGGACCCCCGCATAACGATTACCTCCGAATGCGACCAATTATGTAAGTGTATTTAAGTAAGTGCGTTTGTACGTGTATGTTTGGGGGTCTGAAATGGACTAATCTACTTCACAATATTCCTTATGGGAACAAATTCCGTCAGTACTGGCACCTGAACATACTTCTGGAGTGAAAAAATATCGTTAACCGGGGGTCCACTGTATATTAAACAACCATGGTGACATCACACATCCTTGTCTAAGGCCTACTTTTACTGGGAAATAATCTCCCTCTTTCCTACATACTCTAACTTAAGCCTCACTATCCTCGTAAAAACTCTTCACTGCTTTCAGTAACCTACCTCCTACACCATACACTTGCAACATCTGCCACATTGCCCCCTATCCACCCTGTCATACGCCTTTTCCAAATCCATAAATGCCACAAAAACCTCGTTAGCCTTATCTAAATACTGTTCACTTATATGTTTCACTGTAAACACCTGGTCCACACACCCCCTACCTTTCCTAAAGCCTCCTTGCTCATCTGCTATCCTATTCTCCGTCTTACTCTTAATTCTTTCAATAATAACTCTACCATACACTTTACCAGGTATACTCAACAGACTTATCCCCCTATAATTTTTGCACTCTCTTTTGTCCCCTTTGCCTTTATACAAAGGAACTATGCATGCTCTCTGCCAATCCCTAGGTACCTTACCCTCTTCCATACATTTATTAAATAATTGCACCAACCATTCTAAAACTATATCCCCACCTGCTTTTAACATTTCTATCTTTATCCCATCAATCCCGGCTGCCTTACCCCCTTTCATTTTACCTACTGCCTCACGAACTTCCCCCACACTCACAACTGGCTCTTCCTCACTCCTACAAGATGTTATTCCTCCTTGCCCTATACACGAAATCACAGCTTCCCTATCTTCAACATTTAACAATTCCTCAAAATATTCTTTCCATCTTCCCAGTACCTCTAACTCTCCATTTAATAACTCTCCTCTCCTATTTTTAACTGACAAATCCATTTGTTCTCTAGGCTTCCTTAACTTGTTAATCTCACTCCAAAACTTGTTCTTATTTTCAACAAAATTTGTTGATAACATCTCACCCACTCTCTCATTTGCTCTCTTTTTACATTGCTTCACCACTCTCTTAACCTCTCTCTTTTTCTCCATATACTCTTCCCTCCTTGCATCACTTCTACTTTTTGAAAACTTCTCATATGCTAACTTTTTCTCCCTTACTACTCTCTTTACATCATCATTCCACCAATCGCTCCTCTTCCCTCCCACACCCACTTTCCTGTAACCACAAACTTCTGCTGAACACTCCAACACAACATTTTTAAACTTACCCCATACCTCTTCGACCCCATTGCCTATGTTCTCATTAGCCCATCTATCCTCCAATAGCTGTTTATATCTTACCCTAACTGCCTCCTCTTTTAATTTATAAACCTTCACCTCTCTCTTCCCTGATGCTTCTATTCTCCTTGTATCCCATCTACCTTTTACTCTCAGTGTAGCTACAACTAAAAAGTGATCTGATATATCTGTGGCCCCTCTATAAACATGTACATCCTGAAGTCTACTCAACAGTCTTTTATCTACCAATACATAATCCAACAAACTACTGTCATTTTGCCCTACATCATATCTTGTATACTTATTTATCCTCTTTTTCTTAAAATATGTATTACCTATAACTAAACCCCTTTCTATACAAAGTTCAATCAAAGGGCTCCCATTATCATTTACACCTGGCACCCCAAACTTACCTACCACACCCTCTCTAAAAGTTTCTCCTACTTTAGCATTCAGGTCCCCTACCACAATTACTCTCTCACTTGGTTCAAAGGTTCCTATACATTCACTTAACATCTCCCAAAATCTCTCTCTCTCCTCTACATTCCTCTCTTCTCCAGGTGCATACACGCTTATTATGACCCGCTTTTCGCATCCAACCTTTACTTTAATCCACATAATCCTTGAATTTACACATTCATATTCTCTTTTCTCCTTCCATAACTGATCCTTCAACATTACTGCTACCCCATCCTTAGCTCTAACTCTCTCAGATACTCCAGATTTAATCCCATTCATTTCCCCCCACCTAAACTCCCCTACCCCCTTCAGCTTTGTTTTGCTTAGGGCCAGGACATCCAACTTCTTTTCATTCATAACATCAGCAATCATCTGTTTCTTGTCATCCGCACTACATCCACGCACATTCAAGCATCCCAGTTTTATAAAGTTTTTCTTCTTCTCTTTTTTAGTAAATGTCTACAGGAGAAGGGGTTACTAGCCCATCGCTCCTGGCATTTTAGTCGCCTCATACGACACGCATGGCTTACAGAGGAAAGATTCTTTTCCACTTCCCCATGGACAACAGAAGAAATAAAGAAGAACAGGAGCTATTTAGGAAAATAGAAAAACCTAGATGTATGTACAGTGGAACCTCAAAAATCAAACTGCTCCCAACACAACCAATTATGTAAGTGTATTTTTGTAAGTGCTTTTATAAGTGTATTTTTGAGGGTCTGAAATGGACTAATCTAATTTACATTATTCCTGATGGGAATAAATTAATTCGGTAAAGGCACTCGAACAGCCTTCTGGACCAAAGAAAGTTCGATATTTGAGGTTCCACTGTATATATATATGCATGTGCATGTCTGTGAAGTGTGACCAAAGTGTAAGTAGGAGTAGCAAGATATCCCTGTTATCTAGCGTGTTTATGAGATAGAAAAAGACACCAGCAGTAAATGTGTTCAGATATTTGGGAAAAGACTTGTCAGTGGATGGGCTTATGAAGGAGAAGGTTAGCCATAGAAATGATGAAGGAAAAAAGGTGGGTGGTGCATTTAGGTAACTGTGGAGACAAAGACAGTTACTCATGGAGGCAAAGAAGGGTATGTATGAGAGTACAGTGGTACCAAAATTCTTATATGGGTGTGAAGCATGGGTTGTAAATGTTGTAGCGAGGAGGAGGCCTAAGAAGGGGAGATGTCATATCTAAGGGCAATGTGTGGTTTAAATATTATGCAGAGAATTCATAGTGTGGAAATTAGGTGTGGGTTACTAAAAGTATTATTCAGAGGGCTGAGGAGGAGTTCTTGAGGTGGGTTGGTCATTTAGAGAGGTTAGAGCAAAACAGGATGACTTGAGGGGTGTATAAATCTGTAGTAGAGGAAAGGGGGGCTTGGGGTTATCCTAGGAAAGGATGGAGGGGGTAAAAGAGGTTTTGTGTGCAAGGGGCTTGGACATATAGCAGGCATGTATGAGCGTGTTAGAAGTGAATGGAGAAGAATGGTTTTTGAGACTTGACAAGCTGTTGGAGTGTGAGCAGGGTAATATTTTGCGAAAGGATTCAGGGAAACAGGTTAGCCAGACCTGGGAAGTACAATGCCTGCACTTTCAAGGAGGGGTTTGAGATATTTGCTGTTTAGAGTGACAAGTAAACTGTTGTTTCTATATGCCTCTGTAAAGAAAGTGATAGTGTGAATGATAATGAATATGTTTATTTTTTTGGTCACCCTGCATCAGTGGGAGATGGCCAACATATTAAAAAAAAATGAATGAAAGTGCACCTACCTTCATGGGTTTGCTATCTTTCAGTAAATAAGCTTCATCAATTAGGCGGTGGTCAGTGATAATATGCGTAGAATGTACCTTCCAGTTGCTCCTAATTACCAAGGTTCCTTTCACATAGTTTTTGAAAGACAGACTGTCATCTTTATTCCTTCGAGCTTTAAGTCTGATATGATCAATATAACCACCATAGTATTCACTAGTGTCATGCTTCTTTACACTCCCAGTCAACACATGATACAGAGGAACACCCTCATCATCTTCATCGTCCTCCTCTGCCTTCATCATTTCTGGACAATTGAGTTGTTTTTCATCGTTGAAAGCTTGAATAAATATAGAATCATATTTACCATAATAAGTTCCAACCTCTCCTGCTTCCCATCTTTGGTACTCTGGTTTCCACTTGCCAATAAAATCTGTAATATGGTTATATGGCTTTTATATAAATCTCCATTACAGAATCACATGGGCATTATATAAATTTATAGCAAGAGTCACATGACTATTATATAAATCTATAATAAAGAATCACATGGCTATTACATATTACAGTACAATTTTTTTTAACACATCAGCTGTCTCCCACCAAAGCAGGTGACTCAAAAAAAGAAACACTTTCACCATCATTCAACACTTGTACCATCATTCACACAATATCACAGTCTTTGCAGATGTGCCCAGATATGACAGTTTAGATGTCACTATAAACAGCCAATATTTCCAACCCCTCATTTAACCCTTAAACTGTCCAAATGTAGATTTACCTTAACTTGTGTAGCGCTTTGAATATTTTGAAAAAAAAAAAAAAAAAAAAAAAATTAAATGAAGAGTGCATTTTTCTACTTGTTATAGGATAAAAAAAAATTTAGGGTCAGTACTTACCGAGATATAAGCCCGTGAAGTTGGCACTGGATGCTCACCTGACAGCAACATCGACTCCTGCTACTTGCAGAAGCGTTGCCGATATACATTTTTTTCTCATTTTTATTTTATATATTTTTTATGTTCTGATAATTACAGTTTATAATAGTTCTTGTAATTTCATAGCCAATCTTTGTTCTAACACTAATATTAGGTACTGAAATAGTGCTCAAATAGTCACAATCACACTGACAGGTGAACATTTTCACCTGCCTTGGTCATTTACTATTGTCTAGAAATACATACAAAGTATTTATAGGTCCCAGCAATGTTTTAGACACCCTGGAGTATACCTTGAAGCATGGTGTTATGACAAGTGTCAGTAAACTGCTCACAGGCAGTGACACTTGATGAATGTGCACTCCGGGAACCCTCGCTTTATTTGTTTTCACTGCTACACACAAACATGTCTGTCTGTCTGTCTGTCTGTCTGTCTGTCTGTCTATCTATCTGTCTGTATGTGTCTGTGTCTGTCTAGCTCTGCTTATCTGTCTTTCTGTCTGCCTATGTGTGCCTGGAGTAGTATATATGAAACTTCTTGAAGAATGGTGTTATGACAAGTGTCAGTAAACTGCTGGCAGGCAGTCACACTTGATGAATGAGCACTAAGGAAACCCTCGCTTTATTTGTTTTCACTGTTACACACAAACCTGTCTGTCTGTCCGTTTGTCTGTCTATCTGTGTCTGTCTGTCTAGCTCTGCTTATCTATCTTTCGGTCTGCCTGTGTGTGTCTGTCTTTCCGTCTGCTTGTCCCTGTCTCAGGGAGTGGCTCGTAAAACTGTTGGTTAATGAGCTGCTCCCTGATTCCAGAGCAAGTGAAAATGCGTCATGGTTATTTATGTCTTATATCTACAAGCTTGGAATTTTTGGGGTTATCCTAGGTAATTTACACTATGTATAATAACTGTACTTATGTATATATGTGGGAGAGAGACAGAGATATAGACAGATAGAGATATAGATAGACAGAGATATAGACAGATACAGACGGACAGAGATATATATAGACAGACAGAGATATAGACATAGACAGCCAGAGACAGCCAAAACCAGCCAGCCAGCCTGCTAAATACATAAGAACATAAGAAAGAAAGAACACTGCAGCAGGCCTACTGGCCAATGCAAGGCAGGTCTATGTCACCTGGTTTAGACCAATGACCCACCTAGTCAGGTCACATCCACTGAAGGAAGGAGCATGGCATCAGACCGAGTAGCACAAGCTAGTCAGGTCCAACTCACACCCATACTCATGTATGGGTTAAAGTGTAGGAATTGTACTTCCCAACTCCAGGTGGCCCGGTGGCCTGGTGGCTAAAGCTCCTGCTTCACACACGGAGGGCCCGGGTTCGATTCCCGGCGGGTAGAAACATTTCGACACGTTTCCTTACACCTGTTGTCCTGTTCACCTAGCAGCAAACAGGTACCTGGGTGTTAGTCGACTGGTGTGGGTCGCATCCTGGGGGACAAGATTAAGGACCCCAATGGAAATAAGTTAGACAGTCCTCGATGACGCACTGACTTTCTTGGGTTATCCTGGGTGGCTAACCCCCCGGGGTTAAAAATCCGAACGAAATCTTATCTTATCTTATCTTATAACCAGCACAAACAGCAGTAGCAGCACAAACAGCAACAGTAGCAGCAGCACAGAGTCGAAAAGTTTGCGAAAAAAAAAAAATTCTTACGAAATGATAGAGCATATTTTTGCAAGTATTATAGGCCCCCCAAAAATTTTTGTGATCAATACCTACCGAGATATGGAGGCATGAAGTTGACAGAAAGTGAGCCGCTTACGGCAACATCACTGACTGCCGGTCATGCGGAAATAGTTTATTTATTTTTTCCTATGTTTTTCTTTTATTTTCTAATATTTAATTTTTTCAAGTAACTTTTATGGCCTGTGAGACCATCATAAGCCATGTTTTGGATATATACACTCGTTGTATGGTACACTTGGAGCAGGGAGAGTGAAGACCTACTAGCAATCAGTGAAGAGGCAGGGCCAAGAGCTGAGTCTCGACCCCTGCAACCACAATTAGGTGAGTACACAATAACTGCACAAATATTGACAGGTGAACATTTTCACCTATTTTAGTCACATATTATTGCCTAGAAATATATACATAGTATTTATAGGTCCCAGCATTGTTTAGTGGGGAAGGGAGTGTGGGTTTGTGTAAACAGCATGGCCGGCTGGCCGGCTGGCCAGCAGGCTGGCTTGCTGGCTGGCTGGATGGCTCGTCTGTCTCTGTCTCACAGGCACACACAAATACAATTATACATAGTGTAAATTACTTAGGATACACAAACAATATAATAATAATAATAATAATAATAATAATAATAATAATAATTATAATAATAATTGAAGCTTGGTGTAAGAGAGTGTGTCATTGTCTTCTCTCTCCACTAATGAGAGTGTTGACATTTGATGAGGGGCATCTTATCTTATCTTATCTCTCAACTAATTAGAGTGGAGGGTACACTGCCTTCCCTTTATTTGTTTTCACTTTACACATAAACATCTCTGTCTATCTGTCTGCTTCTCTCTTTTTCTGCCTGTCTGTCTGCCTGCTTCTCTTTCTTTTTCTCTCTGTCTCAGAGAGCCACTAGTGAACCAACATGTTTTACACTCAATACAGTAGTCACATCTAACTCTGATACTTATTATTTGCCAGTCTGGATTTTTTGGGTTATTCTAGGTAATTTACACTATGTATAATTGTATTTATGTGTACCTGTGACAGAGAGAGAGAGGGAGACACACACACAGGCAGGAACCATACATAGCTTTAAGACGAGGTATGACAAAGCTCGGGAAGCAGAGAGAGGATCTAGTAGCGATCACTGAAGAGGTGGAGCCAGGAGCTGAATCTCGACCCCTGCAACCACAATTAGGTGAGTACAGCCAGCCAGCCAGCCAGCCGACCAGCCATTCTATCACATGTAGGCTTATCAGCTCTCTCCTGCTCAATTTAAAGGTGCTAGAATTTATGCGTACTAGTATGTCAATAACCCTGGCATGTAAGCCGTACTAGTATGTCGGAAACCCTGAAAGGGTTAACACCCCTCCTTCAGAGTACAGACACTGTACTTCCCATCTCCAGGACTCAATTCCAGCCTGCTGGTTTCCCTGAATCCCTTCATAAATGTTACCCTGCTCACACTCCAACAGCACATCAAGTCCTAAAAACCATTTGTCTCCATTCACTCCTATCAAATATGCTCAAGCATGCTTGCTGGAAGGCCAAGTCTCTCACACACAAAACCTCCTTTACCCCCTCCCTCCAACTTTTCCTAGACCGACCCCTACCTCACCTTCCCTCCACTACAGATTTATACACTCTTAAAGTCATTCTATTTTGTTCCATCCTCTCTACATGTCCAAATAACCTCAACAACTCTTCCTCAGCCTTCTGGATAATAGTTTCGGTAATCCCACACCTCCTCCTAATTTCCAAACTACGAATTCTCTGCATTATATTCACACCACACATTGCCCTCAGACACGACATCACTGCCTCAAGTGTTCTCCTTGTTGCAACATTCACCATCCATGCTTCACACCCATATAAGAGTGTTGGTATAACTATACTCTCATACATTCCCCTTTTTGCTTCCATGGACAAAGTTCTTTGTCTCCACAGACTTCTAAGTGCACCACTCACCCTTTTCCCTTCATCAATTCTATGATTCACCTCATCCTTCACAGACTTGTCTGCTGACACGTCCACTCCCAAATATCTGAATACATTCACCTCCTCCATATTTTCTCCCTCCAATCTGATATCCAATCTTTCATCACCTAATTTTTTTAGTTATCCTCATCACCTTACTCTTTCCTATATTCGCTTTTAATTTAATTTTTTTTACATACCCTACCAAACTCATCCACCAACCTCTGCAACTTCTCTTCCAAATCTCCCAAAAATACAGTGTCATCAGCAAAGAGCAACTGTGACAACTCCCACTTTGTGTTAAATTCTTTATCTTGTAACCCCACACGTCTTGCCAACACCAGCGCATTCACTTCTCTTACCACCCCATCTATAAACATAATGAATAACCATGGTGACATCACACATCATTGGCTAAAGCCTACTTTTACTGGGAAATAATCTCCCTCTCTCTTACATACTCTAACCTGAGCCTCACTATCCTCATAAAAACTCTTCACTGCTTTCAGTAACCTACCTCCTATTCCATACACCTGCAACATCTGCCCCATTGCCCCCCCCCCATCCACCCTGTCATATGCCTTTTCCAAATCCATAAATGCCACAAAAACTTCTTTAGCCTTATCTAAATACTGCTCACCTATATGTTTCACTGTAAACACTTGGTCTACACACCACCTACCTTTCCTAAAACCTCCTTGTTAATCTGCTATCCTACTCTCTGTGTTACTCTTAATTCTTTCAATAATAACTCTACCATACAATTTGCCAGGTATACTCAACAGACTTATTTTTTTTTATTATCACACTGGCTGATTCCCACCAAGGCAGGGTGGCCCGAAAAAGAAAAACTTTCACCATCATTCACTCCATCACTGTCTTGCCAGAAGGGTGCTTTACACTACAGTTTTTAAACTGCAACATTAACACCCCTCCTTCAGAGTGCAGGCACTGTACTTCCCATCTCCAGGACTCAAGTCCGGCCTGCCGGTTTCCCTGAACCCCTTCATAAATGTTACTTTGCTCACACTCCAACAGCACGTCAAGTATTAAAAACCATTTGTCTCCATTCACTCCTATTAAACACGCTCACGCATGCCTGCTGGAAGTCCAAGCCCCTCGCACACAAAACCTCCTTTACCCCCTCTCTCCAACCTTTCCTAGGCCGACCCCTACCCCGCCTTCCTTCCACTACAGACTGATACACTCTTGAAGTCATTCTGTTTCGCTCCATTCTCTCTACATGTCCGAACCACCTCAACAACCCTTCCTCAGTCCTCTGAACAACAGTTTTGGTAATCCCGCACCTCCTCCTAACTTCCAAACTACGAATTCTCTGCATTATATTCACACCACACATTGCCCTCAGACATGACATCTCCACTGCCTCCAGTCTTCTCGCTGCAACATTCATCACCCATGCTTCACACCCATATAAGAGCGTTGGTAAAACTATACTCTCATACATTCCCCTCTTTGCCTCCAAGGACAAAGTTCTTTGTCTCCACAGACTCCTAAGTGCACCACTCACTCTTTTCCCCTCATCAATTCTATGATTCACCTCATCTTTCATAGACCCATCCGCTGACATGTCCACTCCCAAATATCTGAATACATTCACCTCCTCCATACTCTCTCCCTCCAATCTGATATTCAATCTTTCATCACCTAATCTTTTTGTTATCCTCATAACCTTACTCTTTCCTGTATTCACCTTTAATTTTCTTCTTTTGCACACCCTACCAAATTCATCC
Source organism: Cherax quadricarinatus (assembly GCF_038502225.1). NCBI lineage: Eukaryota > Metazoa > Arthropoda > Malacostraca > Decapoda > Parastacidae > Cherax > Cherax quadricarinatus. The sequence goes on along the minus strand of NC_091293.1, from coordinate 21,810,900 downwards.
ACCAATCTCTGCAACTTCTCTTCAGAATCTCCCAAGAGCACAGTGTCATCAGCAAAGAGCAGCTGTGACAACTCCCACTTTGTGTGTGATTCTTTATCTTTTAACTCCACGCCTCTTGCCAAGACCCTCGCATTTACTTCTCTTACAACCCCATCTATAAATATATTAAACAACCACGGTGACATCATACATCCTTGTCTAAGGCCTACTTTTACTGGGAAATAATTTCCCTCTTTCCTACATACTCTAACTTTAGCCTCACTATCCTCGTAAAAACTCTTCACTGCTTTCAGTAACCTACCTCCTACACCATACACTTGCAACATCTGCCACATTGCCCCCCTATCCACCCTGTCATACGCCTTTTCCAAATCCATAAATGCCACAAAGACCTCTTTAGCCTTATCTAAATACTGTTCACTTATATGTTTCACTGTAAACACCTGGTCCACACACCCCCTACCTTTCCTAAAGCCTCCTTGTTCATCTGCTATCCTATTCTCCGTCTTAATCTTAATTCTTTCAATAATAACTCTACCATACACTTTACCAGGTATACTCAGCAGACTTATCCCCCTATAATTTTTGCACTCTCTTTTATCCTCTTTGCCTTTATACAAAGGAACTATGCATGCTCTCTGCCAATCCCTAGGTACCTTACCCTCTTCCATACATTTATTAAATAATTGCACCAACCACTCCAAAACTATATCCCCACCTGCTTTTAACATTTCTATCTTTATCCCATCAATCCCGGCTGCCTTACCCCCTTTCATTTTACCTACTGCCTCACGAACTTCCCCCACACTCACAACTGGCTCTTTCTCACTCCTACAAGATGTTATTCCTCCTTGTCCTATACACGAAATCACAGCTTCCCTATCTTCATCAACATTTAACAATTCCTCAAAATATTCCCTCCATCTTCCCAATACCTCTAACTCTCCATTTAATAACTCTCCTCTCAACAGACTTATTCCCCTATAATTTTTGCACTCTTTTTTTTTCCCCTTTACCTTGATACAAAGGAACTATGTATGCTCTCTCCCAATCTGTAGGTACCTTACCCTCTTCCATATATTTATTAAATAATAGCACCAACCACTCCAAAACTATATCCCCACCTGCTTTTAACATTTCTATCTTCATCTCATCAATCCCAGCTGCCTTACCTACTTTCATTCTACCCAATGCCTCACGAACTTCCACCACACTCACAACTGGCTCTTCCTCACTCCTACAAGATGTTATTCCTCCTTGCCCTATACATGAAATCACAGCTTACCTATCTTCATCAACATTTAACAATTCCTCAAAATATTCCCTCCATCTTCCTGATACCTCTAACTCTCCATTTAATAACTCTCCTCACCTATTTTTAATTGTCAAATCCATTCATTCCCTAGGCTTCCTTTCCCTGAATCACTTAACAAAATATTACCCTGTTCACACTCCAACAGCTCATCAGGCCCCAAAAATCATTTGTCTCCATTCACTCCTACCTAACATGCTCACACATGCATGCTGCATGTCCAGGCCCCTTGCACACAAAACCTCTTTTGCCCACTCCATCCATCCTTTCCTAGGATGACCTCTACCCATCCTCCTCTCCAATACAGATTTTGTTCATTTTATTTAGCTCCATTCTCTCTAAATGACTCAACCACCTCAATAACCCCTCTTGAGCCCTCCTGGAGAGGGTTTTGGTGATTAACGCCCCCACGACCTGGTCTGTAACCAGGCCTCGTGGTGGATCAGAGCCTCGCCAACCAGGCTGTTACTGTTGGCTGCATGCAGACCAAAGTGCGCAGACCGAATCCCAGCTGTTCAGGTACTGACTTGAGGTGCCTGTCCAGTGCCTTCCTGAAGACAGCCAGGGGTCTATTTGTAATCCCCATTATGTATGCTGGGAGGCAATTGAACAGTCTTGAGCTCCTGATGCCTATTGTGTTGTCTCTCAGTATACTCATGACACCCCTACTTTTCACTGGGGTAATGTTGCACCATCTGCTGAGTCTTTTGCTTTTGTAGGGACTGATTTTTGTGTGCAAATTTGGGACTGTTCCCTCTAGGATTTTCCAAGTGTATATTATCATGCATCTTTCTTGCCTGCATATCAGGGGGCATAAATCAAGAGACTTCAACCGTTCCTAGTAATTTAGGTGCTTTATCAAAATTACATGAGCCGTGAAAGTTCTTTGTACATTCTCCAGGTCTGCAATTTTGCCTGCTATGAAAAAGGCCATTAGTGTGCAGCAATATTCCAGCCTAGAGAAAACAAGCAATTTGAAGAGAATCATCATGTGCTTGGCATCCCTAATTTTGAAGGTTCTCATTATCCATCCTATCATTTTTCTAGCAGATGTAGTAAATACATTGTTACCCTTGAAAGTGAGATCCTCTGTTATTATCAGTTCTAGGTCCTTCACATTATTTTTTGCTTTATTGTGTGATTGGAATTTGTTTTATATTCCAATATACTTTTAATTTCCTCAAGTTTTCTATATCAGAGTAACTGAAATTTCTCTTCATTGAACATCATATTGTTTTCCACTTGGAGTCTTTCAGTGTCATCAATGGATGACTGTCATACAGATTCAGGTGTTATCCACAAAGGAAGACAGTGCAGTGGCTTACATCTCTGTCTATGTCAGAAATGAGGATATGGAACAGGATGGGGGTGAGTACTGTGCCTTGTGGAACAGAGCTTTTCATTGTAGCTGCCTCAGACTTTACTCTGTTTACTATTACCTTTTGTGTTCTGTTTGTTAGGGAGTTATAAATCCATCTACCAACTTTTCATGTTATTCCTTTATTATGCATTTTGTGTGTTATTACACCATGGTCACACTTGTCGAAGGCTTTCACAAAGTCTGTGTATACTACATCTGCATTCTGTTTGTTCTCTGGTGCATCTAAGACCTTGTTATAGTGGTCCAGTAGTTGGGACAGACAGGAGCAGCCTGCTCTAAACCTATGTTTCCCTTGGTTGTGTAACTGATGGATGTCTAGGTGGGTGGCAATTTTGCTTCTTAGAACCCTTTCAAAGACTTTTATGATATGGGACATTAGTGCTATAGGTCTGTAATTCTTTGCAATTGCTTTACCACCACTTTTGTGGAGGGGGCTATGTCTGCTGTTTTCAGTGACTGTGGAATGACCCGTGTCCATGCTCCCTCTCCATAGAATGCTGAAGGCACTTGAAAGGGGCTTCTTGCAGTTCTTGATGAATATGGGGTTCCATGAGTCTGGGCCTGGGACAGAGTGCATGGGCATATCATTTATTGCTTTTTCGAAGTCTTGCGGCATTAGGATAATATCAGAGATTTTTAAATTTACCAAATTTTGAGTCTTGGTCGTAAAAAGTTCATTTGGTTTTCAACTCTTAGTCTGGTTAATGGCTCACTAAACACTAAGTCATGCTGGGACTTTAGTATCTCACTCACTTCTTTGTTGTCATCTGTGTAGGTCCCATCTTGTCTAACAGGGGTCCAATACTGGATCCAGCAAAAGAGAACCAAAACAGAGTTTTGCATCTTCCACATTCAAAACCTGGATGTAGGCCTCTGTATCATAAGCATAAAAATGATAATCAACTATAAGGGTATCCAACAGTAAGGCTAAACCACTAACAAACAGTAAATACTGTAATGTCAGTCAAATAATAATTAGGAACACTGAGGGTATTGGTTACAGCTTGATATGATCAACCAAAAAGATATGATTTAAGAAGGGACGATGCAATATTCGTAAGACCACAGCCAAAAAAGATCACTTATCGGTAATCCACGATCAAAAGAATGAAATACAGAAAAAGAGACTCAACAAAATTAACAGCAACACACTTCCAGTCTTAACTGAATTAAATAGTCAATATTCAAACCAAACACAGTAAAACATGACTCTAGAAAGGAAACAATTGATCTAGAATTGCACATTCAATCAAATTTGAAACAGGATGAAAGTTTAACATGCTTTCCAAACCAAGAGAAGGCTTCTTAAGGAGGGAATGAACCAAAGTCCTTTCATCAGCAGTGGAAAAAATCATCTTTGAAAAAAATGATTAATCAAGATTGCTATAAAAGGAACAGCACTTTCATATTCAGGCAAGAGGTTTGAGACATTTGCAGAATCTAATGTGCAGTATGCCTTATCAGAACCTCTGATATACAGTACCCTAGTACTCCCTCATCACTATCTGCAGCAAACAGAAAAGGTAATCAGTGATACTGTACACTACAAGTCAGAATATTCACAGAAAACTCTACACCCCAGTGAGTTGAATTCAAACCCAATTTATCACACCTGTCAGATTCTGCAACATCATGGGATCTCGATAGAAGAAATTCTTCAATACTTGTCCAACCTTTGGATGAAGACCTACTTAGATTAGTGGATGTTTCCACTATGATCCCGCCTCCTCCTGCTTCGGCTCACCTGACTACAGTATATAAGCCACTTCTCCGGCCATCTGCTGCACTACAGAAGCGATGGACTAAACACATCGATTCCAGGCTGAGGGACTAATTACCTCAAACTCCTCCTCTCCTCACCCATTTCTACTTTGTACTGGACTGATGAAGCCACTGTGTGGCAAAACGTTTCCTTAATAAAGATTTCCATATATTGCATAAGTGTCTCAATCTTCAACTTGTCAGTTTTCAAACCATTTACAGTAGACTATCATTTAGCATGAGTTTATTTAGCATGATTCGGGAATAGCACAACTGAAGAATTGCGGCACAATTTTACGTAACACTTTGTAAAATTAATTTAACACTGTTCAGTTTGTGGGAAGGAAAAAAAATTCCCTTTCCCTCAAGCAGCCCCTTGCTGTGAATCAGCAGGGGTGACCTCCCGCCATCCCCTGCCACCTTCCAACACCACCCCACCATCCCAGCATTTGTACTTCATGTGTGTCCCGTCTTTCTTCTCTGCAACAAGCTTGTGATTGTGAACTGTGTTTCGATCTTTTAATTACTATATCTTGTATCTGCCAAACAATCATGACACCCAGTAGACATAAGTGTTGCTGAAAGTGGCAAGAAAGGCATAAGCACTTAAGTATTAGAATTAACAAAGAAAATAAAGATATTAGACAACAGATAAGCTGTGGCATAATGAAGTGTAACTTTGTACACATAAAAAGAGGTAAAGATTTATTTATATATTTATTTATTTATTTATTTATTTATTTATTTAGTTATTTGAGCATACATACAGAGGTACAAAAAAATACAGGTAAGAGCAGCATGCCAAAGCCACTTATATGCATAGCATTACGGGCTGGCTTAAAATTAACTTAAGATTAACTAAGCAATGATGAAATCAGTGATAAGACATTATTGTAAACAGATAACTATAAAGCACAAATGAGTATTACAAAGACAGGTCATATGGTTGCATGCATTGTTGTACATTCAGTAGAATGGAGTATTCTGTTAGGTAGTGTATTCAAAAAATAACAGTTAGATTGGGTCCTAGGTTTAACATTTATGTGATATAATTGTGAGAAACATTTAGGATATACAATTTATAAGGTTCGGTTATTCAGTATTTATTTGGTTTTGGGTGAGTAAGTGATCTTTGAGAAGAGACTTGAATTTATAAACAGGTAGTGTTTCTTTTATATTTACAGGTAATGAATTCCAGATTTTAGGGCCTTTTATGTGCATTGAGTTTTTGCATAGCGTGAGATGGACACGAGGAACATCAAAGAGTGATCTGTGCCTTGTGTTATGGTCATGTGTTCTGTTGAGGTTGGCAAGGAGATGTTTGAGGGGAGGGTTAATATCAGAGTTAAGTGTTCTATGTATGTAATAGGTGCAATAATAAGTATGGATGTTTTGTATGGTGAGTAGGTTGAGTGTTTTGAATATTGGTGGAGTGTGCTGCCTGTAGTGAGAATTTGTTATCATTCTAACTGCAGCCTTTTGTTGGGTAATTAGTGGTCTGAGATGGTTAATTGTTGTTGAGCCCCATGCACAAATTCCATAGGTGAGATAGGGGTAAATAAGAGAGTGATAAAGGGCCAGGAGGGCTGACTGTGGAGCATAGTACCGTATCTTCGATAGTATGCCTACAGTCTTGGAAATTTTCTTAGAAATTTGTTGTATATGTGTATGAAATTTGAGTCTATTATCAAGGTGGATTCCTAAGAATTTTCCCTCTGTTAGCTTTGTGATAGGTGATCCATTTATCGTTATGTTAAGAGGGACATCTGTAGCTCTGTTACCAAACTGAATGAAGTAGGTTTTGTCAATGTTTAGTGTAAGTTTGTTAGTCCTCATCCAGGTAGATATTTTCTGTAATTCGGTATTTACAGTATTGGCTAGCGTGACTGGGCTTGGGTAAAAGAACACGTATGTAGTGTCATCTGCAAATAGTGTGGGTTTGAGTAATTGCGAAGCATTTGGTAGGTCATTTATGTATAGGAGAAAGAGAAGAGGGCCAAGGACACTTCCCTGTGGGACACCAACTGTAATTGGTTGTGCAGAAGAGCTTGCCCCATTTGCGTACACATATTGGCTTCTGTTGCTGAGGTATGACTTGAGGTAGTTGAGGGAGTGCCCTCTTATACCATAGTGTGACAATTTTACGTGAAGCAAGTCATGGTCAACTGTATCAAAAGCTTTACGTAAGTCAATGAAGATCCCCAGTGGGACTTCTTTTTTCTCTATTGCAGTGTATATATGTTCTAGCATGTGTATAATAGCATCATTAGTATTTTTATTAGGCCTGAATCCAAATTGGCAGGGGTTGAGTATGTTTTGGGAGATGAGGTAGGAGTAGATTCGTTTATGAATTAATTTTTCGAAGATTTTTGAGAGAGGGTGTAAATTGGATATTGGCCTATAGTTATTCAACTCTGTTTGGTCTCCTCCTTTATGCATCAGGGTGACCCTTGCTATTTTGAGAACTGTAGGGAAGGTGGAGGAGGTGTGACTGACTGACTGACTGACTTACTGACTTGAATGAATAGCATACTGACTTTATTTATTTATTTATTTATTTATGTCTTTGCAAATAGTACATGAGATTATGTATTTACAATAAAGAGTTGCAATGCAAAGAGAGCCTCTTTTATGCTTAGGCATTATGGGATTGACTGAATAACTTACTGACTTCACTGAATAAATTACTTGACTTACTGACTTAACTTACTGACTTGACTGATTGATCTGATTGACTGAATTACTTGACTGATTGAATGACTTGGCTAACTGAATGACTTGACTGACTTACTGAATAACTCGACTGACTGAATGACTTTATTGACTAATTGAATGAATTGACTGACTTACTAAATGACCTGACTGACTTACTGAATGATTTGACTGATTTACTGAATGACTTAACTGACAGAATGACTTTATTGACTTATTGAATGACTTGACTGACTTACTGAATGACTTGATTGACTTAATGAATGACTTGACTGACTTGCTGAATGACTTGACTGACAGAATGAATCGATTGACTTACTGATTTACTGAATGACTTTACTAACTTTATTTATTATTTATTTATTTTATGTCTTTGCAAACAGTACATTGGTATTTTATATTTACAATAGTGGGTTGCAATGCAAAGAGAGCCTCTGTTATGCCTAGGCATTATGGGCCAACTTAACATTATTGGCTTACAGACTACTTAATACTAAGGAGTATATCATAGTTGTACAGTAGCATAGTAATTATTGCATAGTTGTACAATAGATTATTAATTATAAGTTAATAAAAATTTGTATAAGACAAAAAGATATATTCATCTATTCAACAATGCTTTTTGTGAAAACAATGATTCAATTATATTCCTGTCAACAACGGATAAAATGTTCAAAGTGATTATTGAAGTTATGATGTGGGAGTACATAGGTGAGTATGTGTGTACTGAGTATTTAGCATTTAGTCTAGGGTGATTAAGTGGCTTTTGAGAAAAGTCTTAAATTGATTTTCAGACCAGGTTACTTTAATATCTTCTGGTAATGAATTCCAAATTTTGGGGCCCTTTATGTGCATAGAGCTTTTACACAGTGTCATATGGACACGAGGTATATCAAAAAGACATCTGTGTCTTGTGTTGTGGTCATGTGTCCTGTTTAGGTTGGTGAGGAGAAGTTTGAGTGGAGGGTTTATATTTGCGTGTATTGTTCTGTGTATGTAGTAGGCACATGAATAACTATGGATGTTCTTAATGGTGAGCAGATTCTGACTTTTGAAAATTGGTGGAGTATGCTGGTGGGAGTGGGAATTTGTTATCATTCTTACTGCTGCCTTTTGCTGGGTTATGAGGGGTTTTAGGTGACTGGATGTAGTTGATCCCCATGCACAAATTCCATATGTAAGATAAGGGTACATGAGTGAATGGTACAGTGCCAGGAGAGCTGATTGTGGAATGTAGTACCTTATTTTTGATAGTATGCCTACAGTCTTGGAAATTTTCTTGGTGATTTGTTGTATGTGTGTCCGGAACTTAAGGTGGATACCTAGGAATTTTCCCTCTGTGAGTCTTGTGACTGATGATCCATTTAGCGTTATGTTAATTGGATCATTTGCAGCTTTGTTTCCAAACTGAATGAAATAGGTTTTATCAGTATTCAGGGTAAGTTTGTTAGTCATCATCCAGGCAGATATTTTCTGCAATTGGGCATTGACTGTGTTTGCTAGTATGAGTGTGTTTGGGTGGGAAAAGACATATGTAGCGTCATCTGCAAATAATATGGGTTTGAGTAGCTACGATGCATTCGGTAGATCATTGATGAAGATGGCTTACTGAATGACTCAACTGACTTGTAGGACTCCTACTGTGATTGGTTGGGTGGAAGAATTTGCATTATTTGCATACACATATTGAGTTCTGTTACTATGATTTTAAGTAGTTGAGGGAGTGGCCTCTGATACCAAAGTGCGTTAATTTGGAGTACAGCAGTTCATGGTTGACAGTATCGAAACCTTTACGTAAATCAATGAAAATGCCCAGCGGGACTTCTTTCTTTTCAAGTGCGGTATATATTAGTTTTAGCATGTGTATGATAGCATCATTTGTGCTTAAATTATTCCTGAATCCAAACTGATAAGGGTTTAATATGTTGTGTGAGACGAGGTAGCAATAGATCCCTATATGAATTAATTTTTCAAAAATTTTAGAGAGCAGTGGTAAGTTAGATATTGGTCTATAGGTATTCAAGTCAGCTTGGTCACCACCTTTGTGGATCAGAGGGACCCTCGCTATTTTGAGGATTGTTGGGAAGGTAGATGATTCAATGGATTTGTTAAAGAGCATTGCAATAATTGGTGACAATACTTGAGAAGCTTTTTTGTACATAAAAGCAGGCAAGTTGTTTATGTCTCCTGCCTTCTTTTTAAGGGTGTTTATGATGAGCGTAACTTCTATGGGGTTGGTTGGAGCTAGGAATAACATATCTGGGTAGGTACCTATGAGGTAGTCTGATGGACAGGTGTTTGTGCTTGGTATTCTGTTTGCTAGATTTTTTCCTATAGTGAAGAAAACATTGAGTTTTCCAGGTTTTTTTCATATCACCTTTGATGTTATGTAGTCTATTTTCATAATACAATTTTTTAGATCTTCTTATCAGGCTGGTAAGTGCTGACAAGTAACGTCAGTAACGGCAGTAGGGGCAGGATTCATACATAGCTCTAAGAAGAGATACAATAAAGTTCATGGAACAGGGAGAGAGTGGATCTAGTAGTGACCAGCGAAGCTGTGAGTCAACCCCTGCAACCACAAATAGGTGAGTACGTACGTACGTACGCGCACACACACACACACACAAAAAAAAAAAAAAAAGAAAGAAAGAAAAAAAAAAAGTGGTAATGGTTAATTTACAGTAAGCAAAGTCAGGGTATTTTTCCAGAATGCTTTGTAATATACCACCGTGGATAAAATACTTTGACATTTCTTTAGCATTTCTAAATGAGTTGCCTCTCAATTCATTAATTTTATCACATTCCAGTACATAATGATGCAAGGTGTGGCAATAGTCCATCTGGCATAGTTTACATTTCACTTGGTCTACATTGTCTGGTGGTGGTGATTTAACCTCCCCAAGATATGTACTTGTAACCCAGCCAGAGCTGAGCAGTAGTGACATCCAAGAGTCTGCTTATTTTGTTGGATGCACCATAGACATGTGGCTCCTCTTGCATTATAGAATGATGGCAGATGGGCTGACTGGTGTCAATCTTCCTCAGTCTTAGGTCAATAAAGTTCATCTCGTATTATTGTTCTTAAACTGCTGACAGTCCATGATTGTAATCTACTCCCTATTTGAAGGCATATAACTTAGCTAATTCATCAGTTTTATCATGCATCTGAAGACCAGCGTGAGATGGAATCCACAGAAGGTGCACTCCGACTCTACTGTCTACAATCCTACCATACCTGCGTCTGGCTTCTGATACAAGCATGTCACAATTAGTACTTGAAGGAGCTGAGAGCATTTATAGATGATACTGACAGATTTTCTAGGTAGTAGGTTGGTAGACAGCAACTGCCCAGGGAGGTACTACTGTCCTGCCAAGTGAGTGTAAAATGAAAGCCTGCAATTGTTTTACATGATGGTAGGATTGCTGGTGTCCTTTTTTCTGTTTCATAAACATGCAAGATTTTAGGTACGTCTTGCTACTTCTACTTACACTTAGGTCACATTGCACATACATGTACAAGCATATATATACATACCCTGCTGGGTTTTCTTCTATTTTCTTTCTAGTTCTTGTTCTTGTCTATTTCCTCTTATCTCCATGGGGAAGTGGAACAGAATTCTTCCTCCATAAGCCATGCGTGTTGTAAGAGGCCACTAAAATGCCGGGAGCAAGAGGCTAGTAACCTCTTCTCCTGTATATATTACTAAATGTAAAAGGAGAAACTTTCGTTTTTCCTTTTGGGCCACCCCGCCTCGGTGGGATACAGCTGGTTTGTTGAAAAAAAAAATTGACTGATTTACAATTAAAGTGTCAAGAGAACAACTGTTCACTCCACAGATGTTAATCCTGATGCACAGTACCTTCAAAGTGTGCAGGTTACCGCAGGGTCCTGGTGCTTCATAACAAAATCATTCAAAATATCGTACTGATACAGATACCAATATCACCAAAATTAGCTGAGACCTACCAATACCTAGACAGATGCCAATACATATACCAATATCATCAAAATTAGCTGAAACCCACTGCTACTTTGGCACACCCCTATTAATAAGAAAAAAACAAATTACATTGCTGATGCACTTTGGTATTGTGTTACCCTCTATATAGAGTGAAATCAACTTGTACCCCAGCTGCTTATAGTAACCATGCAGATGCCTATCTTTCAATAACAAACGGGTAGGACAGAAGCACAAGTATAGTCCCAAAGCTGCAGTCTACCTTTCTTCCAGGATATTATATGGTCCCATCCATGTGGCTGGCAGGCAAATCTGGGGTGCTGAGTACCAGTGACTGAGGTTCTCTCTATCTCTCCCGTGGCTAGGCACAAGATTTAGAAGTTTCTCTTGATGATCTCATTAACTTTAACGAGTTCAACATGCCATTCTTTACAACTTAAACAGTTCAAACCATGCAGAATGTACCAGTCAACTCTCACTTTGCTGTAAAATGTTAATTAATTTGGTCTGATCAGTTTTTATATTGATTCTTCTCCCTATTGACAGCTTTGTCTTTATATTGGTAGTCTCCATTTTTCTTCTCTTATTCTTTCTAATCACTAACATTTTTGCTGTATATATATTTTCTTGTTCTCAGATACTTCACTAATACTGTCATCAGCCACCAAATACTCTACACATAAAACTATGTTGTATTTTTAATTTCACAACGTAAAAAAGAGGGTACCTTTTTACTTATATCTGGGGTGTGTGTACATGCATGCGTGTCTGTGTATGCATGTGTGTTCTCACCATTTTTTAGCATTCTGATGTAAAAGAATAAAGAAACAATAAATAATATACATGAAAGAGTTTAACCCCTTGAGGGTCCGTGCTGTAGCTCTACGGCTTTGAAGTCAGGGTCAATGCCGTAGCACTACGTCATGAGCTCAGCTCACTCAGATAAGCTGTGAGCACTAAATTTGGGCCTAGATATGAGAATGCATCTATGTGGTAAGTGTGCTCCATATAAAATAAATCCTGCACCATGCAGTGCACAATGAGAAAAAAACTGCGACTGTGTTTTTGGATTAAAACAGCGACTTTGTGGTGCATTTTTGTGTGGTTTTTACGGTTGTATTCGTGGTCTCTTGGTCTCATTTGATAGAATGGAAGACATATTACAGAAACTGAAATGATTTTGATAGGTTTTAGCACTGAAAATAGCTCAAAGTTGAGCTCAAAATAGTGAAAAAGTTCAATTTTTGCCAATGTTCAAGAGTAAACAAATCACATCATGCATCCAGAACACATCAGCTGGTGGGTCTAATGTGCATTCACGAATATGCTGATATTATTTATACAATTATTACAATATTGGATGACAGTAAATCTTCTATTTTTTGGTGTGAATAAAAATTCTTAATGTGAATTAACCCTTTCAGGGTCAACAGGCCCTCTCAGAGACTTGTTCTTAGGGTCGGCCAAATTTCAAAAAAAAAAAAAAAAAAAAAAAAATTCTTATGAAAAGATAATCTTTTTCCGATCATAATGACACCAAAAATATGAAATTTGATGGAAAACTTATGGAATCATGCTCTCACGAAATCAGCGGTCTCAACGATGTTAATGCATCGGCAATTTTGCCCACTTTGAGCCCTATTTTTGGCCAATTCCCGTGTACTTGTCAACAAAAATCATAACTATTTTGCTAGAACTCCATTTTTTCTATCGAATGAGCACAAGAAACCACCTACTTACCGATTTCAACTATCCAATACAGTGGTCAGAATTTAGCAATTTTGCTCATTTCAAACAAATTTCAAAAGATGCCAATTTCCGAATAGGGTCCATAATAAACAAGAAAGACATTCCTGGCACTAAAATAACATTTCCTCTGTTCATTAGTCATGTCCCCATGCCCCTCTTACATTCTTTTGCTTTCCACTTTGAATTTTTATTCTCACAAAAAAATAGAAGATTTACTGTTATGCAGACTACTGCATTGGTGTAGAAATGGTATAAATAATATCAGCGCACTTGTGAAAGAATATTAGACTCACCAGTTGACGTGTATTGGACGCATAGCATGATTTGTTTACTCTTGAACTTTGGTAAAAATCGAACATTTCTGCTACTTTGAGCTCAATTTCAAGGTAGTTTTCTTTGTAAAACCAGTCAAAATCATCTCAATTTCTGTAATATGTCTTCCATTCTATAAAATGAGGCCAGGAAAACTAGAATATAACAATAAATACCATACGAAAATACAGTGCAAAGTCATCGTTTTAATCCAAAAACACGGTCAAAGTTTTTTTTTCTCATTACGCACTGTGTGCTGCAGGATTTTTTTTATACCATGCACACTGACCTTATAGACCCATTCTTTCATATGTAGGCCTACCAGCTTTCTCTCACTAGATTTGAGGGTGCTAGAATTTAGGCGCACTAATACATCAAAAACCCTGGTGCGTAAGCCGTACTAGTAAGGCCAAAACCCTGAAAGGGTTAAAAATCAAAATGGAATTCATCTGTAAAGCCTGGAAACATAACTAATACAGAGGAAATGTTATTTTAGTGTCAGGAATGCCTGCATTGTTTATTCTGGACCCTATTTTGAAATTGGAATATTTTAAACTTTGTGTGAAATTGGCCAAATTACCAATTTCTGATCACTTTATTGAGTAGCTAAAATAGTTGACTGGGCAGTTTCTTGTGCTCAGTCGATAAATAGAAGTGATACTAGCAAAACAGCTAAGAAATTGGTCAACTGGAATACAGCCTCTGCTCACTTAATGATGGAGTTTTGTTCCTAGGACCATGTCGGTAAATAAATTCGTCGCGAAGTGGGAGCATACCATAATGGAAGTGGGTTTGTGTCAACCATCTTTGATATTGTTTTAATGACACCTTACCTGGTTACCTGGAGGTTATTCCGGGGATCAACGCCCCTGCGGCCCGGTCCATGACCAGGCCTCCCGATGGATCAGGGCCTGTTACTGCTGGCCGCATGCAGTCCAACATACGAGCCACAGCCCGGCTGATCCGGCACTGACTTTAGGTATCTGTCCAGCTCTCTCTTGAAGGCAGCCAGGGGTTTATTGGTGATTCCCCTAATGCTTGATGGGAGGCTGTTGAACAGTCTTGGGCCCCGGACACTTATGGTGTTTTCCCTTAGTGTACCAATGGCGCCCCTACTTTTTATTGGGGGCATTTTGCATTGCCTGCCCAGTCTTTTACTTTCGTAGGGAGTGATTTCTGTGTGCAGATTTGGGACCATTCCTTCCAAGATTTTCCAAGTGTAGATTATGATATATCTCTCCCACCTGCGTTCCAACGAGTACAAGTCAAGTGCTTCCAAGCATTCCCAGTAGTTAAGGTGCTTGACACAACTTATACGTGCAGTAAAGGATCTCTGTACACTCTCTAGATCTGCGATTTCACCTGCTTTGAATGGAGATGTTAATGTACAGCAGTATTCCAGCCTAGAGAGAACAAGTGATTTGAAAAGGATCATCACTGGCTTGGCAACTTTCGTTTTGAACGTTCTTATTATCCATCCTATCATTTTCTTTGCACGTGCGATCGTGCCACTGTTGTGATCCTTGAAAGTAAGATCCTCAGACATTACTACTCCCAGGTCCCTTACATTATTTTTCCGCTCTATTGTATGGCCAGAGTCTGTAGCATACTCTGTTCTAGTTATTACCTCCTCCAGTTTTCCATAACAGAGTAGTTGGAATTTGTCCTCATTGAACATCATATTGTTTACTGTTGCCCACTGGAAAACTTTGTTGATATCTTCTTGGAGGTTAACCGCATCCTCAGCAGATGACAGCCTCATGCAGATCCTAGTATCATCCGCAAAGGATGATACGGTGCTGTGATGTATATCTCTGTCTATGTCTGATATGAGGATAAGGAATAAGATGGGGGCGAGTACTGTGCCTTGTGGAACAAAGCTCTTCACTATGGCAGCCTCCGATTTAACTCTGTTGACCACTACTCTTTGTGTTCGATTTGTTAGGAAGTTGAAGATCCATCTCCCCACTTTCCCAGTTATTCCTTTAGCACGTATTTTATGAGCTATTACACCATGATTGCATTTGTCAAATACTTTTGCAAAGTCTGTGTATATTACATCTGCATTCTGATTTTCTTCCAGTGCATCCAAGGCCATATCATAGTGATCCAGTAGTTGTGAGAGGCAAGAGCGACCTGCCCTGAACCCATGTTGCCCTGGATTGTGTGGATTTTGGGAATCCAGGTGATTTGCAATCCTGCTTCTTAGCACTCTTTCAAAGATTTTTATGATGTGGGACATCAGAGCTATTGGTCTATAGTTCTTAGCTAATGTTTTGCTGCCACCTTTATGGAGTGGGGCTATATCCGTTGTTTTAAGTGACTGTGGAATTTCACCCATGTCCAAGCTCCTCCTCCATAGTGTACTTAGGGCAAGCGAGAGGGGTTTCTTGAAGTTCTTAATGAAAACAGAGTTCCATGAGTCTGGGCCCGGGGCTGAGTGCATGGGCATGTTGTCAATGGCTTTTTCGAAATCTATCGGAGTTAGGGTAATGTCGGAAATCTGGCATACATTTATGGAGTTTTGAGGCTCTTTCATGAAGAAACCATTTGGGTCGTCGATCCTCAGACCGATTAGTGGTTCACTAAACACAGAGTCATACTGGGATTTCAATATTTCA
Source organism: Cherax quadricarinatus (assembly GCF_038502225.1). NCBI lineage: Eukaryota > Metazoa > Arthropoda > Malacostraca > Decapoda > Parastacidae > Cherax > Cherax quadricarinatus. Next base: position 21,795,090 of record NC_091293.1, on the reverse strand, counting down.
CTCATTTCCTTGTTGTCATCTGTGTAAGTCCCATCCTGTCTGAGTAAGGGCCCAATACTAGATGTGGTATTTGCCTTGTTTTTGGCATATGAAAAGAAATATTTTGAATTTCTTTCAATTTCACTAATTGCTTTAAGCTCCTCCTGTCTCTCCTGGTTCCTGTAAGAATCATTTAACTTAAGTTCGATAGTTTCCACTTCCCTGGTCAGCGCCTCCTTTCGTGTATCAGATATTCTAGCACTCCTCAGGAGCTCAGTGACTCTTCGTCGTCTTCTGTAGAGGGAGCGTCTTTCTCTCTCCAGTTTACTCCTGCTCTTCTTCTTTCTTAGGGGAATATGCCTAGAGCATGCTTCGGCTGCCAGGAAGTTGATCCTTTCAAGGCACTGGTTTGGATCCATGTCATTTAAGACATCTTCCCAACTTGTTTCGTTTAGGACATGGTTTACCTGGTCCCAGTTGATGTTCTTGTTGTTGAAGTTGTATTTTGTGAAGACACCTTCACAGGTACATGCATTCTGCTGATCAGGACCCCTATGCATATACGTCTGGACTTTGATTAGGTTGTGATCGGAATATGTTGTTTTTGATATTCTTATGTCTCTTATCAAGTCCTCATTATTTGTGAAGATAAGGTAGAGTGTGTTTTCTAGTCTTGTTGGCTCCACTATCTGCTGGCTTAAGGTGTGTTTTTCGCAGAGACTTAATAGCTCATGTGTGTGTGACCTTTCATCTGCGCTACCTCCGGGGATTGTCTCAGCTATAACATTATTTGCTACATTCTTCCATTTTGTATGCCTTTCTGGTAGTATATTTTTAAATGTTTATACAGTAGTGTACTGTATATTGTAATAAACAGAATAGATACAATCAGCTCTAATATACATTAGTTAGGTACATATACTGGTCAGCGAGCCCGCTGTAAGTCCGAGTCATCGATAAACGAGTACGTCGCTAAGTGAGGAGAGGCTGTAATGTAATTGGCCTCAAACAGGAGTCAAAGTGGGCAATATCACTGATGTGCAAATATCACTGACACAGCAAAATTCACGATAGCGTAATTTTGTCAATTTTCTACCAAAATTCGTACTTTTTGTTTTATTACCTTCAGAAAAAGAATCTCTACCATTTTATAAGAAAATTCTTGGACCCTGTGGACAAGTTTTGGATCGGAGGTCTGGACCCTGAAAAGGTTAATAAAGGAAATATGTAAAATTAAGACAATGAATGGTAAAAGACTAAAGAAAAGGAATAAAACTTTATTACAGTACAGTGGAACCTCTACTTACAAGTTTAATCCATTCCACGACCTTGCTCACAAGTGAATTTGCTCGTATGCAGAGTCAATTTTCCACATTTAAATTAAGTGAAATGGAATTAATTCGTTCCAGTGGAATTCCAGGCATGAGAAAATACTTCAATAATTTCCCTAATATCAACTCTACAGCTTATTTATCTATGACAATTCATGTAATATGACATAATAAACAATACACATGTATTAATAACATACAAACATGATATATACACTAGAATGAATAAAATACATGTCATTAGGTATGTGGTTAGTGGTGGTGAAAGCAGCCATTGTTGTTGGGGTTTATAGGGCCACCACAGCGGCCATTCCTGCTCCTGACTACACGTGTAGAGAACCTAGGATAACCCAAAAAAGTCAGACAGAGTGACTTATAAGTGCTACACTCTTAAAGATTCACTTAATTGCTACACTCCTAATGCTACACTTTGCCAATGCTGCTTCATGTGGTCTACCACTGCTGCTTCATGTTGTCTGCCACTGCTGCTTCATGTTGTCTACCACTGCTGCTTCATGTTGTCTGTCACTGCTACTTCATGATGTCTGCCACTGCTGCTTCATGTTGTCTGTCACTGCTACCTCATGTTGTCTACCACTGCTGCTTCATGTTGTCTGCCACTGCTACTTCATGATGTCTGCCACTGCTGCTTCATGTTGTCTGCCACTGCTGCTTCATGTTGTCTGCCACTGCTACTTCATGATGTCGGCCACTGCTGCTTCATGTTGTCTGCCACTGCTGCTTCATGTTGTCTGCCACTGCTGCTTCATGTTGTCTGCCACTGCTACTTCATGATGTCGGCCACTGCTGCTTCATGTTGTCTGCCACTGCTGCTTCATGTGGTCTACCACTGCTGCTTCATGTTGTCTGTCACTGCTACTTCATGTTGTCTGCCACTGCTGCTTCATGTTGTCTGCCACTGCTGCTTCATGTTGTCTGCCACTGCTGCTTCATGTTGTCTGTCACTGCTGCTTCATGATGTCTGTCACTGCTGCTTCATGTTGTCTGTCACTGCTGCTTCATGTTGTCTGCCACTGCTGCTTCATGTTGTCTGTCACTGCTGCTTCATGTTGTCTGCCACTGCTGCTTCATGTTGTCTGCCACTGCTACCTCATGTTGTCTGTCACTGCTGCTTCATGTTGTCTGCCACTGCTACCTCATGTTGTCTGCCACTGCTGCTTCATGTTGTCTGCCACTGCTGCTTCATGTGGTCTACCACTGCTACTTCATGTTGTCTGTCACTGCTACTTCATGTTGTCTGCCACTGCTGCTTCATGTTGTCTGTCACTGCTGCTTCATGATGTCTGTCACTGCTGCTTCATGTTGTCTGTCACTGCTGCTTCATGATGTCTGTCACTGCTGCTTCATGTTGTCTGTCACTGCTGCTTCATGTTGTCTGCCACTGCTGCTTCATGTTGTCTGCCACTGCTACCTCATGTTGTCTGCCACTGCTGCTTCATGTTGTCTGCCACTGCTGCTTCATGCTGTCTGTCACTGCTGCTTCATGTTGTCTGCCACTGCTACCTCATGTTGTCTGCCACTGCTGCTTCATGTTGTCTGCCACTGCTGCTTCATGTTGTCTGCCACTGCTGCTTCATGTTGTCTGCCACTGCTGCTTCATGTTGTCTGTCACTGCTGCTTCATGTTGTCTGTCACTGCTGCTTCATGTTGTCTGCCACTGCTGCTTCATGTTGTCTGCCACTGCTGCTTCATGTTGTCTGCCACTGCTACCTCATGTTGTCTGCCACTGCTGCTTCATGTTGTCTGCCACTGCTGCTTCATGTTGTCTGCCACTGCTGCTTCATGTTGTCTGTCACTGCTGCTTCATGTTGTCTGCCACTGCTGCTTCATGTTGTCTGTCACTGCTGCTTCATGTTGTCTGCCACTGCTGCTTCATGTTGTCTGCCACTGCTGCTTCATGTTGTCTGTCACTGCTGCTTCATGTTGTCTACCACTGCTACCTCATGTTGTCTGTCACTGCTGCTTCATGTTGTTTGTCACTGCTGCTTCATGTTGTCTACCACTGCTGCTTCATGTTGTCTACCACTGCTACCTCATGTTCTCTGCCACTGCTGCTTCATGTTGTCTGTCACTGCTGCTTCATGTTGTCTGTCACTGCTGCTTCATGTTGTCTACCACTGCTAGCTCATGTTGTCTGCCACTGCTGCTCCATCTTGTCTACCACTGCTGCTTCATGTTGTCTGCCACTGCTGCTTCATGTTGTCTGTCACTGCTGCTTCATGTTGTCTGCCACTGCTGCTTCATGTTGTTTGTCACTGCTGCTTCATGTTGTCTGCCACTGCTACCTCATGTTGTCTGCCACTGCTGCTTCATGTTGTCTGCCACTGCTGCTTCATGTTGTCTGTCACTGCTGCTTCATGTTGTCTGTCACTGCTGCTTCATGTTGTCTGCCACTGCTGCTTCATGTTGTCTGCCACTGCTACCTCATGTCTGCCACTGCTGCTTCATGATGTCTGCCACTGCTACCTCATGATGTCTGCCACTGCTACCTCATGTTGTCTGCCACTGCTGCTTCATGTTGTCTGCCACTGCTGCTTCATGTTGTCTGTCACTGCTGCTTCATGTTGTCTGCCACTGCTACCTCATGTCTGCCACTGCTGCTTCATGTTGTCTGTCACTGCTGCTTCATGTTGTCTGCCACTGCTGCTTCATGTTGTCTGCCACTGCTGCTTCATGTTGTCTACCACTGCTGCTTCATGTTGTCTGTCACTGCTACTTCATGTTGTCTGCCACTGCTGCTTCATGTTGTCTGTCACTGCTACCTCATGTCTGCCACTGCTACTTCATGTTGTCTGCCACTGCTGCTTCATGATGTCTACCACTGCTGCTTCATGTTGTCTACCACTGCTGCTTCATGTTGTCTGTCACTGCTACTTCATGTTGTCTACCACTGCTACTTCATGTTGTCTGCCACTGCTACTTCATGTTGTCTGTCACTGCTGCTTCATGTTGTCTGCCACTGCTACTTCATGTTGTCTGCCACTGCTGCTTCATGTTGTCTGCCACTGCTGCTTCATGTTGTCTGCCACTGCTGCTTCATGTTGTCTACCACTGCTGCTTCATGTTGTCTACCACTGCTGCTTCATGTTGTCTGTCACTGCTACTTCATGTTGTCTGCCACTGCTGCTTCATGTTGTCTGTCACTGCTGCTTCATGTTGTCTGTCACTGCTACTTCATGTTGTCTGTCACTGCTGCTTCATGTTGTCTGTCACTGCTGCTTCATGTTGTCTGTCACTGCTACCTCATGTCTGCCACTGCTGCTTCATGTTGTCTGTCACTGCTACTTCATGTTGTCTGCCACTGCTGCTTCATGTTGTCTGTCACTGCTACCTCATGTCTGCCACTGCTACATCATGTTGTCTGCCACTGCTACCTCATGATGTCTGCCATTGCTACCTCATGATGTCTGCCACTGCTACATCATGTTGTCTGCCACTGCTACCTCATGATGTCTGCCATTGCTACCTCATGATGTCTGCCACTGCTGCTTCATGTTGTCTGCCACTGCTACTTCATGTTGTCTGCCACTGCTGCTTCATGTTGTCTGCCACTGCTGCTTCATGTTGTCTGCCACTGCTGCTTCATGTTGTCTGCCACTGCTGCTTCATGTTGTCTGTCACTGCTGCTTCATGTTGTCTGCCACTGCTACCTCATGTCTGCCACTGCTGCTTCATGTTGTCTGCCACTGCTACCTCATGTTGTCTGCCACTGCTGCTTCATGTTGTCTGTCACTGCTGCTTCATGTTGTCTGCCACTGCTACCTCATGTCTGCCACTGCTGCTTCATGTTGTCTGCCACTGCTACCTCATGTTGTCTGCCACTGCTGCTTCATGTTGTCTGTCACTGCTGCTTCATGTTGTCTACCACTGCTGCTTCATGTTGTCTGTCACTGCTGCTTCATGTTGTCTACCACTGCTACCTCATGATGTCTGCCACTGCTACCTCATGTTGTCTGCCACTGCTGCTTCATGTTGTCTGTCACTGCTGCTTCATGTTGTCTACCACTGCTGCTTCATGTTGTCTGTCACTGCTGCTTCATGTTGTCTGTCACTGCTGCTTCATGTTGTCTGTCACTGCTGCTTCATGTTGTCTGTCACTGCTGCTTCATGTTGTCTGCCACTGCTGCTTCATGTTGTCTGTCACTGCTGCTTCATGTTGTCTGTCACTGCTGCTTCATGTTGTCTGCCACTGCTGCTTCATGTTGTCTACCACTGCTGCTTCATGTTGTCTGTCACTGCTACCTCATGTTGTCTGCCACTGCTGCTTCATGTTGTCTACCACTGCTGCTTCATGTTGTCTGTCACTGCTACCTCATGTTGTCTGTCACTGCTGCTTCATGTTGTCTGTCACTGCTACTTCATGTTATCTGCCACTGCTACCTCATGATGTCTGCCACTGCTGCTTCATGTTGTCTACCACTGCTACCTCATGATGTCTGTCACTGCTGCTTCATGTTGTCTGTCACTGCTGCTTCATGTTGTCTGTCACTGCTGCTTCATGTTGTCTGTCACTGCTGCTTCATGTTGTCTGTCACTGCTGCTTCATGTTGTCTGCCACTGCTGCTTCATGTTGTCTGCCACTGCTGCTTCATGTTGTCTGCCACTGCTACTTCATGTCTGCCACTGCTGCTTCATGATGTCTGCCACTGCTGCTTCATTTTGTCTACCACTGCTGCTTCATGTTGTCTACCCCTGCTGCTTCATGTTGTCTACCACTGCTACTTCATGTTGTCTGCCACTGCTGCTTCATGTTGTTTGTCACTGCTGCTTCATGTTGTCTACCACTGCTACCTCATGTTGTCTGTCACTGCTACTTCATGTTGTCTGCCACTGCTGCTTCATGTTGTCTACCACTGCTACCTCATGTTGTCTGCCACTGCTGCTTCATGTTGTCTCTCACTGCTGCTTCATGTTGTCTGTCACTGCTGCTTCATGTTGTCTACCACTGCTACCTCATGTTGTCTGTCACTGCTGCTTCATGTTGTTTGTCACTGCTGCTTCATGTTGTCTACCACTGCTGCTTCATGTTGTCTGTCACTGCTGCTTCATGTTGTCTGTCACTGCTGCTTCATGTTGTCTGTCACTGCTGCTTCATGTTGTCTGTCACTGCTGCTTCATGTTGTCTGTCACTGCTACTTCATGTTCTCTGCCACTGCTGCTTCATGTTGTCTGTCACTGCTGCTTCATGTTGTCTGTCACTGCTGCTTCATGTTGTCTGTCACTGCTGCTTCATGTTGTCTGCCACTGCTACTTCATGTTCTCTGCCACTGCTGCTTCATGTTGTCTGTCACTGCTGCTTCATGTTGTCTGTCACTGCTGCTTCATGTTGTCTACCACTGCTACCTCATGTTGTCTGCCACTGCTGCTCCATCTTGTCTACCACTGCTGCTTCATGTTGTCTGCCACTGCTGCTTCATGTTGTCTGTCACTGCTGCTTCATGTTGTCTGCCACTGCTGCTTCATGTTGTCTGCCACTGCTGCTTCATGTTGTCTACCACTGCTGCTTCATGTTGTCTGCCACTGCTACCTCATGTTGTCTGCCACTGCTGCTTCATGTTGTCTGCCACTGCTGCTTCATGTTGTCTACCACTGCTGCTTCATGTTGTCTGTCACTGCTGCTTCATGTTGTCTGTCACTGCTGCTTCATGTTGTCTGCCACTGCTGCTTCATGTTGTCTGCCACTGCTACCTCATGTCTGCCACTGCTGCTTCATGATGTCTGCCACTGCTACCTCATGATGTCTGCCACTGCTACCTCATGTTGTCTGCCACTGCTACCTCATGATGTCTGCCACTGCTGCTTCATGTTGTCTGCCACTGCTGCTTCATGTTGTCTGCCACTGCTGCTTCATGTTGTCTGCCACTGCTGCTTCATGTGGTCTACCACTGCTGCTTCATGTTGTCTGTCACTGGTACTTCATGTTGTCTGCCACTGCTGCTTCATGTTGTCTGCCACTGCTGCTTCATGTTGTCTGCCACTGCTGCTTCATGTTGTCTGTCACTGCTACTTCATGTTGTCTGCCACTGCTGCTTCATGTTGTCTGCCACTGCTGCTTCATGTTGTCTGTCACTGCTACTTCATGATGTCTGCCACTGCTGCTTCATGTTGTCTGCCACTGCTGCTTCATGTTGTCTGCCACTGCTGCTTCATGTTGTCTGCCACTGCTGCTTCATGTTGTCTGCCACTGCTGCTTCATGTTGTCTGTCACTGCTACTTCATGTTGTCTGCCACTGCTGCTTCATGTTGTCTACCACTGCTGCTTCATGTTGTCTGCCACTGCTGCTTCATGTTGTCTGTCACTGCTACTTCATGATGTCTGCCACTGCTGCTTCATGTTGTCTGCCACTGCTGCTTCATGTTGTCTGCCACTGCTGCTTCATGTTGTCTGCCACTGCTGCTTCATGTTGTCTGTCACTGCTACTTCATGTTGTCTGCCACTGCTGCTTCATGTTGTCTGCCACTGCTGCTTCATGTTGTCTGTCACTGCTACTTCATGATGTCTGCCACTGCTGCTTCATGTTGTCTGCCACTGCTGCTTCATGTTGTCTGCCACTGCTGCTTCATGTTGTCTGCCACTGCTGCTTCATGTTGTCTGCCACTGCTGCTTCATGTTGTCTGTCACTGCTACTTCATGTTGTCTGCCACTGCTGCTTCATGTTGTCTACCACTGCTGCTTCATGTTGTCTGTCACTGCTGCTTCATGTTGTCTACCACTGCTACTTCATGTTGTCTGCCACTGCTGCTTCATGTTGTCTGCTACTGCTGCTTCATGTTGTCTACCACTGCTGCTTCATGTTGTCTGTCACTGCTACCTCATGTTGTCTGCCACTGCTGCTTCATGTTGTCTACCACTGCTGCTTCATGTTGTCTACCACTGCTACCTCATGTTGTCTGCTACTGCTGCTTCATGTTGTCTACCACTGCTGCTTCATGTTGTCTGTCACTGCTACTTCATGTTGTCTGCCACTGCTGCTTCATGTTGTCTGTCACTGCTACCTCATGTCTGCCACTGCTACTTCATGTTGTCTGCCACTGCTACCTCATGTCTGCCACTGCTGCTTCATGTTGTCTGCCACTGCTACATCATGTTGTCTGCCACTGCTACCTCATGATGTCTGCCACTGCTACCTCATGATGTCTGCCACTGCTGCTTCATGTTGTCTGCCACTGCTACCTCATAACATCTGCCACTGCTGCTTCATGTTGTCTGCCACTGCTACCTCATGTTGTCTGCCACTGCTGCTTCATGATGTCTGCCACTGCTGCTTCATGTTGTCTGCCACTGCTACCTCATAATGTCTGCCACTGCTGCTTCATGTTGTTTATGACTGCTACCTCATGATGTCTGCCACTGCTGCTTCATGTTGTCTGCCACTGCTGCTTCATGTTGTCTGTCACTGCTGCTTCATGATGTCTGCCAGTGCTACCTTATGTTGTCTGTCACTGCTGCTTCATGTTGTCTGTCACTGCTACCTCATGTTGTCTGCCACTGCTACCTCAATGTTGTCTGTCACTGCTGTTTCATGTCTGTCACTGCTGCTTCATGTTGTCTGCCACTGCTACCTCATGATGTCTACCACTGATGTCGCCAAAGAATCGAACATTTCTGCTCTTTTGAGCTCAATTTCAAGGTACTTTTCATTGTGAAACCAATTAAAATCATATTTATTTTTGTAGTATATCTTCCATTCTATCACATGAGACCAAATAAAATGAGAATACAACCATAAAAACCATACGAAAATATACCGCTAAGGGGAGGCTAATGGCTGAGAAGTGAACTCCATTATTTATTGTCCGATTTCTTTCATTTTTGGTGTACGTTAAGAAGCATCTTTTCATCATACATTGCCCACGTTTTAATAAGATAGTTCAACAAACAACTGAGATTCAATTCTCTAGATCAAGAGCAAGAGCCCCCTCACCAATGTCAATTAACCTTCCTTGAGGCCCACTCGCATCTGGAAATTCTGCTCGCGTCTGAAAGCAAAAAATCGACTGAACAGCTGCTCATATCTTGAAAAACTCGCACGTGGATGCACTCGTAAGTAGAGGTTCCACTGTGTTAGTATTATACATTATAACTCACTTATTTTCTGAAGTGGCTCTACAAGTTCTGAAAACACTGGTGAAGATAAATCCTTCTTTTGGCGACCAGGACATCTATGTCTCTGTGAAAGAAAAAAATACTGTACTTAATTAATGAGACAATAATTTTAACAACCCAAAGTTCCTTTAAAGAGTGTACCAAAGAATCCATCACCAAAACTTACCTTGATACATTTCACCAACATAAACAATTAAAAACTATTTACTTGTCCCTGTCATCTATACTGGTCTTGACAGGTACTAGTAGCTCATACTATGACTGCCTTCAAGAGTTCTTCTACTCTCTCAGCACAGCCTGATATTACATTTCTCTTGAGACTGCCTGCTTACCTAGGCTGCTAATGTTACAGCCCTCAGGCCTACAAATCTATCACAACTTGCCTTATCTTGTAGCTCCTGCAGAAACTTGTCCAATTTCCTGTTGATGACTTCTATACATACTCTGGATTAAAGCTGTGGAATACAAATATTAACAATGTTTTCTAGCTGTACTTACAGTCCTATGCCTTTTACTGAGTTCATTCAACATTTCCTTCCACATCTCTTAATCCAACAAGAAGTAATAGCAGTGTGTAAATTAATGGCCTGGCACTTGAATATTTTCCATGTACGACTACATATAGTACACTGATCATTATGTTATATTACTAACTGTAATGTTACAAAATTGTAAAACTATAATGCTTCAAAATTGAAATGTTCAAATTTATTGTTTAACCCTTTCAGGGTCCGTCCCGTAGATCTACGGCTTTACGGTGAGTGTCCAAACCGTAGATCTATGCCAAAATTCTAGCGCCGTCAAATTTAGCACGAAAGCGCTCATAGGCCTACATGTGAGAGAATGGGTCTGCACCGTGGGTGTGCGCCATAAACAAAAAATCTAGGCGCCTGCATAGCATTGTGGGAACGCCGGCTCAGTCACCCTTGTTCACCATGCCTCGTCGTAAGTCAGCTCTCACTCCCCGGAAAATTGGGACTCTCCTCTTCCTGTCTGATAGTTCTGACACTGATGGAAGTGGAAATGAAGACGAATTCTACGGCTTTGATAAGTTAGTGACCGAAAATAATGACCAGGATATCGATAATAGTGCAGAAAACCCTGACGATCCTCGACCTTCTACCTCTGGTGTGGGCACTCATGACTCACGGTCGGGTGTTCCTAAACGTAAGAGAAAACTAATATTTTCCCGTGGCCAGGCCTCTGACTTCAGTAATGACGATGATTCTGACGTGGATTGTGATTTTATTGCGCTCGACGATCATTCGAGTAGTGATAGTGAGGAATCATGTTCACCAGTGAAGCGTCGGTATGTTTGCCGCCGCATGCGCTCGGGTAGTGTACCCTATGCTGTGCCCAGGGGACGGAGTACATCCCGGAGTACATCCCGTGGCCCTACACCCGTTTTAGGTAGTGATAGGGAGGATGATGTGGCTACACTTGGCATGGATGGGCCACAGGCATCAGTGGATGGTGTTAGTGGTGCTGGTGGTGGTAGTGGCACCGCCATGCGTGACTCACCGTGCCACGCGGGGACCCACGCTGCTGACTCGTCAGTTCAAGGACAAAGCGGAGCGTCAGCCACCAGCCCGCCACAACCACAACCGCCCGTACAACCAGCCTACGATGTCCAGTATCCACCACAAAACCGTATGTGGGATTGGCAGCAAAATCCCAATTTTGTTCCCAAGCCTCACCACTTTGATGACTCTCAAAGTGAAATTCTACCTACCTGTCCCCTTGGAACCACGGCCAATGAACTGGAATTCTTTGAATTATTCTTTGACCAGCCATTGATGGAAATTATTGCCAGGGAAAGTAATAAGTATTTTCAGTACACCATGGCAAATACGATCTTATCACCACAGTCAAGACTACACAGGTGGAAAGAGACGACTGTTGCAGAAATGTATTTGCTTTTTGCAACAATAATGCTTATGCCTCACGTCTATAAGCATAATATAAAAGCATACTGGTCCACAGATCGGCTAATTTCTACCCCATCCTTCAGTGAAATAATACCAGTGAACAGGTTTATCTTACTGTTACGTATGTTGCACTTCTCTGACAAAACCAGGCCTGACAGAAGTGACAGGTTATACAAGATTAGAAATGTTTTCATGTATCTCAAACAAAAGTTCAGGATATACTTTTATCCATTCAAGAATCTTGTAATTGACAAGTCTTTGATTTTGTTCAAAAGTAGACTGTCATTCAAGCAGTATATACCAAGCAAGAGGAACCGCTTTGGTATAAAATTGTTTGTACTCTGTGATTGTGACAGTGGCCTGGTGTTGGATATTGTTGTATACACGGGTAGTAAAACATTGAAAGATACCAAGATGTTATTGGGTATCTCAGGTGACGTAGTGAGAAACATGATGGCACCTTATCTTGGTAAGGGCCATACATTATATACCGATAACTGGTACACAAGCCCATTACTCAGTGATTTCATGCGAGTGAACAAGACAGATGTGTGTGGCACAGTGCGTTCTAATCGTAAACATATGCCCAGGCTCAACGCAGGTGTTCGTGGTGATGACGTGCAGGTGTTTACTGCCAATGACATCATGGCATTACGGTGGCATGACAAACGAGATGTCACATTGTTGACAACCATTCACCGTAATGAAATGCAAGACAGTGGCAAAGTTGATCGACTGACTAATGAACGTATTCGAAAACCAGTGTCAGTGATTGATTATACACAAAACATGTGCTTGGTTGACAAGTGTGACATGCAGATTAGTTTTGTTGACTGTGTTCGTAAGAGTTACAAGTGGTACATGAAACTTTTCTTCCATCTCATGGACATTTCAATGCTGAATGCATATAATATGTACCAAATAAAGACTGGTAACAGACCACCGTATGGTGAATTTTGTTTGTCTGTTGTCAGACAACTCATAATGAAGTACCAGGTAAGAACACCTGCAATACAACATGGTCCTCGAATTCATCACGATATACCCAAGCGTTTGAGGAGAGAAGATGATCATTTCATAATACAGCTTCCTTCAACTCAAAAGAAATTTGCTCAGAAGAGATGCATCGTCTGTGCACAAACAAAACGACAGCAACAAAGACGCAAAGACACTCGGTTTATGTGCGAGGAATGTAAGGTGCCTCTGTGCATGGTGCCTTGTTTCAAGGAGTTCCACAAGCTCCAGCAGTTCTAAAACCATGTCCAGTGATTGTAAATATGTAAATATATGATAGAACATTAGTATTATACAATATTTGTGCATGTTTATTGTAATAAACAACAGTGGTAAACAATATGATAATAACTTTAGTGCAGTTATTGTGTTCAATACAGTGAGTTTATATATATCAATTATATACAGTATTGGTCTCTCAGGCCCCAAATGTTAGTAGGAATAGAAAAAAATTGGAAAAGAAAAGAAAAAACAACTAAAACAACAAAATAATATAATACGCGTATGTGGAATTCGTCGATGTTGCCACCACCACATCATTTTCTATAAACTTCTTGGCACTGTATCTCGGTAAGTACTGATCAGATTCTATTTTTTTTTTGTTTTATTACCTTCACAAAAATATGCTCTTTAATTCTGTAAGAAAAAATCATTTTTTTTTTTTTTCATAATTTCTTGGACACTGGTGCGTGACTTCAGATTTTGGCCTTGGACCCTGAAAGGGTTAATCCGTTCCAGAGAGCTTGTTCTTAACCGATTTTATTGTCAGCCGAATTAATTTTCCCCATAAGAAATAATGGAAATCCAATTAATCCGTTCCATACACCCAAAAGTATTTTTTTTTTCACATGAAATATACATTTTCCTACACAGAAAACAATGAGACATGAAGAATAAATACATGAAGAATAAATACATGAAAAATAAATGACACTTACCTTTATTGAAGATTTATTGATGATTGATGAGATGGGAGGAGGGAAGATGATGTAGGTGTATTATTGTTTGGAAGGGGAATCCCTTTCCATAAGGACTTTAGGTAGCAAGTCCTTTTCTGGGGTTACTTCCCTTCTTTGTTTTTTAATGCCACTGGGAACAACTTGACAGTCACTGGACCTCTGTCACACCAAAAATCTGTCCATAGAACTCTCTTTCTGGCGTTCCTTTAACCCTTTCAGGGTCCGTCCCGTAGATCTATGGCTTCACGTTGAGTGTCCAAACCATAGATCTACGGCAAAATTCTAGCGCCGTCAAATTTAGCGCGAAAGCGCTCATAGGCCTACATGTGAGAGAAAGAGTCTGCATGGTAGGTGTGCGCCATAAACAAAATATCTAGGCGCCCGCATAGCATTGTGGGAATGCCGGCTCAGTTACCCTTGTTCACCATGCCTTGTCGCAAGTCAGCTCTCACTCCCCGGAAAATTGGGACTCTCCTCTTCCTATCTGATAGTTCTGACACTGATGGAAGTGGAAATGAAGACGAATTCTACGGCTTTGATCAGTTAGTGACCGAAAAGAATGACCAGGATATCAATAATAGTGCAGAAAACCCTGACAATCCTCAACCTTCTACCTCTGGTGTGGGCACTCGTGACTCACGGTCGGTTGTGCCTCAACGCAAGAGAAAACTAATATTTTCGCGTGGCCAGGCCTCTGACTTCAGTAATGATGATGATAGTGATGTGGATTGTGATTTTATTGCGCTCGACGATCATTCGAGTAGTGATAGTGAGGAATCATATTCACCAGTGAAGCGTCGGTATGTTCGCCGCCGCATGCGCTCGGGTAGTGTACCCTATGCTGTGCCCAGGGGACGGAGTACATCCTGGAGTACATCCCGTGGCCCTACACCAGTTTTAGGTAGTGATAGTGAGGATGATGTGGTGGCTACACTTGGCATGGATAGACCACAGGCATCAGTGGATGGTCCTAGTGGCACCGCCATGCGTGACTCACCAGCCCACGCTGGGACCCACACTGCTGACTCGTCAGTTCAAGGACAAAGCGGAGCGTCAGCCACCAGCCCACCACAACCACAACCACCCACACAACCAGCCTATGATGTCCAGTATCCACCAGCAAACCGTATGTGGGATTGGCAGCAAAATCCCAATTTTCTTCCCAAGCCTCACCACTTCGATGACTCTCAAAGTGGAATTCTACCTACTTGTCCCCTTGGAACCACGGCCAAGGAACTGGAATTCTTTGAATTATTCTTTGACCAGCCATTGATGGAAACTATTGTCAGGGAAAGTAAATAGTATTTTGAGTACACCATGGCAAATATGATCATATCACCACAGTCAAGACTACACAGGTGGAAAGAGACGACTGTTGCAGAAATGTCTTTGCTTTTTGCAACAATAATGCTTATGCCTCATGTCTATAAGCATAATATAAAAGCATACTGGTCCACAGATCGGCTAATTTCTACCCCAGTCTTCAGTGAAATCATCCCATTGAACAGGTTTATCTTACTCTTACGTATGTTGCACTTCTCTGACAAAACCAGGCCTGACAGAAGTGACAGGTTATATAAGATTAGAAATGTTTTCATGTATCTCAAACAAAAGTTCAGCATATACTTTTATCCATTCAAGAATCTTGTAATTGACGAGTCTTTGATTTTGTTCAAAGGTAGACTGTCATTCAAGCAGTATATACCGAGCAAGAGGAAACGCTTTGGTATAAAACTGTTTGTACTCTGTGACTGTGACAGTGGCCTGGTGTTGGATATTGTTGTATACACGGGAAGTAAAACATTGAAAGATACCGAGATGTTATTGGGTATCTCAGGTGACGTAGTGAGAAACATGATGGCACCTTATCTTGGTAAGGGGCATACATTATATACCGATAACTGGTACACAAGCCCATTACTCAGTGATTTCATGCGAGTGAACAAGACAGATGTGTGTGGCACAGTGCGTTCTAATCGTAAACATATGCCCAGGCTCAACGCAGGTGCTCGTGGTGATGACGTGCAGGTGTTTACTGCCAATGACATCATGGCATTACGGTGGCATGACAAACGAGATGTCACATTGTTGACAACCATTCACCGTAATGAAATTCAAGACAGTGGCAAAGTTGATCGAGTGACTAATGAACGTATTCGAAAACCAGTGGCAGTGATTGATTATACACAAAACATGCACTTGGTTGACAAATGTGACATGCAGATTGGTTTTGTTGACTGTGTTCGTAAGAGTTACAAGTGGTACATGAAACTTTTCTTCCATCTCATGGACATTTCAATGCTGAATGCATATAATATGTACCAAATAAAGACTGGCAACAGACCACCGTATGGTGAATTTTGTTTGTCTGTTGTCAGACAACTCATAATGAAGTACCAGGTAAGAACACCTGCTATACAACAAGGTCCTCGAATTACTCAGGATATACCCAAGCGTTTGAGGAGGGAAGGTGATCATTTCATAATACAGCTTCCTTCAACTCAGAAGAAATTTGCTCAGAAGAGATGCATCGTCTGTGCACAAACAAAACGACGGCAACAAAGATGCAAAGACACTCGGTTTATGTGTGAGGAATGTAAGGTGCCTCTGTGCATGGTGCCTTGTTTCAAGGAGTTCCACAAGCTCCAGCAGTTCTAAAACCATGTCCAGTGATTGTAAATATGTAAATATATGATAGAACATTAGTATTATACAAGATTTGTGCATGTTTATTGTAATAAACAACAGTGGTAAACAATAATATAATAACTTTAGTGTGGTTATTGTGTTCAATACAGTGAGTTTATATATATACGTTATATACAGTATTGGTCTCTCAGGCCCCAAATGTTAGTAGGAATAGAAAAAAATTGGAAAAGAAAAGAAAAAACTATAAAAACCGCTAAATTATGTAATGCGCGTATGTGGAATTCGTCGATGTTGCCGCCACCACATCATTTTGGACAAACTTCTTGGCACTGTATCTCGGTAAGTACTGATCAGAAATTTTTTTTTGTCTTATTACCTTCACAAAAATATACTCTTTAATTCTGTAAGGAAAATAATTTTTTTTTTTTCAAAATTTCTTGGACACTGGAGCACCACTTCAGATTTTGGCCTTGGACCCTGAAGGGTTTAAAATTTCCCTAAAATGGGACACACCATTGTCATTGTAAAAGTCACCAGCACAGCTTGCAACAGCTGTGTCAGGGTGATGCTCATCCATAAAGGCTTGCACCTTTGTCCACATTGTACAAATGTCCTTAATTGTTGAAGTAGGGAACTTCCTTCATCTCTCTCTCCCCTCCTCTGAAGCAATTTCCTTAGCTGTGATCTCATGCTGTTGCAGATACTCTTGCAGCTCATCAGTGGTTAGCTCTTCATCGTCGTCCTCCACCAACTCTCGCCACTAACCTCCAACCCCATGGACTTCCCCAATTACACAATAGATTCCACAACTGGTATAGGCTCCTCAGGGTTAGCCCCAAACCCTTCAAAACCCCTCTCGTACACTTTCTGGCCACAATTTCCTCCAATCAGAGTTTGAAGTCCTGCAAGTCACTCCCTCCCAAGCCTTACCTGTAAGGTGTATGCAACTGAGGATACTGAAGTGATCTTTCCAAAGCTCTCTAGGGTCAATTCAGTGTCTGAGGTCACTTCAAAGCACTTTTGAAACACTGTTTTGCTGTACAGTTTTTTGAAATTTGAAATGACCTGCTGGTCCATGGGCTGGAGGACAGGAGTGGTGTTAGGAGGAAAAAAACTGATTTATGAAACTCAACTCCCCCACAATTCGCTCTTGCAAGTCTGGAGGCATTTCAGGTCCAATTTATTTTCCAGGAGGTATTTTTTCACAGTGGGGCCAAACACATGATTGAATCAATCATAGAAAATGTCCCTAGTGACCCATGCCTAACTGTTTGTCTTCCACATCACACAAATTAGCCTTGACAATACTGTTTTTCTTAAAATCGTTACCCGAGGTTCCGCTGTAAAAATAACTTGTAATAATAATAACAACTAGTAATAATAACAACAACTTGTAATAATAATAATTTGTAATAATAATAATTTGTCAGTGCATCATTCCTTCTACAAATTACATGAGAATGGCAGTGTTGGTCTTTATTTATTCTAATGTATCAACGTGGAAATAACTTGTATACAATGTAAAGTGTTTGAATTATGGTATAATACAAATGTGCATGAACAAACACCAGACGTTTTTGCCTGGTTTGTTTATATGTATTACATGTGGGTGAGGTGGGGCAGATGGGGCGGGGAAGGCTGCCTTGGCTAGCTACCATACTTCACAAACCTGATTTCCAGCAAATAAAATTCACCTCTCACCCTACATTGAGACTAAAGTAGGAGAAACATTTAGAGAGGGTGTGGTAGGTAAGTTTGGGTTGCCAGGTGTAAATGATAATGGGGGGGGCCTTTGACTGAACTTTGTATAGAAAGGGGTTTAGTTATAGGTAATACGTATTTCAAGAAAAAGAGGATAAATAAGTACAGAAGATATGATATAGGGTTTAATGACAGTAGTTTGTTGGACTATGTATTGGTAGACAAAAGACTGTTGAGTAGACTTAGGATGTACATGTTTATAGAGGGGCCACAGATATATCAGATCACTTTTTAGTTGTAGCTACAGTGAGAGTAAAAGGTAGATGGGATACAAGGAAAACAGAAGCAGCAAGTAAGAGAGAGGTGAAGGTGTATAAACTAAAAGAGGATGCAGTTAGGGTAAGATACACACAACTATTGGAGGATA
>NC_091293.1:21749474-21771974 GCF_038502225.1 Cherax quadricarinatus | reverse complement strand
TCTTCTCTCCCAAACTCTCTACTCCTGGGAACTCTTCTGTCCTCTGCCTTCCCTACATTTCCGGTCTTTCTAATCTCAACAACCCTCTCCATCCCTTAGACATCAAGCTTACTTTCCACCAGACTAACACTCTCCGCACTAATCTCGTTCATACCTCTCCTCCCTCTACAGATGTTCCTGGTGTCTACTCTATTTCTTGCTTCTCCTGTCCTCTTCAATACTTTGGAGAAACTGGTCGATCTCTTTCTGACAGACTTAGGGAGCACAAAAATAGTGTTAGGCTTGCCGACACTAACAATGCTCTGTTCTGTCACATCAGAGATCGCAGCCATCCTATTGACTGGTCGTCTGCTAAAACTGTCTTCCCTACTTCCAACTCAACAGTCGCCGTCTAGTTGAATCCTCTCTAATACACAACTTTCCTTGTATGAATCTTAGTCCTGGCTTCGTCTCTGTAGATGCCTTCCTCTCCCACTACATTGTAAAATGCTCCAAACTTCAGACCACCCGTGACTTAACCTCATTCCTCCTTTTTTTCTTCTTCTCCCTCTTCCCCTTTCCTCTTTCCTTTTTTCTCTTCTGGGTTGTCTTTCTTCTGTCTCATGTTTCTGTTCCTTCATTATTTATTTCATCACTTCCCTTTCCCCCCACCTCTGTGTACTTGCTCTCTGTTACACCCTTTTGTTCATTTTAAGTAGACTGTTTCTACTTGTTATTATCACAGTGGTATACTTTTACATGTTATTTTTGCTATTTCACTTAATATTATATTCAGGAGTAATTCCATTAGTAGCTAAAATGGATTTACTCGACTTTATAATATTATCTGGTTGTATTACTTAGCTTTGTATATAGGTAGGTCATTTAATTAGTGGCAACTGCTGGTGCGACCTAGCCAAGCACCAGATGTGTTTTGAGCTGCTCAACCCCTGCTCCGACCGAGACAAAGTGGGCTGGTAAAGCCTCACTGAGTTCAGTTCATAACCTTCCTCTGGACCAGGAAGGGTCTAGGTGAGTATTCACCTCTAAAACCACCATTCGCCTCCCTAGAAAATCCCAGGAATTTTCGGGAACTCATTGCTAAGACTTATCTCGGTTGGAGAAGGCGGTTAAGAAGCTCTTAGAGAAAGTGAAGCCAAGTGAGCAAGCCTCTGTAGTGTAAGAGGGCTTATTGTAAAGTGAGCCCTATTATAAGAAATCTATTAATGTGTTCGAGTTTTTAGGCAACGCCTGTGCATATACATATACTAATATTTCGTGACTCACTCAGAGCCATTTGTAAATACTTGACCTAGTACTGTGATGTTTTAATGAGAAATGGTAAAAGTATTCTACTCATAGTGCAAAATATGAGTAGGTGGATTTAAGTGATTATTATGATTATTAATAAATTAAATAGAAACTAAGAAAATTCCTTTTCCTCTCTGAGTGAAAACCCCTAGACGTACTAAGGTTGTTATTTTGTTATGAAAAGCACTATAACCCAGGGACCAACTGACTATGTTCCTAACACTCTCCCTCTGTGGGCACCTAGCTTCCTTGCAGTGCTCCCCTTTCTTTGTATTTGACTGACTCTTCCTCCTTAATTCCCCACATATAATAATAATAATAATAATGGGATTAAATTATGGGGAATCAAATTCAAAATGGGAATTGACACAGTTACTTTTTGCTGATGATACTGTGCTTATGGGAGATTCTAAAGAAAAATTGCAAAGGTTAGTGGATGAGTTTGAGAATGTGTGTAAAGGTAGAAAGTTGAAAGTGAACATAGAAAAGAGTAAGGTGATGAGGGTATCAAATGATTTAGATAAAGAAAAAATGGATATCAAATTGGGGAGGAGGAGTATGGAAGAAGTGAATGTTTTCAGATACTTGGGAGTTGACGTGTCGGCGGATGGATTTATGAAGGATGAGGTTAATCATAGAATTGATGAGGGAAAAAAGGTGAGTGGTGCGTTGAGGTATATGTGGAGTCAAAAAACGTTATCTATGGAGGCAAAGAAGGGAATGTATGAAAGTATAGTAGTACCAACACTCTTATATGGATGTGAAGCTTGGGTGGTAAATGCAGCAGCGAGGAGACGGTTGGAGGCAGTGGAGATGTCCTGTCTAAGGGCAATGTGTGGTGTAAATATTATGCAGAAAATTCGGAGTGTGGAAATTAGGAGAAGGTGTGGAGTTAATAAAAGCATTAGTCAGAGGGCAGAAGAGGGGTTGTTGAGGTGGTTTGGTCATTTAGAGAGAATGGATCAAAGTAGAATGACATGGAAAGCATATAAATCTATAGGGGAAGGAAAGAGGGGTAGGGGTCGTCCTCGAAAGGGTTGGAAAGAGGGGGTAAAGGAGGTTTTGTGGGCGAGGGGCTTGGACTTCCAGCAAGCGTGCATGAGCGTGTTAGATAGGAGTGAATGGAGACGAATGATACTTGGGACCTGACGATCTGTTGGAGTGTGAGCAGGGTAATATTTAGTGAAGGGATTCAGGGAAACCGGTTATTTTCATATAGTCGGACTTGAGTCCTGGAAATGGGAAGTACAATGCCTGCACTTTTAAGGAGGGGTTTGGGATATTGGCAGTTTGGAGGGATATGTTGTGTATCTTTATACGTATATGCTTCTAAACTGTTGTATTCTGAGCACCTCTGCAAAAGCAGTGATAATGTGTGAGTGTGGTGAAAGTGTTGAATGATGATGAAAGTATTTTCTTTTTGGGGATTTTCTTTCTTTTTTGGGTCACCCTGCCTCGGTGGGAGACGACCGACTTGTTGAAAAAAAAAATAATAATAATAATACTATTACTACTAATACTACTACTACCACCACTACTACCACCACCACTACCACCACCACCACTACCACCACCACTACCACCACCACTACCACCACCACCACTACCACCACCACTACCACCACCACCACTACCACCACCACTACAACTACCACCACCGCTACCACCACCACAACTACCACCACCACTACCACCACCACCACTACCACCACTACTACCACCACTATCACCACCACCACTACCACCACCACTACCACCACCACTACCACCACAACCACCACCACAACCACCACCACCACTACCACCACCACCACTACCACCACCACTACCACCACCTCCACCACTACCACCACCACTACCACCACCACAACTACCACCACCACTACCACCACCACTACTACCACCACCACTATCACCACCACTACTACCACTACCACCACCACCACTACCACCACCACTACTACCACCAAAACCACCACCACTACCACTACTACCAACACTACCACCACCAAAACCACCACCACTACCACTACTACCACCACTACCACTACCACCACCACCACTACCACCCCCACCACCACCACCCCTACTACCACCACCACTACTACCACCACCACCACTACCACCACCACCACAACTACCACCACCACTACCACCACCACCACTACTACCACTACCACCACCACTACCACCACCACCACTACTACCACCACCACCACTACTAACACTACTACCACTACCACCACTACCTCTTCCTGCCTATATGTACCAGTCCTGCTCCACTTCTCGTTAGTGTGACTTTGTAAATGGTCCAAGTCGGACCGAAACGTCTTCGTAAGCTCCTCTCTTCTATGTGCGGGTTATTTGTGTATTGGTGACAATACTTGAGACGCTTTTTTATACATAAAAGCAAGCAAGCTGTTTATGTCTCCTGCCTTGTTTTTAAGGGTGTTTATGATGAGTGTAACTTCTATGGGGTTGGTTAGAGCTAGGAATAGCGTATTTGGGTAGGTACTTATGAGGTAGTCTGATGGACGGGAGTTTTCGCTTAGTATTTTGTTCATTAAATTTTTACCTATGGTGGAGAAGAAAACATTGAGTCTGTTTGCTGTTTCAGTAGGTGTGAGTGGGGGTTCATCCGATTTTGTTAGTTTGTTTGTTTTGTTTTTGGATAACTTTTTATTTCCAAGAATTTCAGATAGAGTTTTCTAGGTTTTTTTCATATCACCTTTGATGTTATGTAATCTATTTTCATAATACAATTTTTTAGATCTTCTTATCAGGCTGGTAAGTGCTGACGAGTAGCGTTTAGACTGTTCTCTAGTTATTTGACCCATTCTATACTGTTTTTCATATTTGTGCTTTGTGTTAATGGATTTGAGGATGCTTGGTGTTCGCCAGGGATTATTCAGTCTCTTTGCTGTGATCTGTTTAGTTTTTTGGGGGCAATGTTTGTTATAGAGGCTTTTGGCTTTTTTTTAGAAAATTATTTATACATTCATTCATATCTGTATATGTTTCGAGCTCATTTTGCCAATCGATGTTATTTATAGCTGCTATAAAGTTGTTTACTGCTGTCTCGTTATGTAGTCTGAAGGTTACTTTAGTGATGTCTTGTGGCAGTTTGCCCAGATTAGTTATGAGAAAGGTTGGGTAGTGGTCTGTAGTGTTGTCTGTGATTATGCCTGATTTTAAAGGGGATATGGTGTTTGTCCAGATGTGGTCTATTAAGGAGATGCTTGTCTTGGTGATTCTTCTAGGTTTAGATATTGCTGGTAGCAACAGGCAGTTACTCATTGTGTTTGTGAATTCGGTTACTTGTGGGTCCTGGTCGTGTAGTATGTTTATGTTGAAATCTCCTGTTAGTAGTAGGTGGTCTTTATTCATGTGTGCATCAGTAATCATGTTTCCTAGTTTTTCACTAAAGTGATAAATGTTTGACTGTGGTACCCTGTATATGTTTATAACTGTGAGGGATTTTTGCAGGTCTTTTGATTTAAATTTGGCTATAATATATTCTCCATGTTCATCCCTTGTGCAAGATTTATTGATGCATTCGAGTTGATTTGAGTAGTATATAGCTGTTCCTCATCCTTGCTGGTCTGTTCTACAGTTGTGTATGGCCATGTAGCCAGGAATGGTATAGACATCTGTAATATCAGGCTTAAGCCAGGTTTCTGTGAGTGTGATGATTGATATATTGGAATGAAGGGAATTAAGTAATGCTGTGAGGTCATCATAATGTTTGCTCAAGGATCTGACATTGTAGTTAAAGATGGTTATGTTATTGTTTGCACTGAGTAATGTCTTTGCTTGGTCTGCTGTGTAGTAATTACAGTTGCTGGTTGATTCATGTAATTCATTTAGTAAAAAGTTTACATCAGGATCTATGTCTGTAATCATAGGATGAGAGTAATTTTACAAACTAGATTTTCTGAGTAAAATAATATAAGATTTATATTGAATCTACAACTAGATTTATGAATAAGACTCTGTGATTAATCTAAAACTTGTAAAAATTTAAAAGAAAAAGGGATTATTACAGAACAGATAATTCAGTTATACAATTAAGCATCTAATAGCACCTTAATTATTTTAACAAATGTGAGTTTATGAACTACGGTAGATATTTCCAGAATAAAGGAGTTAGTGAATATAATAATAAAAGAATGTATTAAAAACAAGAATGCATTAAAACAAAATCAGTAGCAGCTGAGGTAGTCAATAGCACCTGAGGTAGTCAATAGCACCTGGAGTATTTTAATAAATGTGACTATATGGACAAGAGGGAAAAAAAAAATATTAAATCTCCTGAAAGTTGCTCTTTAATTGTTGTTAGAACTAGGAGTGTAGCAATTACTGAATAAAGGGCAATACAATGTAGTGGTATATAGAGAATTATTTCAGGAGAAATGTAAAAAGGGACTAAATTAAGTAGAGGTAAAAACAACCTTTAAATAGACTGACACTATCATATGAAATTAATCTGAGAGTTGGATTAGACTTATAACATAAAGTCTGAGCAATTCAATTCAAGTTTATTCTCTATAAGGGTTATAATGTGGGGTTTACAGGTTTTGGGTATTGTGTGGTTTACATGTTATAAAATACTAATTACAGAGGGGGCCACTAGGACACCTAGCATGGCTAGGCATTTCGAGCAGACTTAGATTAATTCTTAACATTAAATCCTTACAGATTATAGTATTAAGGCTATGTGACTACATCATAATTTGTGAGTTTAGCAATGTGAATACTTTTGTTTTGGCACAATACAAGGTGTCTATATTTGAGTATCATAGGCAAACTTATGACTTGTTAGGATTTATTATTTTAAGGTTAAGATTAGTATTTCTGGGTTTATAGTCAGTGGGTGAGTGAGTGTAATTTTGAACCACCAGGTGGTTATCATGTAGTTAGTTGTCGGGGTGGATCACGGAGATAAGATGTTTTCTAACTGTAGTTTTGAAAGTGATGAATGTGTCTGCAGTTCTAGAGTTTTCAGGTAGGGTGTTCCAGATTTTAGGTTCTTCGAAATACATTGAATTTTTGTAAAGGTTTAGTCGAACACGGGGAATGTCATAGAGATGTTTGTGTCTGGTGTTAAGCCTGTGGATCCTGTCACAACTATCAAGAAAGCGTTTTAGGCCAAGGTTAATATTGGAATTTAAGGACCTGTAGATATAGATTACACAGTAGTAAGTGTGGATGTTCTGAACAGGGAGTAAGTTTAGATCTATGAAGAGTGGGGGGGGGGGTGTTGCCAGGGAAGGGATTTAGTGATTATTCTTACTGCAGCTTTTTGTTGAGTTATTATTGGCTTTAGGTGTGTTACTGCAGTTGAACCCCAAGCACAGATAGCATAGGTGAGGTATGGATATATAAGTGAATGGTATAGTGTGAGAAGGGCAGTTTGCGGTACGTAGTATCGTATCTTGGAGAGGATCCCCACCATTTTGGATACTTTTTTTGTTATGTGTTGGATATGGGTGCTGAAATTTAGGTTGTTGTCGAGGTATAGGCCAAGGAATTTGCCCTCATTATGTCTTGCAATTAGAGTGTTGTCGATCTTAATGTTAAGTTGTGCAACACCTGCTCTGCTACCAAACATAATATAGTAGGTTTTGCCAGTGTTAAGTGTAAGTTTATTGGCTGTCATCCAAGTCGATATTTGAGCAGATCCTTGTTAGCAATGGTGTTGAGGGTGACAAGATTAAGGTGGGAGATGACGTAAGTCGTGTCGTCAGCAAAGAGAATGGGTTTCAGGTGTTGGGATATGTTTGGAAGATCATTGATGTAAATGAGGAAGAGGAGGGGTCCAAGGACACTTCCATGCGGAACTCCAGTATCAAGTGGCCGTATTTATGAGGCTGTGCCTTTAATGGTGACATACTGATACCTATTAGAAAGGTAGGATTTAAAATATGCAAGCGCATGGCCTCTTATACCATAGTGGTCAAGTGTGTGGAGTAGGATGCCGTGGTCTACTGTGTCAAATGCTTTTCTTACGTCAATAAAAATTCCTAGCGGATATTCCTTATTTTCCAATGCTTTGTAAAGCAGGTCTAGCATTTTTATAATTGCATCATTAGTGCTTTTATTTTTCCTGAATCCAAATTGGCAGGGGTTGAGTATGTTTTGTGACGTTATAAATGAATATAGTCTCCTGTGCACGAGTTTCTCTAAGATTTTAGATAGCAATGGTAAGTTTGATATTGGCCTATAGTTGTTAACGTCTGTAGGGTCACCACCTTTATGTATTGGTGTAACCCTTGCTGTCTTGAGTAGTGTCAGGAAAGTGCTAGTTTCTAGTGACTTGTTAAAAAGTAAAGTAATAGCATGCGAAAGGACATGGGCCGCTCGCTTGTACAATAATGGTGGGACGTGAGACAGATTTATTTTTAAGTGACTTTATGATCGAGGTGACTTCCGTGGGCTCAGTTGGTACAAGACAGAAGGAATTTGGGAAATTCCCATCTAGGTAGTCCCTGGCACGGGCATTGGTATGTGGGATTTTACTGGCGGGATTAGATCCTATGTTTGAGAAGAAGTCGTTTATCTTGTTAGCTGTATCAGTGGGATGCAGTGGTGTTTCATGAGGTTTAGTTAGAACAATATTCTTGGTTTTTTCAGTTTGTGGGTCCCCAGAATCTGGGAAAGTGTTTTCCAGGTCTTTTTTATATCTCCTCTTGTGTCAGTGAATCTGCTGGAGTAGTACAGTTGTTTGGCTTTCTTTATTAATTTGGTGAGAACTGCTGAATATTGTTTAAGAATATCTTTGTGTATTAAGCCCTGTCTATATTGCTTTTCATATTGGTGTTTCTTATCAATGGATTTCAGAATGCTGCTGGTTAGCCACAGGCAACAAAGCTGTTTATTCGTGATCTGTTTCGTTTTTATAGGACAATGTTTGTTGTATAGTCTAAGTATTTTGTTAAGAAAAATGTCTGTCCAATCATCAATACCATTGGCCTTGGAGAATTCTGTAGGCCAGTCAACAGTCTCTAGGTCTGCTGTGAAATTCCTTATTGAGGCCTCGTCATGGAGTCTAAATGAAACTTTCTTGTATTCGAGTGGTGGCTTACTAATGTTTGTTAAGAGGAAGGTTGGGTAGTGGTCTGTAGTGCTGTCTGTGATTATCCCTGATTTAAGGGGGGCTAGTATATTGGTCCACATGTGATCTATTATGGTTGCACTTGTCTCAGTCAGCCTGGTTGGTTTAGTTATTGTTGGTATGAGAAGTGCGTTGTTCATATTGTTGATGAAATCAGTTACAGTCTGATCATCTGGTAGGCCAAGGTTGATAATGAAGTCTCCAGCTAAGAGAAGGTGGTGCTTGTTCATTTGTCTGTTGGTTATTAGTGACTTTAAATTCTCACTGAAGTTTGGGATGTTTGTGTGGGGTATCCGGTATATGGCACTGATTGTTATAGGCGTCTTGAGGTTTTTTACAGTAAAATTAGCAAAAATGTATTCCCCATATTCATCACTAAAGCAATTAGTGCTAATAGAAGATAGTTGGTTAGAGTAATAGATTGCAGTACCACCCCCAACTTGGTATGGTCTGCAGTTGTGGATTGCTGTGTATCCTGGTAGTGGGTAGATATCTATTGTGTCCTGCTTAAGCCAGGTCTCAGTAAGAATAATGCAGGAGAAGGGTGTCTTTAGTGACTCAAGGAGTGCCAGGAGGTCATCATAGTGTTTGCTTAAGGACCTGATGTTGTAGTTAAGAACTGATAGACTTTGAGCAGTGTTCAGAATAGTGCTGGCTTGTGATGCTGTGTAATAAAGGCAGTTACTTTCCAATAAGTTTTGATTGTGTGTTAGATTATGGAGGTTTAGATCAGGGTCAACGTGATCATTCATCTTTTAGGTTTAAATAGTGGTTGTTTATATCCTGTATTATGTGGTGAGTTCTAATACTGATTTCTGTAGTGGTGGGAGGTTTGGATAAGTATACCGCTAAAGCACTTTGGTCATATAGAATATAGTTACTAATAAACATAATGAAATTGATATTGTCTATGTGTTGTGCTAGAATGAGCTAAAGTACAACTAGGTATAAACTAATACTAAAAAAAAAAAAAAAAAAAAAAATTACAAGTGGCACCATACTCACTCTTGTAATTGCACTAGGGTCTAATATAATGAATTTATTGTTGTCTATGTATTGAGCTAGAATGAGCTAAAGTACAACTAGGTATAAACTTATAATATAAAAATACAAATTAAAATGGTACTTGCAATTGCAATAGGGTCTGATATAGGTTGTTAACAAGATCAAGATTATAACTAGATTTAAATTGACAAAATAAAATTCACAAATTAAAGTACCAAAAGAATAATAAGTAAAAAATAACAATGGCAATGACTTGGTTATAATATGATAGTAAGATGGTAGACAGGTAGACAGGTACACAGGATAATATAAAGGTTGGAGTTGAATATACAAACTTGAAAATTTGGTAACAAAATGTTATGAAAAGTATAAAATAATGATTAATGTAAAAAAGTAAAATTGACTGGTAGTAAATATGATGTTTAATAAAATTTTAGTAAGTAATAATGATTACAAAAAAAAGTGAAAAAGTAATGTTTATTTCATTCAATATTGCAGTGGTAGTTATACTAGAGGTTATTTGGCAGTACAAGGTAATTAAGGGTACTCTAAGATAGTAAATGTGGTATTAAAACAGGTTATGGTAATTAGACAAGTAATGGTAATTAATTGATATCACTAAAGAAATATTATTTGAGGTAGTTCATACTAGTTAGTGGAAGATGGTATGAGGAATTGCACTGTAGTGTAGTAGGAGCATACACTGGTTTGTTATTTGTAGCTTAGGAGCAAAGGGAAAATTAGGTAAAATTATAGAAGAATTATAGCTGTGCTTATGTAGGAATAAATGGTAATACAGATATTATTAAGGAGTATCTTATTAACAAGTAATAAATTGTGAAAGGGAAATCTGGGAAGATAACACAAATTGGGTCACACAAGGAACTGTGTGGGACACCTGAGACAATGAGGTAGTAAATACTATCCAGGAGGTGATAGTACAGGGATTAGTTCAATAATGGCATAATAACATACACTAATGTAGTACAATGATTTGGTCACTAATATCAGTCAGACTCTGTAATGTTTGCATCATGAAGGAAGTTTGCTAGTTCATTTTCATTTGTAATATAGAAACATGGCCTACATTTGTTTTTCTTACTAGAATTTGTCCATCACGTACAAAGCACTGGTGAATTTTATCATTATTCTCACGTTTTAGTTTTCTTACTCTGTACAGGAGGTTCTGTCGTTTTCTTGTGAGACACTCATTTATGCATATATCTTTTATTGCTCTAATAGATGAACTTATTAGATCTTTTTTTCTGTCTTGTGTGTGGAATCTAAGCATAACACTTTTTCTCCCTTGGTTCCCTAGTAACCGTGATTCTTTAATTTCCGACACTGGCACATTAACCTGTAGGTGGTCACGTATGATCTGGAGAGTTGAGGCTTTGCAGTTGGCATGGTTTAATTCACTAGGAAAGAGTGATGGATTTGACAGTTAAAAATAGGAGAGGAGAGTTATTAAATGGAGAGTTAGAGGTATCGGGAAGATGGAGGGAATATTTTGAGGAATTGTTAAATGTTGATGAGGACAGGGAAGCTGTGATTTCATGTATAGGGCAAGGAGGAATAACATCTTGTAGGAATGAGGAAGAGCCAGTAGTGAGTGTGGAAAAAGTTCGTGAGGTAGTGCGTAGAATGAAACGGGGTAAGGCAGCTGAGATTTATGGGATAGAGATAGAAATGTTCAAAGCAGGTGGGGATATAGTTTTGGAGTGGTTGGTGTTATTATTTAATAAATGTATGGAAGAAGGTAAAGTACCTAGGGATTGGGAGAGAGCATGCATAGTTCCTTTGTATAAAGGCAAAGGGGATAAAAGAGAGTGCAAAAATTATAGGGGAATAAGTCTGTTGAGTATACCTGGTAGTGTGTGGCAGTTATTATTGAAAGAATTAAGAGTAAGACAGAGAGTAGGATAGCAGATCAACAAGGAGGCTTTAGGAAAGGTAGGTGATATGTAGACCAAGTGTTTACAGTGAAACATATAGGTGAACAGTATTTAGATAAGGCTAAAGAAGTTTTTGTGGAATTTATAGAATTGGAAAAGGCATATGACAGGGTGGATAGGGGGGCAAAGTGGCAGATGTTGCAGGTGTATGGTATAGGAGGTAGGTTACTGAAAGCAGTGAAGAGCTTTTACGAGGATAGTGAGGCTCAGGTTAGAGTATGTAGGAGAGAGGGAGAGTATTTCCCAGTAAAATTAGGCCTTAGACAAGGATGTGTGATGTCACTGTTTTTTTTTTTTTTTTAACAAGTCGGCTGTCTCCCACCGAGGCAGGGTGACCCAAAAAGAAAGAAAATCCCCAAAAAGAAAGAAAATCCCCAAAAAGAAAATACTTTCATCATCATTCAACACTTTCACCTCACTCACACATAATCACTGTTTTTGCAGAGGTGCCCAGAATATAACATACATCCCTCCAAACTGCCAATATCCCAAACCCCTCCTTAAGAGTGCAGGCATTGTACTTCCCATTTCCAGGACTCAAGTCTGGTTATATAAAATAACAGGTTTCCCTGAATCCCTTCACTAAATATTACCCTGCTCACACTCCAACAGATCGTCAGGTCCCAAATACTATTTGTCTCCATTCACTATCTAACATGCTCACGCACGCTTGCTGGAAGTCCAAACCCCTCGCCCACAACACCTTCTTTACCCCCTCCCTCCAACCTTTCCAAGGACGACACCTACCCCGCCTTTCTTCCTTTATAGATTTATATGCTCTCCATGCCATTCTACTTTGATCCATTCTCTCTAAATGACCAAACTACCTCAACAAACCCTCCTCAGCCCTCTAATACTTTTATTAACTCCACACCTTCTCCTAATTACCACACTCTGAATTTTCTGCATAATATTTACACCACACATTGCCCTTAGACAGGACATCTCGACTCCCTCCAACCACCTCCTCGCTGCAGCATTTACAACCAAAGCTTCACACCCATATAAGAGTGTTGGTACTACTATACTTTCATACATTCCCTTCTTTGCCTCGAGATAACATTTTTTGCCTCCACATATACCTAAATACACCACTCACCTTTTTTCCTTCATCAATTCTATGATTAACCTCATCCTTCATGAATCCATCCGCTGACACGTCAACTCCCAAATATCTGAAAACATTCACTTCTTCCATACTCCTCCTCCCCAATTTGATATCCAGTTTTTCTTTATCTAAATCATTTGATACCCTCATCACCTTACTCTTTTCTATGTTCACTTTCAACTTTCTACCTTTACACACACTCCCAAATTCATCCACTAACCTTTGCAGTTTTTCTTTAGAATCTCCCATAAGCACAGTATCATCAGCAAAAAGTAACTGTGTCACTTCCCATTTTGTATTTAATTCCCCATAATTTAATCCCACTCCTCTCCTGAACACCCTAGCATTTACTTCTTTTACAACCCCATCTATAAATATATTAAACAACCATGGTGACATTACACATCCCTGTCTAAGACCTACTTTTACTGGGAAGTATTCTCCCTCTCTTCTACACACCCTAGCCTGAGCCTCACTATCCTCTTTAAAACTCTTTACAGCATTTGGTAACTTACCACCTATTCCATATACTTGCAACATCTGTCACATTGTTTCCCTATCCACTCTATCACATGCCTTTTCTAAATCCATAAATGCAATATAAACTTCCCTACCTTTATCTAAATACTGCTCACATATATGCTTCAATGTAAACACTTGATCTACACATCCCCTACCCACTCTAAAACCTCCTTGCTCATCTGTAATTCTACATTCTGTCTTACCTCTAATTATTTCAATAATAACCCTACCGTACACTTTTCCTGGTATACTCAGTAAACTTATTCCTCTATAATTTTTACAATCTCTTTTGTCCCCCTTCCCTTTATATAAAGGGACTATACATGCTCTCTGCCAACCCCTAGGTACCTTCCCCTCTTTCATACATTTATTAAACAAAAATACCAACCACTCCAACACTATGTCCCCCCCTGCTTTTAACATTTCTGTCATGATCCCGTCAGTTCCAGCTGCTTTACCCCCTTTCATTCTACGTAATGCCTCACGCACCTCCCCCACACTCACATCCTGCTCTTCTTCATTCCTAAAAGATGGTATACCTCCCTGGCCAGTGCATGAAATTACCACCTCCCTTCGTCGTCATTTAAAAGTTCCTTAAAATATTCTCACCATCTACCCAAAACCTCCATCTCCCCATCTACTAACTCCCCTACTCTGTTTTTAACTGACAAATCCATTTGTTCCCTAGGCTTTCTTAACTTGTTTAACTCACTCCAAAATTTTTTCTTATTTTCATTATAATTTCTTGACAGTATCTCTCCCACTCTATCATCTGCTCTTCTTTTGCACTCTCTCACCACTCTCTTCACCTTTCTTTTACTCTCCATATACAGTGGACCCCCGCATAACGATTACCTCCAAATGCGACCAATTATGTAAGTGTATTTATGTAAGTGTGTTTGTACGTGTATGTTTGGGGGTCTGAAATGGACTAATCTACTTCACAATATTTCTTATGGGAACAAATTCGGTCAGTACTGGCACCTGAACATACTTCTGGAGTGAAAAAATATCGTTAACCGGGGGTCCACTGTACTCTGCTCTTCTTACAACACTTCTGCTTTGTAAAAACCTCTCATAAGCTACCTTTTTCTCTTTTATCACACCCTTTACTTCATCATTCCACCAATCACTCCTCTTTCCTCCTGCACCCACTCTTCTATAACCACATACGTCTGCCCCACATGCTAATACAGTGGACCCCCTGTTCGCGATGCTATCGGTATCCGATAAATCCGGTAACCGATGCATTATATCGCAGAAAATTTGCCTCGCTTCCCGATACAAAACCCGGTATGCGATGTGGTTCGTACGAGATGTGTCCATGTGTGACCTGAACTGCCCGTGTGTGCCAGTGTTTACAAGCCAGCCAGTGTGCGCGCATCTAAGGATACATTCGGTACATTCCATATTATCCATATTATCACTGTTTTTGGTGCCTGTTTTTGCAAAATAAGTCACCATGGGCCCCAAGAAAGCTCCCAGTGCCAACCCTTCAAGACCAAGGGTGCTAATGACTGTTGAAATGAAGAAAGAGATAATTGCAAAGTACGAAAGTGGAGTGCGTGTGTCGGAGCTGGTCAGGTTGTATAGCAAACCCCAATCAACCATCTCTACTATAGTGAGCAAGAAAACGGCAATCAAGGAAGCTGTTCTTGATTACGAAACAGCGACTGCAAGTGTTAGAAAATGTTTACTGTTATTGGTGTGGATAAATGAAAAACAGATAGCAGGAGATAGCATCTCTCAAGCAATCATTTGTGAAAAGGCTAGGCAGTTGCATGACGATTTGGTAAAAAAAATGCCTGCAACTAGTGGTGATGTGAGTGAATTTAAGGCCAGCAAAGGTTGGTTTGAAAGATTTAAGAATCGTAGTGGTATACATAGTGTGATTAGGCATGGTGAGGCTGCTAGTTCAGACCACAAAGCAGCTGAAAAATATGTGCATGAATTCAGGGAGTACATAGAGGCTGTAGGATTGAAACCTGAACAAGTGTTTAATTGTGACGAAACAGGCCTGTTTTGGAAGAAATTACCAAGCAGGACCTACATTACTCAGGAGGAAAAGGCACTCCCAGGACATAAGCCTATGAAAGACACGCTTACTCTGTTGATGTGTTCCAATGCTAGTGGTGATTGCAAAGTGAAGCCTTTATTGGTGCATCACTCAGAAACTCCCAGAGTGTTCAGGCAAAAGAATGTCCTCAAGGCTAATTTGTGTGTGCTGTGGAGGGCAAACAGTAAGGCATGGGTCACTAGGGACTTTTTCTATGACTGGTTACACCTTGCATTTGCCCCCAGTGTGAAAAATTACCTAAATGAAAAGGAATTAGACCTCAAGTGCCTCCTGGTATTAGATAATGCCCCTGGTTATCCTACATACTTGTCAGGGCGACTTTGTGGGGACATGAGTTTCATTAAGGTCAAGTTTTTGCCTCCTAATACCACTCCTCTCCTGCAGCCCATGGACCAGCAGGTCATTTCCAACTTCAAGAAACTGTACACAAAAGCTATGTTTGAAAGGTGCTTTGAAGTGACCACAGAAACTCAATTGACTCTAAAGGAGTTTTGGAAGGATCACTTTACTATCCTCAACTGTGTAAAACTTATAGGTAAGGCTTGGGAGGGAGTGACTAAGAGGACCTTGAACTCTGCCTGGAAAAGACTGTGGCCAGAATGTGTAGACAAAAGGGATTTCGAAGGGTTTGAGGCTAACCCTGAGAAGCCTATGCCAGTTGAGGAATCCATTGTGGTATTGGGGAAGTCCTTGGGGTTGGAGGTTAGTGGGGAGGATGTGGAAGAGTTGGTGGAGGAGGACAATGAAGAACTAACTACTGATGAGCTGCTAGATCAACTTCAACAGCAAGAGGCCACACCCGAGGAAATTGCTTCATAGGAGGGGAGAGGGAAATTGAAGAAGTTGCCTACTTCAAAGATTAAGGAAATCTGTGCAAAGTGGCTTGAAGTGCAAACCTTCATGGATGAAAATCACCCTCAGACAGCTATTGCAAGCCATCATTGGCAACCTGTACACTGACAATGTTGTGAACCACTTTAGGAAAGTCATAAAAGAACGAGAGGTACAGGCCTCTATGGACAGATATGTTGTGCGACAGAGGTCCAGTGACTCTCAACCTGGTCCTAGTGGCATTAAAAGAAGAAGGGAAGCAACCCCGGAGAAGGACTTGCTACCTCAAGTCCTAATGGAGGGGGATTCCCCTTCTAAATGCTAACAGCATCCACACTCTCCCCTCCTCCCATCCCATCAATCATCACCAGATCTTCATTAAAGGTAAGTGTCAATTATTCTTTCGTTATTTATTGTTATTTATTGTTATTGCTGTTATTGTAATTACTATTCTATTGCATTAAACTTAATATTTCATGTGGTAAAAGTTTTTTTTTTCATACTTTTGGGTGTCTTGCACGGATTAATTTGATTTCCATTATTTCTTATGGGGAAAATTGATTCGCTTTCCGATATTTTTGGTTTACGATGAGCTCTCAGGAATGGATTAGTATCACGAACCGGGGGTCCACTGTACTGCATTTTTAAAATTATTCCAACCCTCTTCAACCTCCCCACTACTCATACCTGCACCAGCCCACCTTTCTGCCAATAGCTGCTTATATTTCACCTAAACTTCCTCCTCCCTTAGTTTATACACTTTCACCTCCCTCTTACTTGTTGCCATTTTCCTCTTATCCCATCCACCTCTTACTCTAACTGTAGCTACAACTAGATAATGATCCGATATATCAGTTGCCCCTCTATAACGTGTACATCCTGGAGCCTACCCATCAACCTTTTATCCACCAATACATAATCTAACAAACTACTTTCATTACATGCTACATCATACCTTGTATATTTATTTATCCTCTTTTTCATAAAATATGTATTACTTATTACCAAACCTCTTTCTACACATAGCTCAATTAAAGGCTCCCCATTTTCATTTACCCCTGGCACCCCAAATTTACCTACTCCCTCCACAACATTTTTACCCACTTTAGTATTAAAATCCCCAACCACAAGTACTCAAAACTCCCCATGCATTCACTCAACATTTCCCAAAATCTCTCTCTCTCCTCTATAGTTCTCACTTCCCCAGGTACATATACGCTTACTATAACCGGCATTCCCACAATGCTATGCGGGCGCCTAGATTTTTTGTTTATGGCGCACACCCACCACGCAGACCCGTTCTCTCACATGTAGGCCTATGAGTGCTTTCACGCTAAATTTGACGGCGCTAGAATTTTGGCATAGATCTACGCTTTGGACACTCAACGTGAAGCCGTAGATCTATGGGACGGACCCTGATAGGGTTAATGAGTGTACTATATATGCATTTTATCACTCTAAGGAGCTTAATGTCGTAGTAGGTATAAATCGCCAGGCAGGATGCCATACCTCCCACACGACTTTCTACAAATAAATACTTTTCACCTCTTACCCTACATTAAGACCATTAAAACTACAAATATTTTAACCCTTTCAGGGTCCATCCCGTAGATCTACGGCTTCACGTTGAGTGTCCAAACCGTAGATCTACGCCAAAATTCTAGCGCCGTAAAATTTAGCGCAAAAGCGCTCATAGGATAACATGTGAGAGAACGGGTCTGCGTGGTGGGTGTGCGCCATAAACAAAAAATCTAGGCACCCGCACAGCATTGTGGGAACACCGGCTCAGTTACCCTTGTTCACCATGCCTCGTCGCAAGTCAGCTCTCACTCCCCGGAAAATTGGGACTCTCCTCTTCCTATCTGATAGTTCTGACACGATGGAAGTGGAAATGAAGATGAATTCTATGGCTTTGATCAGTTAGTGACCGAAAGAAATGACCAGGATATCGATAATAGTGCAGAAAACCCTGACGATCCTCAACCTTCTACCTCTGGTGTGGGCACTCGTGACTCATGGCCGGTTGTGCCTCAACGCAAGAGAAAACTAATATTTACGCATGGCCAGGCCTCTGACTTCAGTAATGATGATGATAGTGACGTGGATTGTGATTTTATTGTGCTTGACGATCATTCGAGTAGTGATAGTGAGGAATCATATTCGCCAGTGAAGCGTCGGTATTTTCGCCGCCGCATGCGCTCGGGTAGTGTACCCTATGCTGTGCCCAGGGGACAGAGTGCATCCCGGAGTACATCCCGTGGCCCTACACCAGTTTTAGATAGTGAGAGTGAGGATGATGTGGCTACACTTGGCATGGATAGACCACAGGCATCAGTGGATGGTGGTAGTGGTGATGGTAGTGGCACCGCCATGCATGACTCACCAGCCCAAGGTGGGACCCACGCTGCTGACTCGTCAGTTCAAGGACAAAGCGGAGCGTCAGCCACCAGCCCACCACAACCACAACCACCCGCACAACCAGCCTATGATGTCTAGTATCCACCAGCAAACTGTATGTGGGATTGGCAGCAAAATCCCAATTTTGTTCCCAAGCCTCACCACTTTGATGACTCTCAAAGTGGAATTCTACCTACTTGTCCCCTTGGAACCACGGCCAAGGAACTGGAATTCTTTGAATTATTCTTTGACCAGCCATTGATGGAAACTGTTGTCAGGGAAAGTAATAAGTATTTTGAGTACACCATGGCAAATATGATCATATCACCACAGTCAAGACAAAAGAGGTGGAAAGAGATGACTGTTGCAGAAATGTATTTGCTTTTTGCAACAATAATTTACCTGGAGTTTACCTGGAGAGAGTTCCGGGGGTCAACGCCCCCGCGGCCCGGTCTGTGACCAGGCCTTCTGGTGGATCAGAGCCTGATCAACCAGGATGTTACTGCTGGCTGCACGCAAACCAACGTACGAGCCACAGCCCAGCTGGTCAGGAACCGACTTTAGGTGCTTGTCCAGTGCCAGCTTGAAGACTGCCAGGGGTCTGTTGGTAATCCCCCTTATGTGTGCTGGGAGGCAGTTGAACAGTCTTGGGCCCCTGACTCTTATTGTATGGTCTCTTAACGTGCTAGTGACACCCCTGCTTTTCATTGGGGGGATGTTGCATCGTCTGCCAAGTCTTTTGCTTTCGTAGTGAGTGATTTTCGTGTGCAAGTTCGGTACTAGTCCCTCTAGGATTTTCCAGGTGTATATAATCATGTATCTCTCCCTGCTTATGCCTCATGTCTATAAGCATAATATAAAAGCATACTGGTCCACAGATCGGCTAATTTCTACCCCGGTCTTCAGTGAAATCATACCAGTGAACAGGTTTATCTTACTCTTACGTATGTTGCACTTCTCTGACAAAACCAGGCCTGACAGAAGTGACAGGTTATACAAGATTAGAAATGTTTACATGTATCTCAAACAAAAGTTCAGCATATACTTTTATCCATTCAAGAATGTTGTAATTGACGAGTCTTTGATTTTGTTCAAAGGTATAATGTCATTCAAGCAGTATATACCGAGCAAGACGAAACGCTTTGGTATAAAACTGTTTGTACTCTGTGACTGTGACAGTGACCTGGTGTTGGATATTGTTGTATACACTGGAAGTAAAACATTGAAAGATACAGTGGACCCCCGCTTAACGATCACCTCCCAATGCGACCAGTTATGTAAGTGTATTTATGTAAATGCGTTTGTACGTGTATGTTTGGGGGTCTGAAATGGACTAATCTACTTCACAATATTCCTTATGGGAACAAATTCGGTCAGTACTGGCACCTGAACATACTTCTGGAATGAAAAAATATCGTTATCTGGGGGTCCACTGTACCAAGATGTTATTGGGTATCTCAGGTGACGTAGTGAGAAACATGATGGCACCTTATCTTGGTAAGGGGCATACATTATATACTGATAACTGGTACACAAGCCAATTACTCAGTGATTTCATGCGAGTGAACAAGACAGATGTGTGTGGCAGAGTGCGTTCTAATTGTAAACATATGCCCAGGCTCAACGCAGGTGCTCGTGGTGATGACATGCAGGTGTTTACTGCCAATGACATCATGGCATTACGGTGGCATGACAAACGAGATGTCACATTGTTGACAACCATTCACAGTAATGAAATGCAAGACAGTGGCAAAGTTGATCGAGTGACTAATGAACATATTCGAAAACCAGTGACAGTGATTGATTATACACAAAACATGCGCTTGGTTGACAAATGTGACATGCAGATTGGTTTCGTTGACTGTGTTCATAAGAGTTACAAGTGGTACATGAAACTTTTCTTCCATCTCATGGGCATTTCAATGCTCAATGCATATAATATATACCAAATAGAGACTGGCAACAGACCACCGTATGGTGAATTTTGCTTGTTTGTTGTCAGACAACTCATAACGAAGTACCAGGTAAGAACACCTGCTATACAACAAGGTCCTCGAATTACTCAGGATATACCCAAGCGTTTGAGGAGGGAAGGTGATCATTTCATAATACAGCTTCCTTCAACTCAGAAGAAATTTGCTCAGAAGAGATGCATCGTCTGTGCACAAACAAAACGACGGCAACAAAGACGCAAAGACACTCGGTTTATGTGTGAGGAATGTAAGGTGCCTCTGTGCATGGTGCCTTGTTTCAAGGAGTTCCACAAGCTCCAGCAGTTCTAAAACCATGTCCAGTGATTGTAAATATGTAAATATATGATAGAACATTAGTATTATACAAGATTTGTGCATGTTTATTGTAATAAACAACAGTGGTAAACAATAATATGATAATAACTTTAGTGTAGTTATTGTGCTCAATACAGTGAGTTTATATATACAGTGGACCCCCGGTTAACGAACTTTTTTCATTCCAGTAGTATGTTCAGGTGCCAGTACTGACCGAATTTTTTCCCATAAGGAATATTGTGAAGTAGATTAGTCCATTTCACACCCCCAAACATACACGTACAAACGCACTTACATAAATACACTTACATAATTGGTCGCATTTGGAGGTGATCGTTAAGCGGGGGTCCACTGTATACAGTGGACCCCCGCATACCGTTGGCCTTACATAACGTTAAATCCACATACTGATACATTTTATCGCTAAGATTTTGCCTCGCATACTGCTAAAAAACCCGCTCAACGCTGTTCGTCCGAGACACATCTATGTGAGGCCTGAGCCAGCCTCACATGTTCCGCCGGTGGCATTGTTTACAAGCCAGCCTCCGCGGTAACATCCAAACATACAATCGTAACATTTCGTATTATTACAGTGTTTTTGGTGATTTTATCTGCAAAATAAGTGACCATGGGCCCCAAGAAAGCTTCTAGTGCCAACCCTGTGGTAAAAAGGGTGAGAAATATTATCGAAATACTGTGGTACCATGGTCAACTGCTGCTGCTGCTGCTGCTGCTGCTGCTGCTGCTGCTGCTGCTGTAGCACTGTCAGCTGCTGCTGCTGCTGTAGCACCATCAGCTGCTGCTGCTGCTGTACCACCGTCAGCTGCTGCTGCTGCTGCTGCTGTACCACCATCAGCTGCTGCTGCTGTTGTAGTACCGTCTGCTGCTGCTGCTGCTGTAGTACCGTCTGCTGCTGCTGTAGCATCGTCTGCTGCTGCTGTAGCACTGTCAGCTGTTGCTGCTGCACTGTCAGCTGCTGCTGCTGCTGTAGCACTGTCAGCTGCTGCTGCTGCTGTAGCACCGTCAGCTGCTGCTGCTGCTGTTGTTGTAGTACCGTCTGCTGCTGCTGTAGCATTGTCTGCTGCTGCTGTAGCACTGTCAGCTGCTGCTGCTGCTGTAGCACTGTCAGCTGCTGGTGCTGCTGTAGCACTGTCAGCTGCTGCTGCTGCTGTACCACTGTCAGCTGCTGCTCCTGCTGCTGTAGTACCATCTGCTGCTGCTGCTGCTGCTGCTGCTGTAGTACTGTCTGCTGCTGCTGTAGCATCGTCTGCTGCTGCTGTAGCACTGTCAGCTGCTGCTGTTGCTGCTGTAGCACTGTCTGCTGCTGCTGCTGTAGCACCGTTGTTGGTGTGGCTTATTGAGAACACCAAGAAACAATTAACCCCAGAGGGTTAGCCACCCAGGATAACCCAAAAAAGTGTGTCATCGAAGACTGTCTAACTTATTTCCATTGGGGTCCTTAATCTTGGCTCCCAGGATGCAACCCACACCAGTCGACTAACACCCAGGTGAACAGGGAAAAACGCCTGGAACTAGTGCTCATATTGGTGAATTTAAAGCCAGCAAAAATTGGTTTGAGAGATTTAAGAATCGCTGTTGCTGGATCAGTCAGCTGTTGCTAGATCAGTCAGCTGTTGCTGGATCAGTCAGCTGTTGCTGGATCAGTCAGCTGTTGCTGGACCAGTCAGCTGTTGCTGGATCAGTCAGCTGTTGCTGGATCAGTCAGCTGTTGCTGGATCAGTCAGCTGTTGCTGGACCAGTCAGCTGTTGCTGGACCAGTCAGCTGTTGCTGGACCAGTCAGCTGTTGCTGGACCAGTCAGCTGCTGCTGCACCACGGTCAGCTGCTGTTGCACCATCAGCTGTCTCTGAACATGACTCGTCCCGAACCTGTCTGTCCAGCCTGAGCGCCTGC
>NC_091293.1:21534474-21744474 GCF_038502225.1 Cherax quadricarinatus | reverse complement strand
TAGTAATAAACAATTTTTTGTATTGTTTGTTTCTGTAAACAAATTTTGTAAACAATATATTGATAATTATGTTTGTGTGCTTATTATGTTGTATACAACGAGTGTATATATGTACATTGCACCTTACTTTGGTCTCAAAGGCCACATAAGTTATGCGAAAAAATAAAATAGTGAAAAAAACAACAAACCTTCAAATACAAGTAAACCAAATTTACCGGGTGAGCGGCAGTCGCCGCTGTTGCCATGCATGGCTCATTTTCTGCAAACTTCATGCCTCTATATCTGGGTAAGTACTGATGGGAAAATTTTTTTTGGGGACTAAAACAATCAGAAAAATAATCTTAACATTTTCATACGAAAAAATAATTTTTTTTTTTCGAATATTTTGCGACACCAGGAGACACTTCAGGATTGGGCCTTTCAACAGTCAAAGGGTTAAGACTACAAATATTTTGAGGTAAATAATTTATGTACTGTGTGTATATTTTAATTTTTAATGCCTAGTTCTATTGCTAACTTAATATATGTTAGTGTAAACTTGTTATATGGCATTTATATGCATTTATAAATGGAAAAAATGGAGTTTTGCTTTCCAGCAGTAGCCTGGAACCTAACCTGATGAATAAGGGGGCCCTACTGTAACAAATAATTAACCCTTTGACTGTCGCAACCCCCAATCCTGAGGTGTCTCCTGGTGTCGCAAAATTTAAAAAAAAAAAAAAATTATTTTTTCTTATGAAATGATAGAGAATCTTTTCCCGATTGTAATGACACCAAAAAAATGAAATTTGATGGAAAACTGACGGAATTATGCTCTCGCGAAGTTAGCGACCTCGGCGCTGTTTACAAATCGGCGATTTCGCCCACTTTGAGCCCTATTTTCGGCTAATTCCATTGTTCCAGTCGCCCAAACTCATAGCTATTTCTTTAGAACTTCATTTTTTCTATCGATTGAGTACAAGAAACTGCCATTTACTGATTTCAACTACCTAATAATGTGGTCAGAAATTTGCAATTTGGCCAATTTCACGAAAACTAAAAAATATGACAATTTCAAAATAAGGTCCAGAATGAACAATGCAGACATTCCAGGCTCTAAAATAACGTTTTCTTTGTTCATCAGTCACGTCTCCAGGCCCCTCTGATATTACTCTTGCTTTCTATTTTGAATTTTTATTCAAACAAAAAATATTAGACTTACTATTATGCAGACTACTGCAATGCTGTAATAACTGTATAAATAACATCAACCCATTCATGACTGCATATTAGAATGGCTAGTTGGACATTTATTGGACAATGGCATCATTTGTTTACTTTTGAACATTGGCAAAAATCAAACATTTCCCCTACTTTGAGCTCCATTTCTAGGTTCTTTTTATAGTAAAATCAATCAAAAACACCTCTATTTCTGTAATATGTTTTCCATTCTATCAAATGAGACCAAGAAAACGAGAATACAACCATAAATACTATACGAAAATAGACCACAAAGTCGGCATTTTAATTAAAAAAAACGGTCGGAGTTTTTTTTTTCTCATTATGCACTGCGTGCTCCAGGATTTTTTTTATATGGTGCACACTGACCACACAGACCCATTCTCTCACATGTGGGCCTACCAGCTTTCTCCTGCTTGATTTGAAGCCGCTAGAATTTATTTTATTTTTATTATCACACCGGCCGATTCCCACCAAGGCAGGGTGGCCCGAAAAAGAAAAACTTTCACCATCATTCACTCCATCACTGTCTTGCCAGAAGGGTGCTTTACACTACAGTTTTTAAACTGCAACATTAACACCCCTCCTTCAGAGTGCAGGCACTGTACTTCCCATCTCCAGAACTCAAGTCCGGCCTGCCGGTTTCCCTGAATCCCTTCATAAATGTTACTTTGCTCACACTCCAACAGCACGTCAAGTATTAAAAACCATTTGTCTCCATTCACTCCTATCAAACACGCTCACGCATGCCTGCTGGAAGTCCAAGCCCCTCGCACACAAAACCTCCTTTACCCCCTCCCTCCAACCCTTCCTAGGCCGACCCCTACCCCGCCTTCCTTCCACTACAGACTGATACACTCTTGAAGTCATTCTGTTTCGCTCCATTCTCTCTACATGTCCGAACCACCTCAACAACCCTTCCTCAGCCCTCTGGACAACAGTTTTGGTAATCCCGCACCTCCTCCTAACTTCCAAACTACGAATTCTCTGCATTATATTCACACCACACATTGCCCTCAGACATGACATCTCCACTGCCTCCAGCCTTCTCCTCGCTGCAACATTCATCACCCACGCTTCACACCCATATAAGAGCGTTGGTAAAACTATACTCTCATACATTCCCCTCTTTGCCTCCAAGGACAAAGTTCTTTGTCTCCACAGACTCCTAAGTGCACCACTCACTCTTTTTCCCTCATCAATTCTATGATTCACCTCATCTTTCATAGACCCATCCGCTGACACGTCCACTCCCAAATATCTGAATACGTTCACCTCCTCCATACTCTCTCCCTCCAATCTGATATTCAATCTTTCATCACCTAATCTTTTTGTTATCCTCATAACCTTACTCTTTCCTGTATTCACCTTTAATTTTCTTCTTTTGCACACCCTACCAAATTCATCCACCAATCTCTGCAACTTCTCTTCAGAATCTCCCAAGAGCACAGTGTCATCAGCAAAGAGCAGCTGTGACAACTCCCAATGAGTATATATGAGTATATATGAGTATATATACGTCAAACACGGCACCTCGTAAAACGTATATATATGGCCGCGACAGTCAAAGGGTTAATGAATGTACTGTATATATATTTTATCGCTCTGGGGCACTTCAGTTAAATGTCGTAGTATAGTGGACTCTCGGTTACCGGCCGTAATCCGTTCCAGAAGGTCGACCAAAAACCGAAATGGCCGAAAACCAAAATAATATTTCCCATAAGACTGAATGGAAATACAATTAATCCATTCCAGACAAAAATATTCACAAAAAAATAATTGTTTTAACAATTATATAAATATTATATACCTTTATTGAAGACTAATGCTGGCTTCTCAAAGATAGGGAGGAGGAAAGAGGAGAGGGAGGAGTTAGTGTTTGGAAGGGGAATCCTCCTCCATAAAAACTTTAGGTAGAAAAGCCTTCTCTGGGGTTACTTCTCTTCTTTGTCTTTTAATGCCACTAGGACCAGCTTGAGAGTCACTGGACCTGTGTCTCACAAAATAACTGTCCAGAGTGCTCTGTTTCTGGCATCTCTTTAAGATTTCCCTGAAGTGGGACAGGGTTTTGTCACTAAACATGTTGCAGATATGGATTGTTTCAGCTTTGTCAGGGTGGTACTTCTTAACAAAACTTTGCACATCATTCCACTTTGCACAAATGTTCTTGATCGATGAAGAAGGCACCTCCTTCACTCCGCCTTCCTCCTTCTCTTAAGCAAGTTCCTCAGCTGCAGTCTGTTGCTGTCTGAGTTGAAGCTTTTGCAGCTCTTCAGTGGTTAGCCCTTCTCTTTGGTCATCCACCAACTCTTCCACATCCTTGCCACTCACCTACAACCCCAGGGACTTCCTCAGTGCCACAATAGAGTCTACAGGGTCAGCCTTAAACCCTTCAAAATCCCTCTCTTGGACACAATCTGGCCACAGTTTTCTCCAAGCAGAGTTGAAAGTCCTGGAAGTCACTCCCTCCCAAGCTTTACTTATAAGGTTTATGCAATAGAGGATAGTGAAGTGATTCCTCCAGAACTCTCTTAGATTCAACTGAGTGTTCGAGGTCACTTCAAAGCACTTTTGAAACATTGCTTTGGTGTAGAGTTTTTTCAAGTTAGAAATGACCTGCTGGTCCATGGGCTGGAGGAGAGGAGTGGTGTTAGGAGGCAAGAACTTCACTTTTATAAAATTGAAGGCCCTAAACACTTGGTCTTCCAAGTCTGGAGGATGTGCAGGAGCACTGTCCAGTACCAGGAGGCACTTGAGTGACAATTTCTTT
Source organism: Cherax quadricarinatus (assembly GCF_038502225.1). Classification (NCBI taxonomy): domain Eukaryota; kingdom Metazoa; phylum Arthropoda; class Malacostraca; order Decapoda; family Parastacidae; genus Cherax; species Cherax quadricarinatus. The sequence continues at coordinate 21,740,486 of NC_091293.1, read as the reverse complement.
GCCTGGAGGTATTTTTTCACACTTGGGCCAAACACATCATTAACCCACTCTTTGAAAATTTGCCTTGTGACCCATGCCTTATGATTAGCTTTCCATATCACACACAACCTATTCTTCATGACATTGTTTTTCTTGAACACTCTGGGATTTTCTGAGTGATACACAAGTAAAGGCTTCACTCTGAAATCCCCACTAGCATTACCACACAACAAAAGAGTAAGCATGTCTTTCATAGAATGAATAAAACAGGCCATAATATGGTGGTATAGGCACCGGCGGAAGTGTCCGCCATTTCTTGTGTATATACTGAGAGTATCTTCCCATGCTCTTAATGTAAGAGAAAATGGAAAATTTTTGAGGCTAACTTCAGTAGATCATTAGTATTCTAAGGAAAACACTGAATATATCATATAAACACACAATAAATCATAATATACTACCAAATGTAAAGAAATAATAAATTGTTTATATGAAGTGTATATGTACTTACACACTGAACATAACTGATATAATTTGTTTTGTTTAACCCTCTGAGGGTCGAGAGGCCCTCTCCCAAACTCTTTCTCTGGGTTGAAAATTTTTTTAAAAAAAAAAAAAAAAAAAAAAAAAAAAAAAAAAAAAAAAATATCTTATGAAATGATAGAGAATCTTTTTCCGATCATAATGACACCAAAAGTATGAAATTTGATCAAAAATTTACGGAATTATGCTCTCACAAAGTTAGCGGTCTCAAAGTGGATGATTTCGCCCACCTTGAGCCCTATTTTCGGCCAATTCCAATGTTGCAGTTGGCTAAAATCTTAGCTATTTCCCTACAACTCTATTTGTTCTATCGATTGAGTACAAGAATCCACCTATTTACCGATTTCAACAACCCAATAAAGTGGTCAGAAATTGGCAATTTGGGCAACTGCACACAAATTTAAAAAGATGCCAATTTCAAAATAGGGTCCAGAATAAACAAGACAGACATTCATGGTACTAAAATAACATTTTATCTGTTCATTAGTCACATCTCTAGGCCCCTCTTACATTACTTTTGCTTACCAATTTGAATTTTTATTCTCACAGAAAATAGGTTTTGTGTGTATACTACTACATCCTTGTAAAAAGGGTATAAATTATATCAGCGCACTTGTGAAAGAATATTAGACTCACCAGGTGACGTGTATTGGATGTGTGACTTGATTTGTTTACACCTGAACATCAGCAAAAATCAATCGTTTCTGCTACTTTGAGCTCAATTTCAAGGTACTTATCATCATGAAACCAATTAAAATCATCTCTAATTCTGTAGTATATTTTCCATTCTATCAAATGAGACCAAGGAAACGAGAATACAACAATAAATACCATACGAAAATACACTAAAAAGTCGCTGTTTTAAAGCACAGCGTACATCAGGACTTTTTTTATACTGCGCACACTGCCCACACAGACCCATTCTTTCATATGTAGGCCTGCCGTTTTTCTTCCACCAGATTTGAAGGCACTAGAATTTAGGCGTACAAGTACGTGACCGACCCTGGCTGCAATGACGTATTTGTACGTGACCAACCCTCAAAGGGTTAATCACTGAACATAACTGATATGGTACCTCTTGCGAGCTGCTTCTCTCTCAACCACGTCAGAAGCAGTTTCTCCATCTTTTCATGGACAGAGGTCTGCAGCTTAGCTTAGATGTTATTGTAATGCCCTTGGCTGGTGCTATAGCCTTTATCATCTCCTACTGCTTTAGTATTGTACATATAGTAGATGTACTGCACTGGTATTGTCTGGCTAAATCCATAACTCATGCACCTTGCTTATGTTTATCTATGATTTCATGCATTAATTCCATAGAAATCATTGTCTTTTTCTTCTCAGCACTGTCCTTAACACTTATTTTCTTAGGACCCATAGTTAGAAAAGTGAAATTTGGCCAAATGACTGTCAAAATTGTAAGCAAAGCAGGAAAGTACTGCTTCCACAGTGATGTAAACATGTGCACTGCCAACTAGCGGCATCATTCTGAATTATTATTACGTATGTATTATGAACATTATGTTTATTATTATTAATTTCATGAACTGAAGCTCTATAATTATTGTAATAACAATAATAATAATTATTATAATTATTATTACTTTAGGGAACTAAAGGGGGCAGTAGGGCAAAATCTGTAACTCCGTTGTTTACTGTCCGATTTTCTCCAGTTTTGGTACACAAGACAAAGTAGTTTCACTCATTGTAGAAAATATTTATCAAAAATATACCTCAAACAATAACTGAGAAATGACTGATTTATTGAAAATGCCCTTGTGGCCAAACTTTCTCTTATATGGGACTACATAAGGTTGTTTTGACACTTGGTGCCGAGAGAACAATGCTTATACTAATTATCGTTGAGTCCTTTTCTCTAAATAAACTTATCTTTATTTCACAAAAAATAAAGTTTGTTAGTTCCTGGAATATTGCAAAAAAAATCTGCCCTTTACTCCCACATAACTCCCAAAGTATTTGGAATATTTCTAAAATTTGGTCACCGAAAAATGGAGAAATCATTATTCTACAACTTTTGTGAGTATTATATTCCATTTAATTCAGTAATAAAGCGAGAAGCTTGGCCATTAGGTGAATAAGTTACTTCCGAGATATCGGCCGGGAGCGCCGGCCGGCCCCTGTCTCAAAAAAAACAAAAAAAAAATCGCGAAAATCGCGTTTGTTTTGGTGTATTTCTTAGTAAACTGATGTTCTAGTGCAGTAAGCCTCTTCAAAACACCGTTTTCTCTTACTCGCAGACTAAAGAATACGACCTGGAGAGGAGTAGCTCAATATTTATCAAAATATTCCCGATAATCTTTCGTCATATTATGGCCTATTTTATTCAGTCTAGAGTATATAACATGTTTGTATGTTATTTATAGTGTTTATTATATCATATTAGATCAATTCTGATAGAAAAATAAGCTGTAGATTTGATATATAAGCTGATATAAGCGTAATAATGAGTGATTTCTCCTGGCGCGGCAACCCTTCCGCCCATCTTGATATGATTAATGACTGTTGCTAAATCTAGGGATAAGCTCCGCCTTCAGTTTTATGATGCCAAGTAGTCAGTTATTATATTAGAAAGTATAATGCAAGAAAAAGCGATAAAAAACAAGGAAAAATTTCCAAAATATATATGGGCCGTGAGCAGACTCGGTACCAACATCGCCGTCACCATACCTGATATAAATGGCTATAATTTCTTGTAGAAACGTCGTAGAACATTCATTCTGGTACCATTGTGTTGCCAAAGAGTTGAGCTATTTTGCAGTATATATAACTCAATTTCCATATTTTTTCGATTTTTCGGTGAGCGCGCGCGGAAATTTGCCCGACTGCCCCCTAAAAGCTCTATCGTTATTGCAATTATTATTATCATTATTGTTATTGATAATTTAGGGAACTGAAGCTCTATCATTATAATTATTATTATTATTATTATTACAGGTCCGCCATCACAAATCCGGCAATCACTTATTTGGCACTAATTTTCGCTGGCATAATTTCAAATTTCCAGGGTCGCCACACCAACCTGCTGGTACTGTTTGGTGGCGCTACTTGCTGCATAAGTCATTCTAATTTCTTTTTCTCCATTTATTGCTATAACCTGCTTACTTTTAGCCCTAGCCATGGTTCCAATTAATAAAAGAAATGCTTTTCATTGGGTAAAGCACCTACACAGTACATTGTCCATTAAAGATAAGGTGGCTTTGAAGCCACTGTCAGTTGCTATGAGCTCAGTCTCCTGATGAAGGAGAATATGCCTTATTATTACACTAATATCAACACTACAGCTTACTGCCTATCACAATTGCTCTAATATGACATAATAAACAATATAAATAACATAAAACATGTTAAATACTCCAGAATGAATAATATTTGGCGTAATACCAAGCAGTTCGACGGAGGTATGAAGAGGATACGAGATACAAGTACCATTCTCCTATTCCTGCCTTGGGGCTTATATTAGAGAAAACGAAGTATAGCACAGGGCAAACTGTGATATACACTTGTACTGCACCATAAACCTGAAACAAAAAAGTTATTTTCTCTATACAGATTACCACACATAGCAGCATATGTGTAGAGAACCTAGGATAACTCAAAAAAGCCAGACAACGTGGCTTATTTCTAGTACCTGGCTTGGGTTAGCCATATATGATTTTTGGTAAATATTCGATTACCAGCCAGGGTAGAAACATTGGGCGTGTCTCTTTACACCTGTTGTCTATGTTCACCCATCAGTAAATGGGTACCTGGGTGTTAGTCAACTAGTGTGGGTGTTATCCTGGGACACTGACCTAATTTGCTTGAAATACATGTACTCTGCATAACAACCGGCTTTCTATAAAGTAGTATGTCACTGACGTCAGCTATGTCTGTATCCCATGTACATGTATGTGTAGTAAATTATTATTATTATTATTATTATTATTATTATTATTATTATTGTTATTTTCTCATTTGTTTGCTGGGTTATCTTATTGAAACTTGGGCAATGTATGATGGAAAGATACTTCTTAATGTACACCAAAAATGAAAGAAATCAGACCATAAATAGCAGAGTTCACTTTCCAGCCATTAGCGGCCGCTTAGCAGTATATTTTTGTATGGTTTTTATGGTTATATTCTCGTTTTTTCGGTCTCATTTGATAGAATGGAAGATATATTACAGAAATAGATATGATTTTCATTGCTTTCATGACGAAAAGTACCTTGAAATTGCACTCACACTAGCAGAAAAGTTCTATTCTTTAGTGATGCTCGAGTAAACAAATGAATGTCACCGTCCAATACCTGTCCGCCTGCCAGTCGAAATTCCAATACACAGTCAAGAATGGGTTGACATTATTTATACAATTATTACAATAATGCAATAGTCTGCAAAACAGTAAATCTTCAATTTTTTTGTGTGTATAAAAATTCCAAATGGTAAGCAAGAGTAATATAAGAGGGGCCTCGAGCCATGACCAATGAACAGAGAAAATGTTATTTTAGTGCCAGGAATGTCTGCATTGTCTATTCTGGACCCTATTTTGAAATTGGCATTTGTGAAATTGGCCAAATTGCCAATTTCTGACCACTTTATTGGGTAGTTGAAATAGGGGAATGGGCAGCTTCTTGTACTCAGTCGACAGACTAGAAGTAAGTTTATTCAGGTATATACAAATACAGTTACATAGATTATCATACATAGCAGCATATGTATAGAGAACCTAGGATAACCAAAAGTCAGACAAAGTGACTTATTTTCAGTACCTGGCTTGGGCTTGCCATGATTTTTGGTAAATATTGATTTTTACTCAGTTGTTTGTTGGGCTATCTCATTGAATCTTGGGCAATGTATGATGGAAAGATGCTTCTTAGCGTACACCAAAAATAAAAAAGACGGACGATAAATAAGGGAGTTCACTTCTCAGCCATTAGTTGCCTCTTTGTGGTACATTTTTGTATGGTTTTTATGGTTGTATTCTCGTTTTTTTGGTCTCATTTGATAGAATGGAAAATATATTACAGAAATAGATATGATTTTGATTGCTTTCATGATGAAAAGTACCTTGAAATTGAGCTCAAATTAGTGGAAATGTTTGATTTTTGCCGATGTTCAATGAACTTTCTGTAAATCAAGTTGGTTAATTTTATTAAGTGTATTCTAACCTAACCACTCTGTAATCTGGCAAACTCAGTAATCCAGCGCACTACAGGTCCCAATGATGCCGGATTTGTGATGGAGGACCAGTATTATTATTATTTTTTATTTTTATTTTTTATTATCACACCGGCCGATTCCCACCAAGGCAGGGTGGCCCGAAAAAGAAAAACTTTCACCATCATTCACTCCATCACTGTCTTGCCAGAAGGGTGCTTTACACTACAGTTTTTAAACTGCAACATTAACACCCCTCCTTCAGAGTGCAGGCACTGTACTTCCCATCTCCAGAACTCAAGTCCGGCCTGCCGGTTTCCCTGAATCCCTTCATAAATGTTACTTTGCTCACACTCCAACAGCACGTCAAGTATTAAAAACCATTTGTCTCCATTCACTCCTATCAAACACGCTCACGCATGCCTGCTGGAAGTCCAAGCCCCTCGCACACAAAACCTCCTTTACCCCCTCCCTCCAACCCTTCCTAGGCCGACCCCTACCCCGCCTTCCTTCCACTACAGACTGATACACTCTTGAAGTCATTCTGTTTCGCTCCATTCTCTCTACATGTCCGAACCACCTCAACAACCCTTCCTCAGCCCTCTGGACAACAGTTTTGGTAATCCCGCACCTCCTCCTAACTTCCAAACTACGAATTCTCTGCATTATATTCACACCACACATTGCCCTCAGACATGACATCTCCACTGCCTCCAGCCTTCTCCTCGCTGCAACATTCATCACCCACGCTTCACACCCATATAAGAGCGTTGGTAAAACTATACTCTCATACATTCCCCTCTTTGCCTCCAAGGACAAAGTTCTTTGTCTCCACAGACTCCTAAGTGCACCACTCACTCTTTTTCCCTCATCAATTCTATGATTCACCTCATCTTTCATAGACCCATCCGCTGACACGTCCACTCCCAAATATCTGAATACGTTCACCTCCTCCATACTCTCTCCCTCCAATCTGATATTCAATCTTTCATCACCTAATCTTTTTGTTATCCTCATAACCTTACTCTTTCCTGTATTCACCTTTAATTTTCTTCTTTTGCACACCCTGCCAAATTCATCCACCAATCTCTGCAACTTCTCTTCAGAATCTCCCAAGAGCACAGTGTCATCAGCAAAGAGCAGCTGTGACAACTCCCACTCTGTGTGTGATTCTTTATCTTTTAACTCCACGCCTCTTGCCAAGACCCTCGCATTTACTTCTCTTACAACCCCATCTATAAATATATTAAACAACCACGGTGACATCACACATCCTTGTCTAAGGCCTACTTTTACTGGGAAAAAATTTCCCTCTTTCCTACATACTCTAACTTGAGCCTCACTATCCTCGTAAAAACTCTTCACTGCTTTCAGTAACCTACCTCCTACACCATACACTTGCAACATCTGCCACATTGCCCCCCTATCCACCCTGTCATACGCCTTTTCCAAATCCATAAATGCCACAAAGACCTCTTTAGCCTTATCTAAATACTGTTCACTTATATGTTTCACTGTAAACACCTGGTCCACACACCCCCTACCTTTCCTAAAGCCTCCTTGTTCATCTGCTATCCTATTCTCCGTCTTACTCTTAATTCTTTCAATTATAACTCTACCATACACTTTACCAGGTACACTCAACAGACTTATCCCCCTATAATTTTTGCACTCTCTTTTATCCCCTTTGCCTTTATACAAAGGAACTATGCATGCTCTCTGCCAATCCCTAGGTACCTTACCCTCTTCCATACATTTATTAAATAATTGCACCAACCACTCCAAAACTATATCCCCACCTGCTTTTAACATTTCTATCTTTATCCCATCAATCCCGGCTGCCTTACCCCCTTTCATTTTACCTACTGCCTCACGAACTTCCCCCACACTCACAACTGGCTCTTCCTCACTCCTACAAGATGTTATTCCTCCTTGCCCTATACACGAAATCACAGCTTCCCTATCTTCATCAACATTTAACAATTCCTCAAAATATTCCTTCCATCTTCCCAATACCTCTAACTCTCCATTTAATAACTCTCCTCTCCTATTTTTAACTGACAAATCAATTTGTTCTCTAGGCTTTCTTAACTTGTTAATCTCACTCCAAAACTTTTTCTTATTTTCAACAAAATTTGTTGATAACATCTCACCCACTCTCTCATTTGCTCTCTTTTTACATTGCTTCACCACTCTCTTAACCTCTCTCTTTTTCTCCATATACTCTTCCCTCCTTGCATCACTTCTACTTTGTAAAAACTTCTCATATGCTAACTTTTTCTCCCTTACTACTCTCTTTACATCATCATTCCACCAATCGCTCCTCTTCCCTCCTGCACCCACTTTCCTGTAACCACAAACTTCTGCTGAACACTCTAACACTACATTTTTAAACCTACCCCATACCTCTTCGACCCCATTGCCTATGCTCTCATTAGCCCATCTATCCTCCAATAGCTGTTTATATCTTACCCTAACTGCCTCCTCTTTTAGTTTATAAACCTTCACCTCTCTCTTCCCTGATGCTTCTATTCTCCTTGTATCCCATCTACCTTTTACTCTCAGTGTAGCTACAACTAGAAAGTGATCTGATATATCTGTGGCCCCTCTATAAACATGTACATCCTGAAGTCTACTCAACAGTCTTTTATCTACCAATACATAATCCAACAAACTACTGTCATTTCGCCCTACATCATATCGTGTATACTTATTTATCCTCTTTTTCTTAAAATATGTATTACCTATAACTAAACCCCTTTCTATACAAAGTTCAATCAAAGGGCTCCCATTATCATTTACACCTGGCACCCCAAACTTACCTACCACACCCTCTCTAAAAGTTTCTCCTACTTTAGCATTCAAGTCCCCTACCACAATTACTCTCTCACTTGGTTCAAAGGCTCCTATACATTCACTTAACATCTCCCAAAATCTCTCTCTCTCCTCTGCATTCCTCTCTTCTCCAGGTGCATACACGCTTATTATGACCCACTTCTCGCATCCAACCTTTACTTTAATCCACATAATTCTTGAATTTACACATTCATATTCTCTTTTCTCCTTCCATAACTGATCATTTAACATTACTGCTACCCCTTCCTTTGCTCTAACTCTCTCAGATACTCCAGATTTAATCCCATTTATTTCCCCCCACTGAAACTCTCCTACCCCCTTCAGCTTTGTTTCGCTTAGGGCCAGGACATCCAACTTCTTTTCATTCATAACATCAGCAATCATCTGTTTCTTGTCATCCGCACTACATCCACGCACATTTAAGCAACCCAGTTTTATAAAGTTTTTCTTCTTCTCTTTTTTAGTAATTGTATACAGGAGAAGGGGTTACTAGCCCATTGCTCCCGGCATTTTAGTCGCCTCATACGACACGCATGGCTTACGGAGGAAAGATTCTTTTCCACTTCCCCATGGACAATAGAAGAAATAAAAAAGAGCAAGAGCTATTTAGAAAAAGGAGAAAAACCTAGATGTATGTATATATATATATGCATGTGCGTGTCTGTGAAGTGTGACCAAAGTGTAAGTAGGAGTAGCAAGATATCCCTGTTATCTTAGCGTGTTTATGAGACAGAAAAAGAAACCAGCAATCCTACCATCATGCAAAACAGTTACAGGTTTTTGTTTCACAGTCATCTGGCAGGACGGTAGTACTTCCCTGGGTGGTTGCTGTCTACCAACCTACTACCTATTATTATTATTAATTTAGGGAACTAGAGCCCATATCCAATTCCCTAGATCAAGAGACCCTCACCAGAGTCAAGGAACCTTACACTGGTGAGGGGCTCTTGATCTAGGGAATTGGGTATGTGCTCAATAATAATAATAATAATAATAATAATAATAATAATAATAATAATAATAATAATAATAATAATAATAAAATAGAAATAATTACAATAAAGATAGAGCTTCAGTTCCCTAAATAATCAATAATAATAATTATAATAATAATAATAATTATTACAATAACGATAGAGCTTCAGTTCTCTAAATTAATAATAATAATACATTGTTATAATGAGAGCTTCAGAAAGAAGTCAACTCGGTGCACTGTTTACCTAGCTGTAGGAGCAGTTCTCTCCTGCTTTGCTAACATTTTTGACCGTCATTTGACCAAATATTGCTTTTATAACCATGGATGATAAGAAAGTAAGTGCAAAGAACATTGCTGAGAAGAAAAAGATGATGATTTCCATTTTTATTATTATTATTATTATTATTATTATTATTATTATTATTATTATCATTACCAATTTAGGGAACTAGAGTACATACCCAATTCCCTAGATCAAGAGCCCCTCACCAGCATCAAGGAACCTTGATGCTGGTGAGGGGCTTCAGTTCCCTAAATTATTATCAATAATAATAGTTAAGTAAAGGGTGTGATAAAAGAGAAAAAGGTAGCTTATGAGAGATATTTACAAAGCAGAAGTGTTATAAGAAGAGTAGAGTATATGGAGAGTAAAAGAAAGGTGAAGAGAGTGATGAGAGAGTGCAAAAGGAGAGTGGATGACAGAGTGGGAGAGGCACTGTCAAGAAATTTTAATGAAAATAAGAAAAAATTTTGGAGTGAGTTAAACAAGTTAAGAAAGCCTAGGGAACATATGGAATTGTCAGTTAAAAACAGAGTAGGTAAGTTAGTAGATAGGGAGATGGAGGTATTGGGCAGATAAGAACATAAGAACGAAGGAACACTGCAGAAGGCCTACTGGCCCATGCGATGCAGGTCCAAGTCTCCTATCGGCTTAAGCCAATGTACCCAACCTAGTCAGGTCAGGTCACATTGACTTAAGGGAGGAACACGGCAACCGACCTGGTAGCACAAGCTATCAGGTCTAACTCACACCCACCCACATCTACTCATGTATTTATCCAACCTATTTTTAAAGCTACACAACGTTCTGGCCTCTATAACGGTACTTGGGAGTTTGTTCCACTCATCCACAACTCTACTACCAAACCAGTACTTTCCTATATCCTTCCTGAATCTGAATTTTTCCAACTTAAAACCATTGCTGCGAGTCCTGTCTAGGCTAGATATTTTCAGCACACTATTTACATCCCCTTTATTTATTCCTGTCTTCCATTTATACACCTCAATCATATCCCCCCTAATTCTATGTCTTTCTAGAGAGTGCAGTTTCAGGGCCCTTAGTCTATCCTCATAGGGAAGGTTTCTGATACATGGGATCAACTTTGTCATCTTCCTTTGTACATTTTCCAGAGAATTTATATCCATTCTGTAATACGGTGACCAAAACTGTGCAGCATAATCTAAATGAGGCCTAACCAAGGATGTATAGAGTTGAAGAACAACCTGAGGACTCCTATTATTTATGCTTCTTGATATGAAGCCAACTTTATTGCGAACACTTATGCACTGTTGTCTTGGTTTCAGATTACTGCTAACCAGAACTCCTAAATCTTTTTCGCAATCCGTAATATTAAGATCTACATTATTTAGTTTATATGCGGCATGGTTATTGTCCTGTCCAACATTTAGAACTTTGCATTTGTCTATATTAAACTGCATCTGCCACTTCTCCGACCACTGCATCAGCCTATTCAAATCTTCCTGGAGTGCTCGAATGTCCTCGTCAGAATGAATTCGACGGCCTATTTTGGTGTCATCGGCAAACTTGCCGATGTCGCTCTTTATGCCCTCATCTATGTCGTTTATGTAGATTGTGAACAGCAGGGGGCCCAACACTGACCCCTGTGGAACACCGCTCGTGACACTTCCCCACTCTGATTTCTCCCCATTTATGCAAACTCTCTGCTGCCTATTTGTCAACCATGCCTCTATCCAGGAAAAAATTTCTCCTCCTATTCCATGTGCTTTAATTTTCCTCAATAGTCTCTGATGTGGGACCCTGTCAAAAGCCTTACTGAAGTCCATATACACAATATCATATTCATTACCATGATCTACCTCTTCAAATACCTTAGTGAAAAAAGTTAATAAATTCGTAAGGCAGGAACGCCCCTTTGTAAAACCATGCTGAGATTCGTTGATTAATTTATGCTTGACTTAAGAAATCGTAATGACACGATTGCAAATAAACCATACCCCCGGCCGGGATTGAACCCGCGGTCATAGAGTCTCAAAACTCCAGCCCGTCGCGCTAACCACTAGACCAGCTAGCCACAATAAGATTCATCCAACTAGGTATATTTCTACACCATAGGAAGGTTAGCACAGGCACCTCTGTGACCACAAATGCAAGTTTTTACAGACGAATCTCCAGCTAGCGTGGCCGTGACGAACTCTAGCTCAAGTCCCTTCACTGCCGTCAACATGACTTAAGAAATCGTAATGACACGATTGCAAATAAACCATACCCCCGGCCGGGATTGAACCCGCGGTCATAGAGTCTCAAAACTCCAGCCCGTCGCGCTAACCACTAGACCAGCTAGCCACAATAAGATTCATCCAACTAGGTATATTTCTACACCATAGGAAGGTTAGCACAGGCACCTCTGTGACCACAAATGCAAGTTTTTACAGACGAATCTCCAGCTAGCGTGGCCGTGACGAACTCTAGCTCAAGTCCCTTCACTGCCGTCAACATGACTTAAGAAATCGTAATGACACGATTGCAAATAAACCATACCCCCGGCCGGGATTGAACCCGCGGTCATAGAGTCTCAAAACTCCAGCCCGTCGCGCTAACCACTAGACCAGCTAGCCACAATAAGATTCATCCAACTAGGTATATTTCTACACCATAGGAAGGTTAGCACAGGCACCTCTGTGACCACAAATGCAAGTTTTTACAGACGAATCTCCAGCTAGCGTGGCCGTGACGAACTCTAGCTCAAGTCCCTTCACTGCCGTCAACATGACTTAAGAAATCGTAATGACACGATTGCAAATAAACCATACCCCCGGCCGGGATTGAACCCGCGGTCATAGAGTCTCAAAACTCCAGCCCGTCGCGCTAACCACTAGACCAGCTAGCCACAATAAGATTCATCCAACTAGGTATATTTCTACACCATAGGAAGGTTAGCAGTGAAGGGACTTGAGCTAGAGTTCGTCACGGCCACGCTAGCTGGAGATTCGTCTGTAAAAACTTGCATTTGTGGTCACAGAGGTGCCTGTGCTAACCTTCCTATGGTGTAGAAATATACCTAGTTGGATGAATCTTATTGTGGCTAGCTGGTCTAGTGGTTAGCGCGACGGGCTGGAGTTTTGAGACTCTATGACCGCGGGTTCAATCCCGGCCGGGGGTATGGTTTAATTTATGCTTTTCAAGGTGGCTACGAACTGCCTCGGCAATTATTGATTCCATAAATTTTCCCACTACGGAGGTTAGGCTTATTGGTCTATAGTTCGAAGCTAAGGACCTGTCACCTGTTTTGAAAATAGGTATCACATTTGCCATTTTCCACTTATCTGGCACCATGCCAGTTTGTAGTGATATGTTGAAAAGATTAGCCAAAGGTGTGCTAAGCTCCTCTTTACATTCCTTTAGAACCCTTGCATACAGTTCATCAGGGCCTGGGGATTTGTTAGGTTTTAATTTATCTATTTGTCTAAGGACCATGTCACTTGTGACCCTAATAGTGCACAGTTTATTATCGTCCTGTTCTACATAATTTATCATTACTGGAATATCGCTGGTATCCTCCTGTGTAAAATCTGAGAGGAAGTATGTGTTAAAAATTCTACACATTTCCTTATCACTGTCAGTGAGCTGACCCGAGGAACTTTTGAGTGGGCCTATCTTGTCCCTGATCTTACTTCTGTATACCTGAAAGAATCCTTTTGGGTTAGTCTTCGATTCTCTTGCAACTTTAACCTCATAATCTCTTTTTGCTTTTCTAATTCCCTTTTTTATTTCTCTCTTTAACTGAATATATCGATTTCTCAATTGCCCCTCTCCTCTTTTGATTTGCCTATATATGCCTCTCTTTTGACCAATCAGATATTTTAATCTATTGTTCATCCATTTAGGATCATTTTTGTTTGATCTGATTTCCCTATTTGGAACATAATTTGACTGAGCAGCTAGAACTATGCCCTGGAAAGCATCATATCGGCAACCATCACCACCTACCTGACCCTTAGTCAGGTCATTCCAGTTCAGCCCACCTATGTAATTTTTCAGTCCTATGAAATCAGCCAAGCGAAAGTCAGGGACGGAGACTTGATTGCCATTATTAGGGGAATTCCATGATATATTAAAACTGAGTGATTTGTGATCACTTTCCCCAAGCTCATCATTAACCTCAAGATTATTAATTAGTGGTTCCCTACTGGCAAGAACCAAGTCAAGGAGGTTATTTCCCCTAGTTGGCTCTGTCACAAACTGTTTTAAAAAAACAATCCTGGATCGTATCAAGAAAGTCACCTGACTCTAAATTTCCTGTCAAATTGCTCCAGTCAATCTGTCTATAGTTGAAATCTCCCATTAGCACAACATTTTCGTATGTAGATGCCTTACGAATTTCGTCCCATAGAAGTTTACTGCACTCCCTATCAAGATTTGGGGCCCTGTAAATCACACCCAAAATTAGTTTTACTCGGCCCTCGAGAAGCTGTAACCAAACAGATTCAGTGGCTGACGCTTCTAATTTAATATCTTGTCTAACACAACAATTTAAATTGTCTCTGACATACATCGCTACTCCACCACCTTTCCTGTTGACCCTGTCAGTGTGGAATAATTTATAGCCTTGTATGTGACATTCAGAGGGCATCTCTCTATCTTTCAGATTGAGCCAGGTCTCTGTTATAGCAATAATATCTATGTTTCCTGCACTTGCAATTAATCTTAGCTCATCTATCTTATTTCTTACACTCCTGCTATTAGTATAGTAAACCTTAAGGGAGCTAGTCCCTTGCTGCCCTCTGCTGTCCCCCTTTGTTTGCTGACCTGCTCTATTGTCTTTATTTATAACTTCATGCTGAATGCCTTTTATACATTTACTGTTTCCAACCCAAGTGTTGCAACCTGCTTGTTTCCCACACACACCCATACCTCTATCTTCCATCAGTTTAAAATCATAGGCATTTCACCAATGGCCTTCTGAATCGAGTCTGCAAGTGCTACCACCCCAGCCCCAGAGAGATGTACCCCATCCCTTGCATACATATCATGTTTGCCATAAAAGTTGTTCCAGTTGTCAATGAATGGGATTGCAAGTTCCTTGCAGTATCTGTCTAGCCAGCAATTTACACCAATTCCCCTAGACAACCATTCATTTCCTACTCCCCTTCTAGGCAAGATGCTACATATGATTGGGATCCCTCCCTTAGACTTAATGAAATCTATAGCTGACCTGTACTTATCTAGCAGCTCTTCTCTTCTACCCTTCCCAATATCATTTCCACCAGCACTGAGACAGATAATGGGCTTGTTCCCATTACCTGACATGATATTATCCAGCCTGTTGACAATGTCCCCAACACCAGCTCCAGGGAAGCACACTCTATCTCTCATCTTCTTATTCCTATTACAAAAAGCACGGTCAATATATCTTACCTGAGAGTCACCAACCACAAGAATGCGCTTACCTCCATTAGCAGGGGCAGTAGTACCCTTACCTTCACTAGCCACTGAAGTACATTCATCCTGAAGAACAGAGAAGCGATTTCCTACCTTCAGATCTTCACTCTTAACTTTCCTTACTCTGATGCGCCTTCCATTACTGTGAACCACTCGCCACTTGTAGCAGGTGCTGGACTGCACCTCACTGCTGGTAGCCGTTGCTACCTCCCCAACTACAGCCTCCTCACAGCGAGAGACAGACTGCACCTCACTTGAAGCCTCATTCCCCACAACTCCAGCCACCTCACACTCTCTCCCAGACCCATTGAGGTGGACCTTCAGCCTCCTAATCTCCTCCTGGAGAAGCAAGACCTCCTCCTTCAACTCTCCAAACTCAATTTTTAAAACACTGCAGAAGCAAGCCATGCTTTGTAACCGTCCACACTAATCCCCAAAGCAGCTCAGGGTCTGTGACCTCACGTGACGACTGACCACTGACGACTGAGGCGACAATATTTTGAGGAACTTTTAAATATCGACAAAGAAAGGGAGGCGGTAATTTCATGCACTGGCCAGGGAGATATACCATCTTTTAGGAGTGAAGAAGAACAGGATGTGAGTGTGGGGGAGGTGCATGAGGCATTATGTAGAATTAACCCTTTGAGGGTCGACAGGCCCTCTCCGAAACTCGTTCTCAGGGTCGGCCAAATTTCAAAAAAAAAAAAAATTATTTTTTCTTATGAAAAAATAGAGTTTTTTTTTCTGAACATTATAGGATAAACAAAAAAATTTTACCATCAATACTTACGGAGATATGGATGCATGAAGTTTGCAGAAAATGAGCCGCGTATGGCAACAGCGGCGACTGCCGCTCACCCGGTAAACTTTGATTTACTTGTATTTGAAGGTTTGTTGTTTTTTTCACTATTTTATTTTTTCACATAACTTATGTGGCCTATGAGACCAAAGTAAGGTGCAATGTACATATATACACTCGTTGTATACAACACAATAAGCACACAAACATAATTATCAATATATTGTTTACAAAACTTGTTTACAAAAACAAACAATACAAAACATTGTTTATTATTATTGTTCTATAATATATATACCAATATACAGTCACTGAACATATTCCTATTAGTTCTGCAGCTTGTGGAACTCTGAAACATGGTGTCATACACAATGGTGTTTTATCTTTCTCCCTCATTCTATCTCTTTCAATCTGTCTCTCTCTTTCTGTCTGTCTATCTCTGTCTCACAGGTACACATAAATACAAGTATACATAGTATAAATTACCTAGGATAACCCAAGAAATCCAGACAAAGTGCTATACTCTGCTTGAAGATGTGAGTAAAAGTGATGACACAGTCTTGTGGCTCTCTGAGACAGAGAGCTAGACGGATAGACAGATAGACAGGGAGCTTGACAGACAGACAAATAGACAGACAAATGTTAGTGTACCAGTACCAGTGTACTAGTGTTCCACCCTCCTCCTCCTCTTCTTCCTCTTCCTCCTCTTCCCCCTACTCTTCCTCATACTCTTCCTCTTCCTCCTCTTCCTCTTCCTCCTACTCTTCCTCTTCCTCCTCCTCCTCTTCCTCCTCCTCCTCTTCTTCCTCTTCCTCCTCTTCTTCCTCTTCCTCTTCCTCCTACTCTTCCTCCTCCTCCTCTTCTTCCTCTTCCTCCTCCTCCTCTTCTTCCTCTTCCTCCTCTTCCCCCTAATCTTCCTCCTACTATTCCTCTTCCTCCTCCTCTTCCTCTTATTCCTCTTCCTCCTCCTCCTTCTCCTCCTCGTCCATAGTGTAAATTACAAGGAGTCGGCAGCTGTCAAAGTGACATATTGGCTAATTACTCTTTCCCCCTCCGGCCTGTCAAAACAATGGGGTCGGATGCTGCTTCCCCTCCTCCATTCTATCTAATTATCTTTCTCCCTCATTCTATCTGTCTGTCTATCTCTGTCTCACAGGTACACATAAATACAAGTATACATAGTATAAATTACCTAGGATAACCCAAGAAACCCAGACAAAGTGCTATACTCTGCTTGAAGATGTGAGTAAAAGTGATGACGCAGTCTTGTGGCTCTCTGAGACAGAGAGCTAGATGGATAGACAGGGAGCTTGACAGACAGGCAAATAGACAGACAGAAATGTTAGTATACCAGCAAAAACAAAGGGAGGGCGATGTTCATCTCATCTTTTGGCATCAGCTCTACCCTCATTTACCCTCATCAAACGTCAGCACTTATCAGATGTTATCTCCCCTTATCTTGTTACTGTCATGGGTGAACATTTATTATTACATATTATTATTATTACCTATTATTATTATTATGTATTATTATTATTATGTATTATTATTATTATGTATTATTATTATTATGTATTATTGTTATCATTACGTATTCTTCTTCTTCCTCCTCCTCCTCCTCCTCTTCTTCCTCCTCCTCCTCTTCCTCCTCCTCCTCCTCTTCCTCCTCCTCCTCCTCTTCTTCCTCCTCCTCCTCTTCTTCTTCCTCCTCCTCCTCCTCCTCCTCCTCTGCCTCCTCCTCCTCTGCCTCCTCCTCCTCTTGCCTCCTCCTCCTCTTGCCTCCTCCTCCTCTTGCCTCCTCCTCCTCTTGCCTCCTCCTCCTCTTGCCTCCTCCTCCTCTGCCTCCTCCTCCTCTGCCTCCTCCTCCTGCTCCATTCTTGGAACAAGTTTGAAGAGCTTGTAGTTCATAATCACTATCATTATCATCACCAATGCTCACATCTGAGTCTGGGATTTTGGAAAATAGGAGTTTCCTCTTTGATTCTGGTACAACTGAACGACGGCCCAGCACCAGAGGTGGAAGGCTGTGGGTTGTCTGGGGTTTCCTCACTATTACCCATATTATGGTCATTAGTTTCGGTCAAAACCTCACCAGAACCTTGAAACTCATCTTCACTGTCACTTCCATCTGTATTAGAACTGTCACTGGGGAACAAAAGTGTCCCAATTCGCGGAGGGGTGAGGAACTTCTTACCACAGGGCACGGTGGAAATTGTGTACTATGATGGCATTCCCACAATGCACCACTGGGTCCCAGATTTTTTTTCCTACTGCGCACACCCACCACACAGACCCATTCTCTCACATCTAGGCTTATCAGCCTTTTCCTGCGAGATTTGAGGCCGCTAGAATTTATGCGTACTAGTACGTCAAAAACCCCTACGCGTAAGACGTACTAGTACGACCAAAACCCTCAAAGGGTTAAAGGGGGTAAAGCAGCTGGAACTGATGGGATCATGACAGAAATGTTAAAAGCAGGGGGGGGGGACATAGTGTTGGAGTGGTTGGTATTTTTGTTTAATAAATGTATGAAAGAAGGGAAGGTACCTAGGGATTGGCAGAGTGTGTGTATAGTCCCTTTATATAAAGGGAAGGGGGACAAAAGAGATTGTAAAAATTATAGGGGAATAAGTTTACTGAGTATACCACGAAAAGTGTACGGTAGGGTTATTATTGAAATAATTAGAGGTAAGACAGAATGTAGAATTACAGATGAGCAAGGAGGTTTCAGAGTGGGTAGGGGATGTGTAGATCAAGTGTTTACATTGAAGCATATATGTGAGCAGTATTTAGATAAAGGTAGGGAAGTTTATATTGCATTTATGGATTCAGAAAAGGCATATGATAGAGTGGATAGGGAAGCAATGTGACAGATGTCAGCAAGGAAATGAGTGAGCTACTCAAATCCCAATATGACTCAGTTTTTAGCAAGCCGCTAACCAGACTGAGAGTCAAAGATCAAAATTAATTTTTTATGAGAGAGCCACAGAATTTGGTTAACACAAGCCTATCTGATGTTATCGTGACGCCAAATGACTTCGAACAGGAGATAAATGACATGCCCATGCACTCTGCCCCAGGGCCAGACTCATGGAACTCCGTGTTCATCAAGAACTGCAAGAAGCCCCTATCACGAGCTTTTACCGTCCTATGGAGAGGGAGCATGGACACGGGGGTCGTCCCACAGGTACTAAAAACAACAGACATAGCCTCACTCCACAAAGGGGGCAGTAAAGCAATAGCAAAGAACTACAGACCGATAGCACTAACATCCCATATCATAAAAATCTTTGAAAGAGTCATAAGAAGCAAGATCACCACCCATCTAGAAACCCATAAATTACACAACCCAGGGCAACATGGGTTTAGAACAGGTCGCTCCTGTCTGTCTCAACTATTGGATCACTACAACAAGGTCCTAGAAGCACTAGAAGACAAAAAGAATGCAGATGTAATATATACAGACTTTGCAAAAGCCTTCGACAAGTGTGACCATGGCGTAATAGCGCACAAAATGCGTGAAAAGTAATAACAGGAAAAGTTGGTCGATGGATCTATAATTTCCTCACTAACAGAACACAGAGAGTAGTAGTCAACAGAGTAAAGTCCGAGGCAGCTACAGTGAAAAGCTCTGTTCCACAAGGCACAGTACTCGCTCCCATCTTGTTCCTCATCCTCATACCTGACATAGACAAGGATGTCAGCCACAGCACCGTGTCTTCCTTTGCAGATGACACCCAAATCTGCATGACAGTGTCTTCCATTGCAGACACTGCAAGGCTCCAGGCGGACATCAACCAAATCTTTCAGTGGGCTGCAGAAAACAATATGAAGTTCAACGATGAGAAATTTCAATTACTCAGATATGGTAAACACGAGGAAATTAAATCTTCATCAGAGTACAAAACAAATTCTGGCCACAAAATAGAGCAAAACACCAACGTCAAAGATCTGGGAGTGATCATGTCGGAGGATCTCACCTTCAAGGACCATAACATTGTATCAATCGCATCTGCTAGAAAAATGACAGAATGGATAATGAAAACCTTCAAAACTAGGGATGCCAAGCCCATGATGACACTCTTCAGGTCACTTGTTTTATCTAGGCTGGAATATTGCTGCACACTAACAGCACCTTTCAAGGCAGGTGAAATTGCTGACCGAGAAAATGTACAGAGAGCCTTCACGGCATGCATAACGGAGATAAAACACCTAAATTACTGGGAGCGCTTGAGGTTCCTGAACCTGTATTCCCTGGAATGCAGGCGGGAGAGATACATGATTATATACAACTGGAAAATCCTAGAGGGACTAGTACCGAACTTGCACACGAAAATCACTCACTACGAAAGCAAAAGACTTGGCAGATGATGCAACATCCCCCCAATGAAAAGCAGGGGTGTCACTAGCACGTTAAGAGACCAAACAATAAGTGTCAGGGGCCCGAGACTGTTCAACTGCCTCCCAGCATACATAAGGGGGATTACCAGCAGATCCCTGGCAGTCTTCAAGCTGGCACTGGACAAGCACCTAAAGTCGGTTCCTGACCAGCCGGGCTGTGGCTCGTACATTGGTTTGCGTGCAGCCAGCAGTAACAGCCTGGTTGATCAGGCTCTGATCCACCAGGAGGCCTGGTCACAGACCGGGCCGCGGGGGTGTTGACCCCCGGAACTCTCTCCAGGTATGGAATAGGTGGTAAGCTACTAAATGTTGTAAAGAGTTTTTATGAGGACAGTGAGGCTCAGGTTAGGGTGTGTAGAAGAGAGGGAGACTACTTCCCGGTAAAAGTAGGTCTTAGACAGGGATGTGTAATGTCACCATGATTGTTTAACCCTTTCAGGGTCCTCAGGCCCTCTCCCAGACTTGTTCTCAGGGTCACTCAAATATCAAAAAAAAAAAAAAAATTATTTTCTCTTATGATATGATAGAGAATCTTTTCCCGATCACAATGACACCAAAAGTATGAAATTTTCTGGAACACTTACGGAATTATGCTCTCACGAAGTTAGCAGTCTCAACGATGTTTACGCAATGGCGATTTTTCCCATTTGAGCCATATTTTTGGCCAATTCCAGTGTACTAGTCAACAAAAATCATAACTATTTTGCTAGAACTCCATTTTTTTTCTATCGAATGAGTACAAGAAACCACCTATTTACCAATTTCAACTATCCAATACAGTGGTCAGAATTTAGCAATTTTGCCAATTTCACACAAATTTCAAAAGATGCCAATTTCCAAATAGGGTCCAGAATAAACAAGAAAGACATTCCTGGCACTAAAATAACATTTCCTCTGTTCGTTAGTCACGTCCCCATGCCCTCTTACAATCTTTAGCTTTCCACTTTGAATTTACATTCTCACAAAAAATAGAAGATTTACTGTTATGCAGACTACTGTATTAGTGTAGAAATGGTATAAATAATATCGGTGCACTTGTGAAAGAATATTAGAGTGTGGAAATTAGGAGAAGGTGTGGAGTTAATAAAAGTATTAGTCAGAGGGCTGAAGAGGGGTTGTTGAAGTGGTCATTTAGAGAGAATGGATCAAAGTAGAATGACATGGAGAGCATATAAATCTGTAGGGGAAGGAAGGCGGGGTAGGGGTCGTCCTTGAGAAGGTTGGAGGGAGGGGGCAAAGGAGTTGTGGGCGAAGGGTTTGGACTTCCAGTAAGCATGCGTGAGCGTGTTAGATAGGAGTGAATGGAGACAAATGGTATTTGGAACCTGACGAGCTGTTGGAGTGTGAGCAGGGTAATATTTAGTGAAGGGATTCAGGGAAACCAGTTATTTTATATAACCGGACTTGAGTCCTGGAAATGGGAAGTATACAATGTCTCCACTCTAAAGGAGGGGTTTGGGATATTGGCAGTTTGGAGGGATATATTGTGTATTTTTATATGTATATACTTCTAAACTGTTGTATTCTGGGCAACTCTGCTCATCGTAAACCAAAATTATCGGAAAGCGAATCAATTTTCCCCATAAGAAATAATGGAAATCAAATTAATCCGTGCAAGACACCCAAAAGTATGAAAAAAAACTTTTACCACATGATATATTAAGTTTAATGCAATATAATAATTACAATAACAATAATAACAATAGAATAATCACAATAGAATAACTGACAATTACCTTTAATGAAGCTCTGGTGATGATTGATGGGATGGGAGGAGGGGAGAGTGTTGAAGTTTTTAATGTTTAGAAGCGGAATCCCCCTCCATTAGGACTTGAGGTAGCAAGTCCTTTTCCGGGGTTACTTCCCTTCTTCTTTTAATGCCACTAGGACCAGATTGAGAGTCACTGGACTTCTGTCGCACAACATATCTGTCCATAGAGGCCTGTACCTCTCATTCCTTTATGACTTTCCTAAAGTGGTTCACAACATTGTCAGTGTACAGGTTGCCAACACGGCTTGCAGTAGCTGCGTCAGGGTGATTTTCATCAAAAAAGGTTTGCACTTCAAGCCACTTTGCACACATTTCCTTAATTTCAATAGTCATTAGCACCCTTGGTCTCGATGGGCTGGCACTAGAAGCTTTCTTGGGGCCCATGGTGACTTATTTTGCAGAAACAAGCACCAAAAACAGTGATAATATGGATAATATGGAATGTACCGAATGTATCCTTAGATGCGCGCACACTGGCTGGCTTGTAAACACTGGACACGTCTCGTACGCATCATATCGCATACCGGGTTTTGTATTGGGAAGCGAGGCAAATCTTTTTCGATCAAATGCACCGGCTACTGAATTTATCGTATACCGAAAGCATCGGGAACCGGGGGTTCACTGTATATATGTATAAAAATACACAATACGTATATCCCTCCAAACTGTCAATATCTCAAACCCCTCCTTTAGAGAGCAGGCATTGTACTTCCCATATCCAAGACTCAAGTCCGGTTATATAAAATAACCGGTTTCCCTGAATCCCTCCACTAAATATTACCCTGCTCACACTCCAACAGCTCGTCAGGTCCCAAATACCATTTGTCTCCATTCACTCCTATCTAACACGCTCACACATGCTTACTGGAAGTCCAAACTCCTCGCCCACAACACCTCCTTTACCCCCTCCTTCCAACCTTTTCGAGGATGACCCCTACCCCGCCTTCCTTCCCCTACAGATTTAAACGCTCTCCATGTCATTCTACTTTGATCCGTTCTCTCTAAATGACCAAACCACCTCAACAAACCCTCCTCAGCCCTCTGACTAATACTTTTATTAACTCCACACCTTCTCCTAATTTCCACACTCCAAATTTTCTGCATAATATTTACACCACACATTGCCCTTAGACAGGACACATCTCCACTGCCTTCAACAGCCTCCTTGTTGCAACATTTACAACCCAAGCTTCACACCCATATAAGAGTGTTGGTACTACTATACTTTCATACATTCCCTTTAATTATTATTACAATAACGATAGAGCTTCAGTTCCCTAAATTAATAATAATACATTATTATAACAAAGAGAGCTTCAGAACGAGGCTAACTCAGTGCACTCTTTACCTAGCTGTGGGAGTAGTTCTCTCCTGATTTGCTTACATTTTTACAGTCATTTGGCCAAATTTTGCTTTTCTTACCATGGGTCCTAAGAAAGTAAATATAAAGGACAGTGCTGGTAAGAAAAACAGGATGATTTCCATGAAATTAAAGCATGAAATCATACATAAACATGAGAGGTGTCCAGGTTTTGGGTTGAGGGGGATGTGGGGGGAGGAGCTGGCTCATAACTCAAATGTTGGCTCGTAACTCAGAGCAAAACACTTGTAAGTCAAGGTTCCACTGTACATGACCAGGACCCACAAGTAACTGAATTCACAAACACTATGAGCAACTGCTTGTTGCTACCAACAACAACAAAACCTACAAGAATCTCCAAGACTAGTATCTCCTTATTAGACCACATCTGGAGAAACACTATATCCCTTTAAAATCAGGCATAATCACAGACAACACCACAGACCACTACCCTACCTTCTTTCTCATAACCAACCTAGGTAAATTGCCCCAAGACACTACTAAAATTACCTTCAGACTACATAACGAGACAGCTGTTAATAACTTTATAACAGCTATGAATAATGTCAACTGGAATAATGAGCTTGAAACATATACAGATACAAATGAATGTATTAATAATTCTCTAAAAAAAAAAAAAAAAAACTACCTCTATAACAAGCATTGCCCTAAAAAAAACTAAACAGGTCACAGCTAAGAGACTGAACAGTCTCTGGCTAACACCCAGCATCCTTAAATCCATAAACACAAAGCACCTATATGAAAAACAGTACAGAATGGGTCAAATAACAAGAGATCATTCTAAATGTTATTCGTCAATCTTTACCAGTCTGATAAGGTAAAAAAATTTGTATTATGAAAACAGATTACATAACTTAAAAGGTGATATGAAAAAGACCTGGAAAATCCTATCCAAAATTCTAGAAACCAAAAAGATATCAAAAAACAAAACAATCAAATTAACAAAATCAGATGAACCCCTACTCCCACCAACTGAAACAGCAAACAGATTCAATGTTTTCTTCTCCACCTTAGGAAAGAGTCTAGCGAGCAAAATCCCAATGTCAAACACCCATCCATCAGACTACCTCACGGGCACCTACCCGAATACACTATTTCTAACCCCAACCAATCCAACAGAAGTCTCACTCATCATCAACACCCTTAAAAACAAGGCAGGAGACATGAATAATTTACCACCTTTTATGTACAAAAAAGCTTCACAAGTACTGTCACCAATAACTGCAACACTCTTTAACAAATCCATCGAATCCTCCACCTTCCCAGCAATTCTCAAAATAGCGAGGGTCACCCCGATCCACAAAGGAGGTGATCAAACGGACTTAATAACTATAGCCCAATTTCAAACTTACCTCTGATCTCTAAAATCTTTGAAAAATTCATTCATAGACAGATCTATTCCTACCATGTCTCACACAACATATTAAACCCCTGCAAAGTTTGGATTCAGGAATAATAAAAGCACAAATGATACTATTATACACATGCTAGAACTAATATACACTGTTCTCGAGAAGAAAGAATTCCCGCTGAGAATCTTCATTGATTTATTTAAAGCTTTTGATACAGATGACCATGATTTGCTGCACATTATTTAATAAATGCAATTATTTAATAAATGTATGGAAGAGGGTAAGGTACCTAGGAATTGGCAGAGAGCATGCATAGTTCCTTTGTATAAAGGCAAAGGGGATAAAAGAGAGTGCAAAAATTATAGGGGGATAAGTCTGCTGAGTATACCTGGTAAAGTGTAGGTAGAGTTATTATTGAAAGAATTAAGAGTAAGACGGAGAATAGGATAGCAGATGAACAAGGAGGCTTTAGGAAAGGTAGGGGGTGTGTGGACCAGGTGTTTACAGTGAAACATATAAGCGAACAGTATTTAGATAAGGCTAAAGAGGTCTTTGTGGCATTTATGGATTTGGAAAAGGCATATGACAGGGTGGATGGGGGGGCAATGTGGCAGATGTTGCAAGTGTATGGTGTAGGAGGTAGGTTACTGAAAGCAGTGAAGAGTTTTTACGAGGATAGTGAGGCTCAAGTTAGAGTATGTAGGAAAGAGGGAAATTATTTCCCAGTAAAAGTAGGCCTTAGACAAGGATGTGTGATGTCACCGTGGTTGTTTAATATATTTATAGATGGGGTTGTAAGAGAAGTAAATGCAAGGGTCTTGGCAAGAGGCGTGGAGTTAAAAGATAAAGAATCACACACAAAGTGGGAGTTGTCACAGCTGCTCTTTGCTGATGACACTGTGCTCTTGGGAGATTCTGAAGAGAAGTTGCAGAGATTGGTGGATGAATTTGGTAGGGTGTGCAAAAGAAGAAAATTAAAGGTGAATACAGGAAAGAGTAAGGTTATGAGGATAACAAAAAGATTAGGTGATGAAAGATTGAATATCAGATTGGAGGGAGAGAGTATGGAGGAGGTGAATGTATTCAGATATTTGGGAGTGGACGTGTCAGCGGATGGGTCTATGAAGGATGAGGTGAATCATAGAATTGATGAGGGGAAAAGAGTGAGTGGTGCACTTAGGAGTCTGTGGAGACAAAGAACTTTGTCCTTGGAGGCAAAGAGGGGAATGTATGAGAGTATAGTTTTACCAACGCTCTTATATGGGTGTGAAGCATGGGTGATGAATGTTGCAGTGAGGAGAAGGCTGGAGGCAGTGGAGATGTCATGTCTGAGAGCAATGTGTGGTGTGAATATAATGCAGAGAATTCGTAGTTTGGAAGTTAGGAGGAGGTGCGGGATTACCAAAACTGTTGTCCAGAGGGCTGAGGAAGGGTTGTTGAGGTGGTTCGGACATGTAGAGAGAATGGAGCGAAACAGAATGACTTCAAGAGTGTATCAGTCTGTAGTGGAAGGAAGGCGGGGTAGGGGTCGGCCTAGGAAAGGTTGGAGGGAGGGGGTAAAGGAGGTTTTGTGTGCGAGGGGCTTGGACTTCCAGCAGGCATGCGTGAGCGTGTTTGATAGGAGTGAATGGAGACAAATGGTTTTTAATACTTGACGTGCTGTTGGAGTGTGAGCAAAGTAAGATTTATGAAGGGGTTCAGGGAAACCGGCAGGCCGGACTTGAGTCCTGGAGATGGGAAGTACAGTGCCTGCACTCTGAAGGAGGGGTGTTAATGTTGCAGTTTAAAAACTGTAGTGTAAAGCACCCTTCTGGCAAGACAGTGATGGAATGAATGATGGTGAAAGTTTTTCTTTTTCGGGCCACCCTGCCTTGGTGGGAATCGGCCAGTGTGATAATAAAAAAAAAAAAAAAAAAAACTATGATATACGAGGGGTCTCCCTCAACTACATAAAGTCATACCTTAGTAACAGAAGCCAAAATGTGTACACAAATGGAGCAAACTCTTCCACTCAACCAATCACAGTTGGTGCTCGACAAGGAAGTGTCATTGGCCAACTCCTTTTTCTCATTTACATCAATGATTTACCAAATGTATCACAACTACTCAAACCCATATTATTTGCAGATGACACTATATACATCTTCTCTCACCCAAACCCAGTCATACTCGCCAACACTGTTAATGCCGAATTGCAGAAAATATCTGCCTGGATGATGACTAATAACCTTACCCTCAATACTGACAAAACCTATTTCATTCAGTTTGGAAACAGAGCTGCAAATGTTCCATCTAACATAACACTAAACGGATTACCCATCACAAGACTTACAGAGGGAAAATTTCTAGAAATCCACCTTGACAGAAGCCTCAAATTCCAGAAACATATACAACAAATTTCCAAGAAAATCTCTAAGACTGTAGGCATACTATCAAAGATATGGTACTATGTTCCACAATCAGCTTTCCTTGCAGTGTATCATTCACTCATCTACCCTTATCTCACATATGGAATTTGTGCATGGGTATCAACAACACTAAATCACCTAAGGCCACTAATAACCCAGCAAAAGGCTGCAGTTGGAATGATAATAAATTCCCACTCCAGACAGCATACTCCACCAATATTCAAAAGTCTAAAATTGCTCACTGTAAAGAACATCCATACTTACTCATGTGCCTACTACATACATAGAACACTACACTCAAACATAAACCCTCCACTCAAGCTTCTCCTCACCAACCTTAACAGGTCACACAACCATAACACAAGACACATCTCTTTTTGATGTTCCCCATGTCTATATCACACTGTGTAAAAACTCTGCACATAAAGGGCCCTAAAATTTGGAATTCATTACCAGTAAATAATAAAGTAACCCAGTCTAAACATCAATTTAAGACTTCTCAAAAACCACTTACTCACCCTAAACTAAATACTAAATATTTAACTTTACCAAAAAGTCTCCCAATTACCTAAATCTTAAAACTTTAAAATGTGACACCCAAAGTTCATACATTGATTAAAACTACCTTGTAGTATAAATACCTACCCAAAACATTAATCTCTTACACCCAATTGTAGCATTCTCATACTGTAAACTACTTTCAACAACTCACAATGTTATATTCCCATAATATAATTTCAATAATTACTACTGAAACTATTGTAATTTGAATAAAATTACTGTGTATTATAAATAAACAAGATGTACAACTTAAACTATGATCAATTTCTTTAGTATTAAGTAGTCTGTAAGCCATTAAATTAAGTCTGGCCATACTGCCTGGGCATGACAGTGGCTCTTTACACTGCAACTCATTTTTGTAATTTCATAATCTCAATGTAATCTTGCAAGGAAATAAAAATTGATTGATTGATTGACTGACTGAAGGAAGAGTGTGTATATGTGTTGTTAAAACAAGATGCTATCTTGTTGAATTAGCCTGTGTACACTACTTTTAATAAATGCTCAGAGCACATACCTTATTGTCCACAAGTACATTATTATTCCATGGGAATATTAAATATAATAGCCTCTTTACTTCAGAAATATTGGAAATCATTAACTGAAATGTATTGACATTATTGTTTTTTTCAGGTCTAAACTTCAGAACCTGAAAAGATACAAATGATATATTGTACTAAATGTCAGACAGTTATATTAAAACACACAATAATGTGAACTCTAGGTGGTTATATAAACATACACACAATATAAGCCTTACACCAATGATTACACAAACACATACAAACACTATACAGTGGACCCCCACATAACGATTACCTCCGAATGCGACCAATTATGTAAGTGTATTTATGTAAGTGTGTTTGTACGTGTATGTTTGGGGGTCTGAAATGGACTAATCTACTTCACAATATTCCTTATGGGAATAAATTCGGTCAGTACTGGCACCTGAACATACTTATGGAGTGAAAAAATATCGTTAACCGGGGGTCCACTGTACTACATACCAGATGTTTATATAAACACACACAATATACTGTACATCAAATGGTTATATAAACACATGATATACTATACACCAAATAGTTATATAAAAACACATGATATACCATATGCAGTAGACTGTCGGATAACATGATCTGCTGACACATTCTCAGCATGTTTTCAATGAACATTCCATAAAATAATTTACTACACACTGGAGAACATTTAGGGGGAAAAATGTGGCCCATGAAGTTACATCCCCTCCATCCATCCCACAGTGAACCTCAGGGCAAGTCCATTATCTTACTAGCAAGTTGATGACAGCATGCGAGCTAGTGAGTGAAGACAGGGTACTGGGTGAAGAAGGGTGAGTGAAGTTCTGAGCAAAGGGATGAGAGTGGCCATTGGGTATGTATACTGTAACTGCTATCCTGTGTTCCCTTCATCTGTTGTCCATCCCATGTGGAACTTGAGGTATGGTCAAATAGGCACTGGTGTGGGAATGGATAGAGGAAGGAGGGGGGGTGAAGGATATGTGTTAAGATATGCAGGAGGGGGGTGTTTGGGGAATAGATGGGTGCAAGCATACAGGGGAGGTCTGTGGAAGAGTGGCAGGTGGGACAAAGCATGGAGGAGGAGTATGGGTGTAGGGCAACTGTGGGAGATGGATGAAGGTGGGACCTGACAGTAGGGCAATGCAGCAAGGCTCAGGACTCTGATCCATATATATCTAATACAATACCTTGTGCTTAGTTCATGTGTGTCCACTACCATACCTTGGCCACATCTTTGCTCACACCAACTCTTTATTCAACGATGCCACATCAGCCATTTTCCACCAAGGCAAGGTTACCCGGAAAAGAAGAAATACAGTGGACCCTCGTTTTTCGTAAGGCTCGAAAGTCGTAGTTTTCGGATCTCGTAATTTTTTTTCATCAAAACATTTGACTCGCAAATAGTCGTTCGTCTGGGACACGTATGCATGGCCCTGAGCCGCCTCACACTCCATTCCTAGCCAGTGTGCCACTGTTTATCAGTGAGTGAGGATGATCCCACAAGTTCATACGATACATTTCATAATATTCCATTAGTTTTAGTGCTTGCAACTGCTAAATAAGTCACCATGGCTCCAAAGAAAGCTTCTAGTGCCAGCCCTTTGGTAAAGAATGTGAGAAACACATATAATTTAAGAGAAAGTTTGTAGAAAAATATGAAGGTGGTGGTGGTAGAGTGGTAGCAGTTTTGATAGTGGTAGAGGGTGGTAGTGATGGTGGTGGAAATAAATGGTATAAAATACCAACACAATGGAAATATAAACACATATGCAGTATAATGTGATCCTTTACTGACTACGTTTCGCCCACACAGTGGGCTTTTTCAAGTCACAAACAGAGCTACCTGGGGTGGAAGGAACGCGAGTATTTATAGTCCGGTTCAGAATGCTGAGGTCGGGTGGAGAATGCTGCATCTGATGATGTACCAAGTGGGGTTATAGAGTCTAAAAACTTGGGTACCTTGGAAAGGAGATTGGATAAGTTTGAGAGCAGACCTTCTACAGTGTTCTTATGTAGGATAGCGATGGAGAAGTTTCTTGGCAACTGGTACAGCTATGTTATAGAAGCCACTATTCTGGTTGAAGTTGTCGGATATAGAAATAAGTGATGATTCCAGGATTCTTCGGTATTGAGTGTTGTCTTCTGTGGCGATAAGTCTTGAGTTTCTGTAGTTTATCAAGTGGTTGTGTGAATTACGGTGTTGTACGCAGGCATTCCTTGTGTCGTCAGACCTGCTTGCATACTGGTGTTCTGAAATACGTGTTTGGAGGTCCCTTGATGTTTTGCCCACGTATAACTTGTTGCAGTCATTACAAGGGATTATGTATACCCCTGCAGAGGGTGGAAGCCTGTCCTGTCTATCACTGGTAATGTCCTTGATGGTCGTGGTTGTGGAGGTAGATACTTGAAATGAGGTATTGGAAAAGATGTTGGAAACGTGTTTGGCAATGGAGTTGGTGGGGAGGACTATGTATCTCTTCTCGGCAGTGTCTTCTCTGGGTGTGTTGAAGATGTTTAACCCTTTGACTGTCGCGGCCGTATATATACGTTTGTGAGGTACCGTGTTTGACGTATATATACTCATAAATTCTAGCGGCTTCAAATCAGGCAGGAGAAAGCTAGTAGGCCCACATGTGAGAGAATGGGTTTGTGTGGTCAGTGTGCACCACATAAAAAAAATCCTGGAGCACGCAGTGCATAATGAGAAAAAAAAAACTCCGACCGTTTTTTTTAATTAAAATGCCGACTTTGTGGTCTATTTTCGTATAGTATTTGTGGTTGTATTCTCGTTTTCATGGTCTCATTTGATAGAATGGAAACTATATTATAGAAATGGAGGTGATTTTGATTAATTTTACTATAAAAAGAACCTGGAAATGGAGCACAAAGTACAGGAAATGTTTGATTTTTGCCGATGTTCAAAAGTAAACAAATGATGTCATTGTCCAATAAATGTCCAAGTAGCCATTCTAATACGCAGTCATGAATGGGTTGATGTAATTTTTACAATTATTACAGTATTGCAGTAGTCTGCATAACAGTAAATCTTCTATTTTTTGTTTGAATAAAATTTCAAAATAAAAAGCAAGAGTAATATCACAGGGACCTGGAGACATGACTGATGAACAAAGAAAATCTTATTTTAGAGCCAGGAATGTCTGCATTGTTCATTCTGGACCTTATTTTGAAATTGTCGTATTTTTTAATTTTCGTGAAATTGGCCAAATTGCAAATTTCTGACCATGTTATTGGGTAGTTGAAATCGGTAAATGGGCAGTTTCTTGTGCTCAATCGATAGAAAAAATAGAGTTCTGAAGAAATAGTTATGAGTTTGGTTGACTGGAATAACGGAATTAGCCGAAAATAGGGCTCAAAGTGGGCAAAATTGCCGATTTTTAAATATCGCCGAAGTCGCTAACTTCGCGAGAGCGTAATTCCGTCAGTTTTCCATCAAATTTCGTTTTTTTGGTGTCTTTACAATCGGGAAAAGATTCTCTATCATTTCATAAGAAAAAATAATTTTTTTTTTTTTTCGAATATTTTGCGAGACCAGGAGCAACTTCAGGATTGGGCCCTTCGACAGTCAAAGGGTTAATGCCCATCGTCTGCAGTCTCTGATGAAGTGACGAGGATAGTGGAGTTTAGAAAATACTTGTTCAATCATCGTGCATTCTTCTTCAAGAAACTCATTGCTGCAGATTCTGAGTGCACGCAGGAAGAAGCCTATAATTACACCACATTTGGATTTGGTGTAGTGGTGAGAGTAAAGGTGGAGAAGATCGTTTTGGTTGGTGGGTTTTCGATAGACTTTAAAACGAAGTTCGTGGTCAGCTTTGCAAAGCAGAACATCAAGGAAAGGAAGAGTGTTGTCGACTTCTTCTTCAAGTGTGAACTGGATTGAAGGCTCGACCTGGTTGAGCTTGTCTTGGAGAGCTTTAACATTGAAGCGTTTAGGAGTTATGAGGAGAATGCCGTCAACATAACGGAGCCAGGTGACAGACGAAGGAATAATGGAGGAGAAACGTTCGGCTTCTAGATGTTCCATGTATAGGTTCGCCAGGACCGCACTGAGTGGCGAACCCATGGGTAGTCCAAAAGTCTTCTGAAAGAGGTGATTTTCGAAAGAGAAACACGTAAAGCCAACACATAGTTCAACAAGGTCGATGAAATCGCTGGCTGGAATGGGAAGATCAAGTGAATCGTCAATTTTCCTGCGCAAGAGATCGATGGCTTGTGTAGTAGGTACTTTGGTGAATAGGGAAGTCATGTCAAGGCTGGAAAGTTTCTTGTGACTTCCCTATTCACCAAAGTACCTACTACACAAGCCATCAATCTCTTGCGCAGGAAAATTGACGATTCACTTGATCTTCCCATTCCAGCCAGCGATTTCATCGACCTTGTTGAACTATGTGTTGGCTTTACGAGTTTCTCTTTCGAAAATCACCTCTTTCAGCAGACTTTTGGACTACCCATGGGTTCGCCACTTAGTGTGGTCCTGGCGAACCTATACATGGAACATCTAGAAGCCGAACGTTTCTCCTCCATTATTCCTTCGTCTGTCACCTGGCTCCGTTATGTTGACGACATTCTCCTCATAACTCCTAAACGCTTCAATGTTAAAGCTCTCCAAGACAAGCTCAACCAGGTCGAGCCTTCAATCCAGTTCACACTTGAAGAAGAAGTCGACAACACTCTTCCTTTCCTTGATGTTCTGCTTTGCAAAGCTGACCACGAACTTCGTTTTAAAGTCTATCGAAAACCCACCATCCAAAACGATCTTCTCCACTTTTACTCTCACCACGACACCAAAACCAAACGTGGTGTAATTATAGGCTTCTTCCTGCGTGCACTCAGAATCTGCAGCAATGAGTTTCTTGAAGAAGAATGCACGATGATTGAACAAGTATTTTCTACACTCCACTATCCTCGTCACTTCATCAGAGACTGCAGACGACGGGCATTAAACATCAACACACCCAGAGAAGACACTGCCGAGAAGAGATACATAGTCCTCCCCACCAACTCCATTGCCAAACACGTTTCCAACATCTTTTCCAATACCTCATTTCAAGTATCTACCTCCACAACCACGACCATCAAGGACATTACCAGTGATAGACAGGACAAGCTTCCACCCTCTGCAGGGGTATACATAATCCCTTGTAATGACTGCAACAAGTTATAGGTGGGCGAAACATCAAGGGACCTCCAAACACGTATTTCAGAACACCAATACGCAAGCAGGTCTGACGACACAAGGAATGCCTGCGTACAACACCGTAATTCACACAACCACTTGATAAACTACAGAAACTCAAGACTTATCGCCACAGAAGACAACACTCAATACCGAAGAATCCTGGAATCATCACTTATTTCTATATCCGACAACTTCAACCAGAATAGTGGCTTCTATAACATAGTTGAACCACTTGCCAAGAAACTTCTCCATCGCTATCCCACATAAGAACACTGTAGAAGGTCTGCTCTCAAACTTATCCAATCTCCTTTCCAAGCAACCCAAGTTTTTAGACTCTATAACCCCACTCGGTACATCATCAGATGCAGCATTCTCCACCTGACCTCAGCATTCTGAACCGGACTATAAATACTCGCGTTCCTTCCACCCCAGGTAGTTCTGTTTGTGACTTGAAAAAGCCCACTGTGTGGGCGAAACGTAGTCAATAAAGGATCACATTATACTGCATATGTGTTTATATTTCCAGTGATGGTGGTAGAGGGTGGTAGCAGTTGTGATAGTGGTAGAGGGTGGTAGTGGTTATGATAGTGGTGGAGGGTGGTAGTGATGGTAGTAGAGGGTGCCTTCTTCAGTGATTCAGCGATTCTACTAACTCCTATAATGTTGTTGGAGTTATACAGGGCTACAGAAAACACTGCCACCTCAATTGCAGCCTTCACCAACATTTGTACGGCTTATGCTCTCAGTGGTCCTTATACACCCAACAACAACACAACACAACACCCCTTGTGACATACATAATGACTTATTTTATTCATCCTAGAGTATATTCCATGTTTCTACATTATTAATACTGTTTATTATGTCATATTAGTTGAATTGTGATAGATAAATAAGCCGTAGAGTTGATATTAGTGTCAAATTCTCCAACAATAAATTCGCTTCCCCTCCCTCTGCCCCGTCTGCCATACACCAGCAGGTCTTCAATAAAGGTAAGTGTGATGTTAAATGTTCATTTATACATTTAAGCTAGGGAAGTGGCTAGGGAAGTGACCCCTGAAGTGACCTAATCTCCTTATGGAGGGGGATTCCCCTTCCAAACAATAACCTCTCTTCCTTCTCTCCTCCTCCCTGTCTTCCATTCATCAACAACAGCCTTCAATAAAGGTAACTGTCATGATGAATGTTCATTCTTTTGTGCATATAAATCTATCTTTAAAGTAAAAACAAAAATTTTTGTTGATACTTCTGAGTGTCTGGAACGAATTAATTGGATTTACATTATTTCTTATGGGGAAAATGGATTCGCAAATCACCAATTTCGATAACAGTCACGCTCTCTGGAACAGATTAATTATGAAAAACAAGGGTCCACTGTACTTTAATCATCATTCATTCCATCAGTGTCTTGCCAGAGGCATGCCTACATTACAGTTATAAAACTGCAACTTATCAACACCCCTCCTTCAGAGTGCAGGCACTGAATTTCCCACTTCCAGGACTCAAGTCCAGAGGTGGGAAGTACATATTTATATGCTCTCCCTGTCATTTTATTTCATTCCATTCTCTCCAAATGTCTGAACCACCTCAACAACCCCTCCTCAGCCCTCTGGAAAACAGTTCTGGTAATCCCACATCTCCTCCTAATTTCAAAACTATGGATTCTCTGCGTTATATTCACACCACACATTGCCCTCAGACACGACATCTCCACTCCCTCCAGCCTTCTTGTTGCAACATTTACCACTCATGCTTCACACCCATACAAGAGCATTGGTATGACTATACTCTAATACGTTCCCCTTTTTGCTTCCTTGGATAATGTTCTTTGTCTCCACAGACTCCTCACTGCACTGCTCACCTTTTTCCCCCTCATCAATTCTCATTCACCTTGTCTTTCATAGACCCATCTGCTGACAAGTCCACTCGCAAATATTTGAATATATTCACTTCTTCCATACTCCCTCCCTCCCATCTGATATCCAGTCTTTCATTACCTAAATTTTTTATCCTCATCACCTTACTCTTTCCTATGTTCACTTTTAATTTCCTTCTTTTACATACCCTACCAAACTCATCTGCTAACCTCTGCAACTTCTCTTCAGAATCTCCCCAAAGCACAGTGTCATCAGGAAAGAACGACTGTGAAAACTCCCACTTTGTGTTAGATTCTTTATCTCTTAATCCCATGCCTCTTGCCAACACCTGAGCATTCACTTCTCTTACAACCCATCTATAAATATATTGAGCAACCATGGTGACATCACACATCCCTATCTAAGGCCTACTTTAACTGGAAAATAATCTCCGTCTCTCCAACAAACTCTAACCTAAGCCTCACTATCCTTGTACAATTCTTCACTGTTTCAGTAGCCTACATCTTATTCCATACAACATCCATGTGCAACATCTGTCACATTGCCCCCCTATCATACTAAATAAGTATGTAGTACCATATAATTTAGCTAACTAGTTATGACAATGACCAGGGAAGGAGGTAGTGACCCAGGAAAGGAGGAAGTAATGTAGGGAACTAGGCAATGACCCAAGGAAGGAGGCAGTGACCAGGAAATGAGGTACTGACCCCAGAAAAGGAAGAAGCGACTTGGGGAAGGAGATAAAGGGCCAGTGAAGGAGGCAGTGATTTAGGGAAGGTAAAAAAACAGTACTTAAATAGACACTTATGTGGGTTTTATGACATTCCTTAAGATATTTTGTCCACCAGAGGTTTTATCAATCCAATACAGTATTAGACCTCCCGATAATAACTAAAGACTTCGTGAATGTCACTGAACTTTGCATTGTTTTCAAATGCTTCTTTGGTGACATTTTATACCTACAATTATATGGGATCTCCATGGGAAAGGGAAACAGAATTCTTTCTCTGTAAGCCATGCACGTCGTAAGAGGTGACTAAAATTCCTGGAGCAAGGGGCTAGTAACCCCTTCTCCTGTATACATTACTAAAGTTACAAAGAGAAACTTTCGTTTTTCTTTTTGGACCACCCTGCTTTGGTGGGATATGGCCAATGTGTTGAATGAAAGAAAGAACTGGGATGCCCATGGGTTCAACAGTCTATGGAGTCATGGCCAATCTATACATGGAGCACCGGGAGGACATGAGGTAGAAACCACATATCCCATCTGATGTAACATGCCTGAGGCATGTTACATCAGATGGGACTTCTTAATAACATTACACAGTGGAACTTCTTAATAACATTAACTCTCTAAATTAAGTTCTTTCCAACTTATCCTTTGTAAAAAGGATAAGTTGGAGTCAAGGGTCTACAGGAACCCAACCTATAAAAATGACCTGCACTACTACCTGCAGTGGCACAGGTTTCTTGTCAAGAGCATGCTGGATCTCCTATGCACCATATTTAGAGGAGGAATGCAAATTCATACATAATGTTTTCTCCAAATTTCCTTACCATGCCCATTTCATCAATAACTATACGAGAAAAGCCAAAAGGATCACCAACACAGTTAGGTAATGACAAAAGTCAAATAGGTTCATAGTGTTTTCTGGACCTCTGATAACATACACATCTGTACTGATTGTAAAATGCATAAACACAATAGTGAACCTAATTTCTAGCACTATTTAGGGTCTACAGAATCAACAGAAAATACACAACACAAGGAAACTAACACCAGGGTATACATCATTCCATGCAGGAAGTGTTAAAATATATGTTGGGGAAACTTCCATAAATCACTCACAATTTATCAAGGAACACCATTATGCATGCCAGAGGGAGGGTTTGAACAACACTTACGCCATCTATTTCAACACCTGTCGGCACCTCAGGCTTCTAAACTGCCAAACTAGTCATCAGGCACTAGTAGGCAATGTTTAGAGTTCTCTCTCATTGCTGTCAATAACACTGTAGCTCAAAATATTGCAAGCTTCGTCATTTCCGAAATCTTCACACAATACATTCTACTCAAGTGAAACACAGCCATCTCTCTGATTTGCCCTTTCACTCACATCCTCTGCCCTATTCATATTGTAATGGCTTACTCTTGTTTTCTGTATTCGATTGATAAATGCCTGGTGGGCAAAATGTAGTTGATCAAAATATTTCCATAATAAATGTCCTAAAACATACATATGTGTCTATTTCATGACATAGGACAGGAGGTACTTACCTAGGGAATGAAGTAGTGACTTAGGGAAGGAGGTACTAACCCAATAAATGAGGTAGAGATCCAGGGAAGGGGATAGTGACTTAGGGAAGGAGGTATTAATATAGTGAGTGAGGTAGTGACCTAGGGAAGAAGACAGTGCCTTAGGAAAAGGGCAGTAACCAAGTAAAAGGGTAGTGATCTAGGGAAGGGGATATGACCAAGGGAAAAGCTAGTGACCTGGGGAACAGAACAGTGACCTGAGGAACAGGGTAGCGACCTGGGGAAGAGTAGTGATTTGGGGAGGAGGATAGTAACTTACAGAAGGGATAGTGATGTAAGGAAGAGGATAATAGCCTTGGTAAGTAGGTAATGACCTGAGGAAGAGGCTAGTGGCCTTGGTGAGGAGGTAGTGACCTGGGGAAAAGGGTAGTTGCCTTGGTAAGGAGGCAGTGATTTGGGGAAGAGGGTAGTAACCTAGAGAAGGGGGGTACTGACCTGGGTAAGGGACTAGTGACATGGGTAAGGGGTTTAGCAACCTGGGTCAGGGGGTATGACCTCTGGAAAGGGTAGTCACCTAGAGAAGGGTGTAGTGAAGACAATAAAGGTGAGTCTATATTGGTGGGAAACAGTCAGTGATAAAAAAAAATAATGACTGAGAATCAGATGGTTGAGATGGGTCCCAGGAGCTGCAGCCCAAAAGCTAAACACACAGATGAGTACACTCACTCATTCAGTCTAAGGAAAGAAGCTTAATGGCTCACCAGTATGTGTACGACTAAAAGCCTGAATACTTACATCACTTTCAAAATGATCCTCAAGCATTTGTTTATTTTGCCACAATAAAGTCATGTTCTCCTTTGCTTGACTAATAATCATCCACATCATGCTGCAGTGGAAGGGATACTTATTTCTCATGGGGTTTTGAACAAGTCGAGCAGCAGCCATTCCAAATCTGAAATAACTTAAATATATGAATATCTTATATTATAAATCCTTCTTATTAGTTCTACAAGTGTAGCTACATGATATTCTGTTATGTTATCAGTTCTACAAGAGTAGCTACATAATAGTCTGTTATGTTATCAGTTCTACAAGAGTAGCTACATGATATTCTGTTATGTTATCAGTTCTACAAGAATAGCTACATGATAGTCTGTTATCAGTTCTACAAGCATAGCAACATACATACCATGTTCTTAGCCATCGAATGCCTAATCACATACAGTGGACCCCCGCATAACGATTACCTCCAAATGTGACCAATTATGTAAGTGTATTTATGTAAGTGCGTTTGTACGTGTATGTTTGGGGGTCTGAAATGGACTAATCTACTTCACAATATTCCTTATGGGAAAAAATTCGGTCAGTACTGGCACCTGAACATACTACTGGAATGAAAAAAGTTTGTTAACCGGGGGTCCACTGTATAGTGTAACTGTGGATATGTAGAAAACTGGTCAAGACAGATTTTAATGAATGTACTTTTTGAAGGTTTAACTTATATCAGGCAAATATCTCAGTCGTATGTGCCAAATTTATGTTAAAGGTAATATTTATGAAGGGATTCAGATAAAGCAGTTAGCTGGAACTGAGTCCTGGAGGTGAAAAGTGCAGTGCTGTACTCTGAAGGAGGAGCAGAAATGTTACAGTTTGGATGGTCATCTGAAGTGTGATGTTATCATTCTTCTGGCAAGACAGTAGTTGGAAAGACACCTTGGTAGGAAAAGACAGTGCTGTAAATAATCTTTAACCCTTTGAGGGTCGACAGGCCCTCTCCGAGACTTGTTCTCAGGGTCGGCCAAATTTAAAAAAAAAAAAAAAATATTTTTTCTTATGAAAAGATAGAGAATCTTTTCCCGATCATAATGACACCAAAAGTATGAAATTTGATGGAAAACTTACGGAATTATGCTCTCGCGAAGTTAGCAGTCTCGACAATGTTTACGCATCGGCGATTTTGCCCACTTTGAGCCCTATTTTCAGCCAATTCCAATACTAGTCGACAAAAATCATAACTATTTCGCTAGAACTCTATTTTTTGTTTTGAATGAGTACAAGAAACCACCCATTTACTGATTTCAACTATCCAATATAGTGGTCAGAATTTAGCAATTTTGCCAATTTCACACAAATTTCAAAAGATGCCAATTTCTGAATAGGGTCCAGAATAAACAAGAAAGACATTCCTGGCACAAAAATAACAAGTTCTCTGTTCGTTAGTCACATCTTCAGGCCCCTCTTATGTTTCTTTGGCTTTCTACATTCAATTTTTATTCTCACAAAAAATAGAAGATTTACTGTTATGCAGACTACTGCATTAGTGTAGAAATGGTATAAATAATATCAGCGCACTTGTGAAAGAATATTAGACTCACCAGTTGATGTGTATTGGACGCTTGGCATGATTTGTTTACTTTTGAACTTTGGTAAAAATCGAACATTTCTGCTACTTTGAGCTCAATTCCAAGGTACTTTTCATTGTAAAACCAGTCAAAATCATCTCAATTTCTGTAATATGTTTTCCATTCTATAAAATGAGACCAAGAAATCTAGAATACAACAATACCATATGAAAATACAGTGCAAAGTCGCTGTTTTATTCCAAAAACACGGTCAAAGTTTTTTTTTCTCATTAAGCACTGCGTGCTGCAGGATTTTTTTTTTACTGTGCACACTGACCACATAGACCCATTCTTTCATATGTAGGCCTATCAGCTTTCTCCCACTAGATTTGAGGGCGCTAGAATTTAGGCATACTAGTACGTCAAAAACCCTGGGTCGTAAGCCGTACTAGTACGGCCGAAACCCCCAAAGGGTTAAAGATAAAAAGATAAAGATTTTATTTCTTTGCAAAAGGTTACAATGTAATTATAACTTTGGTTGGTAAGTACAAAGAAAGTCACTATCATGCCAGGACATGTCTGGCAGATTGTTCCTAGTACATAATAACTACTAAAATCTAGACAATATAAGAGGTGTTAACTTGTATTAAAATCTTTATTTAATCTTAATGCTAATGCATAGCAGTGACGGTGGAGGTTCATAAGAATAATAATCTTGAAGTTGCACATAATAAAAACAATATTACAAATAATGGTTCAGACAGTAATATTTTATGGATCGGCAGATGTTTAATAGACTAGAGGTCATATAGTACAATATTTGGGAGAGTTGCTTCTAACTGATTAGTCCTAAATTTATAAGCAGTCAGAGGATCCTTTACTGGTTCAAGTAGTGAATTCCAGATCTTCGGGCCCTTTATGTGCATTGCATTTTTGCATAGTGTGAGACTGACACGAGGGATGTCAAAGAGTGCCTTATGCCCTATACAGTAGGGCCCCACTTATACGGCGGGTTAGGTTCCAGACTGTTGCTGGAAAGCAGACATCGCTGGAAGGCAGAACACCATTTTTTCCATTTATAAATGCATATAAATGCCAGAGAACAAGTTTACACTAAATTATATTAAGTTAGTAATAGAACTAGGCATTAAAAACACACAAAGTAAAATACATTCACAGTACATTCATTACTTATCTTAAAGTACATGTATTTGTAATCATAAGGGTAGCGTCGGTCAAAAAATTGTAGCTTTTTTATTTACCGTCCGATTTCCTCCAGTTTTGGTGCACAAGACAAAGTGTTTTCACTCTTTGTCAAAAATATACCTCAAACAACAACTGAGAAAAGACTAACTTACTGAAAATGCCCTTGTGGCCAAATTTATTCCTATATGGGACGACCTAAGGTTGTTTGGACACTTGGTGCTGAGAGAACAATGTTAATACTACATTCTAAAGCCATAATAACCTCTAAGTGTCTTATCTTTATTTCACAAAAAATAAAGTTTGTTATTTCTTGGAATGTTGCAAAATATCTGCCCTTTACTCCCACATAAATCCCAAAATAATTGGAATATTTCCCCCAAAATAGCTTTAGTAAATAGAGAAATCATTATTTTACACTTTCTGTGAATATTATTCCATTTAATTAAGTAATAAAGGAAGAATTTTGGCCATTAGGTGAATAAGTTACTTCCGAGATATCGGCCGGGAGCGCCGGCTAGCCCGCCATCTCAAAAAAAAAAAAAAAAAAAATCGCGAAAATCACATTTGTTTGGGTGTATTTCTTAGTAAACTGATGTTCTAGTGCAGTTATCCTCTTCAACACACTGTTTTCTATCATTGAAGACCAAGTCATACAACAAGTCGAGGGGTAACAATTTTATGTCGAATATTACTGGTGGATTCTCACCATATTATGGCCTATTTTATTCAGTCTAGAGTATATAACATGTTTGTATGTTATTTATAGTGTTTATTATATCATATTAGATCAATTTTGATAGATAAATAAGCCACAGAGTTGATATATAAGCTGATATAAGTGTAATAATGAAGTGATTTCTCCTGGCACTCTCTGGAGCCGAGCGTTCCCATATGGTGCCTGGTTGGCTCTAAGTCAACGGATAAGCTCCGCCTACTGTTTTATGATGCCAAATAGTCAGTTATTATATTAGAAAGAATAATGCAAGAAAAAGCGATAAAAAACAAGGAAAAAATTCCAAAATATATATGGGCTGTGAGCAGACGCACTACCCATATCACCGTCACCTTACCTGATATAAATGACTATAATTTCTTGTAGAAACGTCATAGAACATTCATTCTGGTACCACTGTATTGCCAAAGAGTTAAGCTATTTTTCGGTATATATAACTCAATTTCCATAATTTTTCGATTTTTTTTTTTTTGAGAGTGCGTGGAAAACTGCCCGACGCTCCCCTGAATGTAGGGAGAGAGGTGAGTAGTACTTATTTGTAGGAAGGCAGGTGCAGGTAGCCCAGGTGTTGGTAGCACTGGCTCCCCGTCTCATACTTAATATATGATATTTAAAACATCCCACAGAGGTAAAATACTCATACAGTACACTCATTATTTACCTTAAAATATGTGTAGTCTTAACCCTTTGACTGTCGCGGCTGTATATATATGTTTTACGAGGTGCCGTGTTTGACGTACAGTGGACCCCCGCATAACGATGGCATCACATAGCGATTATTTCGCATACCGCTTACTTTAATTGCAAAAATTTTGCCTCACATACCGCTTAAAAACCCGCTTACCGATTTTCTTCCGAGACGCGCTCACATGTTCCGCCGGGTGGCATTGTTTACCAGCCAGCCTCCGCGGTAACATCCAAGCATACAATCGGAATATTTCGTATTATTACAGTGTTTTCGGTGCTGTTTCTGGAAAATAAGTGACCATGGGCCCCAAGAAAGCTTCTAGTGCCAACCCTGTGGTAAAAAGGGTGAGAATTAGTATGGAAATTAAGAAAGATTTTGAAGGGTTTGGGGCTAACCCTGAGAAGCCTATGCCAGTTGTGGAATCCATTGTGCCTACTTCAAAGATTAAGGAAATGTGTGCACAGTGGGTTGAACTGCAAACCTTTATAGATGAAAATCACCCTGACACAGCTGTTGCAAGCCGTGCTGGTGACTATTTCAATGACAATGTTGTGGCCCATTTTAGACAAATCGTAAAGGAACGGGAGGTACAGAGCTCTATGGACAGATTTGTTGTACGACAGAGGTCCAGTGACTCTCAAGCTGGTCCTAGTGGCATTAAAAGAAGAAGGGAAGTAACCCCGGAAAAGGACTTGCTACCTCAAGTCGTAATGGAAGGGGATTCCCCTTCTAAACAGTAAGAAGATAATGCTCTCCCCTCCTCCCATCCCATCAATCATCACCAGATCTTCAATAAAAGTAAGTGTCATGTAATTGTGCATGCCTTTTTCAGTTTGTGTGTATTAAAATTAACATTTCATGTGGTAAAAAAAAATTTTTTTCATACTTTTGGGCGTCTTGCACGGATTAATTTTATTTCCATTATTTCTTATGGGGAAAATTCATTCGCATAACGATTATTTCGCATAACAATTATCCCTCTTGCACGGATTAAAATCGTTAACCGGGGGTCCACTGTATATATACTCATAAATTCTAGCGGCTTCAAATCAAGCAGGAGAAAGCTGGTAGGCCCACATGTGAGAGAATGGGTCTGTGTGGTCAGTGTGCACCATATAAAAAAAATCCTGGAGCACGCAGTGCATAATGAGAAAAAAAAAACTCCGACCGTTTTTTTTAATTAAAATGCCGACTTTGTGGTCTATTTTCGTATAGTATTTATGGTTGTATTCTCGTTTTCTTGGTCTCATTTGATAGAATGGAAAACATATTACAGAAATAGAGGTGTTTTTGATTGATTTTACTATAAAAAGAACCTAGAAATGGAGCTCAAAGTAGGGGAAATGTTTGATTTTTACCAATGTTCAAAAGTAAACAAATGATGCCATTGTCCAATAAATGTCCAACTAGCCATTCTAATATGCAGTCATGAATGGGTTGATGTTATTTATACAGTTATTACAGCATTGCAGTAGTCTGCATAATAGTAAGTCTAATATTTTTTGTTTGAATAAAAATTCAAAATAGAAAGCAAGAGTAATATCAGAGGGGCCTGGAGACGTGACTGATGAACAAAGAAAACGTTATTTTAGAGCCAGGAATGTCTGCATTGTTCATTCTGGACCTTATTTTGAAATTGTCATATTTTTTAGTTTTCGTGAAATTGGCCAAATTGCAAATTTCTGACCACATTATTAGGTAGTTGAAATCAGTAAATGGGCAGTTTCTTGTACTCAATCGATAGAAAAAATGAAGTTCTAAAGAAATAGCTATGAGTTTGGGCGACTGGAACAATGAAATTACCCGAAAATAGGGCTCAAAGTGGGCGAAATCGCCGATTTGTAAACAGCGCCAAGGTCGCTAACTTCGCGAGAGCATAATTCCGTCAGTTTTCCATCAAATTTCGTTTTTTTGGTGTCATTACAATCGGGAAAAGATTCTCTATCATTTCATAAGAAAAAATAATTTTTTTTTTTTAAATTTTGCGACACCAGGAGACACCTCAGGATTGGGGGTTGCGACAGTCAAAGGGTTAATATAGGAAGAGAG
The DNA here is from genome assembly GCF_038502225.1 of Cherax quadricarinatus. NCBI lineage: Eukaryota > Metazoa > Arthropoda > Malacostraca > Decapoda > Parastacidae > Cherax > Cherax quadricarinatus. Next base: position 21,695,709 of record NC_091293.1, on the reverse strand, counting down.
GTGAGTAGTATTTGTAGGAAGTCAGTGTAGGTAGCTGGTAGGTGTAGCCCACCTGGGCTACACCTACCGGCTACCTACACTGTGGCCCAGAGCCATATTATTAACATCGACATACCTTGTTCACTGAATTTAATCATTTCCAACAACTACCTTTAGATGCCATCATAAACGAAGGGAGAAGTAATGAATAATTCTTGCCGAAAATTGTAAACAAAAGCAGAGCGGGGGAGTGGCTGGGCCAAATGCAGATTCATACACGTTTTCTCTGATGGCTGAGCAGAGAAAACGTAATGTTGTCCCTCCACCCAGCTACCACACAGGTCCACAAGTATTATTATCAGAGCACATAAAATATGCAATAAATGCCAGACAACAAGTTTACACTAACTTATATTAAGTTATCAATAGAAATAGGCATTAAAAACACAATAAAAGGTAAGATACACACAGAGTACACTTATTACTTGCTTTAAAATATTAATATTAATGCGTGAGAGGTGAGTGGCAGGGTGTTTATTGAATAAAATCAGAATGGCACACCATCATCCTCTAGCTTAGCACTTAAAGCAAGAGGCTTACGACTCCTCTTTTTATAACAGCTAACCTTAGACACCATCATCAATGAGAGCCAACTAGTTAACAAAAGAGTAAACGAGAGAGAGAATGAGATACAGAGTTGAGACAATGTATGAATACAAACTGAACAGGTAGTGGACGATCACTTGGTCAAGCGAAATAAATGCTATTAATATGTTCATTCACATATGTTTGTAAGAGCTTGTAAAACATTTACCTTGGTATTTTTTTATTATAATAATAATTACCTCACAATACAAATACTCTTACATTGTGTACAAGTTGTACAAGTTAGTTCAGAATAAACAAACAGCAACACACCATTTTTAGAGTGAATGAAGATATTATTATTATTATTATTATTATTATTATTATTATTATAAAAAGCACTAAACCCACAAGGGTCGTGAATTGCTATATATAGAGTGAAGGCATACGAAAAGAATATTTTTCTACAGTTATCCCCCAGTTTGACTAGAGAAAATGTAATTCTTCCGACACTACCTACACAGCTGCTTTGTAAACAAATCTCATATTTACGTCAATTTCTATTCTGTGAGTGTATGTATCATGTTTATATGCTATGTAAAGGGTTTCATATATAATTTTGAGGAAAATATCATAGATGGATTAATGAAAATGCCTATATTAATGTAAAACAAGACATTTAGTGTGCCCAAGAGTGATTATTATTACGTAGTATTGGCGTCATGAGTAGAGAGAGACTTAGTGATTTTAATGTGTACCTGCACACCAGCACAGTGTGTAAGTATATTTAGGTACTGGTACACATAAGTATAATTATCAGAGTACATATAAAATACAGTGTAACTTCAAAACACTTGAAATTTTGGAAAGTTTCCTGACAATAATAGATGTGGTCACGGAGAATGTAAACAAACCGGGTGGGGCGCGCCATATTTCAAAGACCACTTGCCGTATAGCAAATTTTGGTCATAATTTGACATCGCCATATTAGTGGAACGCCGTAAGGTGAAACGCCGTAAAGCGGGGCACTACTGTATTGCGATTGTGCGTTCTGTTGTAGCTATCAAAGAGAAGTTTAAGTGGAGAGTTTATAATAGAGTTTAATGTTCTGTATATGTAGTAGGTACAATAATATGAGTGTATGTCTCATATATTTAGTAAGTTCAGCCTTTGAAAAGTGGTGAGGTGTACTGTATAGCACAGGAGCTGGTAATCATCCGCACAGCAGCTTTTTGTTGGGTTATTAAATGTTTAAGGTGGTTGGCTGTACTTGATCCCCAGGCACAAATACCACAGATTAGGTAGGGATATATTAAAGAGTGGTATAGGGTAAGGAGTGTTGTTTGGGATACATAGTACTGTATCTTGAAAACGATGCCTACTGATTTGGAAATTTTCTTGTAAATATGCTGGATGTGGGAAGGACATTTTACAGTCAAGGGATTACAGTCAAGAAGACCTAGAAATTTACCTTCAGTGTGTCTTGTAATAGGGTGAGTGTTCCAGCAGAGGTTATTTAGGGTCACTGAAGTTTCAACTCCCCCTCACCTCTTCAAGAAACACAGTGAAATATAGGTACTCTATATTCTCAAGTACAGGCCAAAGGTCTTGGGACAATATTTTTTTTTTTTAAATGAACAAGTCAAGTGATTCACATGTCATATTGCTGAAGGGCTTATATGTATAAACTGTAATCCCTATGCTGAAGAACACAACAACAGAGTAGCATTGTAGTAGGTCTGCTTGCCAAGCAAGGAAGGTCCTGCTAACAATCACACATACTACTTGTCTGTAACTGCTGCCAATAATGCTTTAATTAACAGAAGAGTACCACGTAGGCTTACTGGCTCATGCTAGACAAATCCAATGCCCACCCAATCTTTCCCACCCCTGCATTTGTTCAAACTGTGCAGTTTGTTCCAGTCATCTACAATACTACTGCCAAACTAATACTTTCCTACATCTTTTTAAATCTGAAGTTATCCATTATGAATTCATTATTTAGAGTTCTAGTTTGGGTAGACAAGTTCAGCACCTCATTTGCAACCCCTTCATTCCTTATATTTGCTACGCATTAAAAACCTTGCACACCAGACATAAACACATGAAAATCTCTAATGAACATCAAAATGGTATACAATACCGACAGGTTGGTAGGTAAGACACATAGGCAACAGTTAGGCAACTTTATTCCGAAATGTTTCGCCTACACAGTAGGCTTCTTCAGTCGAATACAGAAAGTAGGCAGGAACAGTAGAGATGTGAAGACGATGTAATCAGTCCATCACCCTTGAAGTCGTAGAATTTGAGGTTGTCAGTCCCTCAGCCTGGAGAAGTTCAGTTCCATAGTCAGGAACTATCTCAGATAGTTCAGTTCCATAGTCAGGAACTATCTCAGATAGTTCCTGACTATGGAACTGAACTTCTCCAGGCTGAGGGACTGACAACCTCAAATTCTACGACTTCAAGGGTGATGGACTGATTACATCGTCTTCACATCTCTACTGTCCCTGCCTACTTTCTGAATTTGATTGAAGAAGCCTACTGTGTAGGCGAAACGTTTCGGAATAAAGTTGCCTAACTGTTGCCTATGTGTCTTACCTACCAAAATCTTTAATGGTGAGATAACTAGTTATTACAGTACTGCACATGTTGTCACAGTTTGAAGCACATATGATGGAAGATAGTCAGCTTCAGCTACTCCAGCCATTTGAAATTTAACTTGATGCTTCTACTACCACCACTACACAAAGAAATGTGAGCTCTCAATACATGCAAAAAATGAGTATACACACAGTAAGAATGCATTTGGTAAAAACTAACCATGAAGAAAAATAATTTTTATTATTCAATTATTGAAACTGGACTGATAGAAATGGAAAATAGGTAGTACCGTGCAGGTGGAAACACAGTAGGTGGAGCAAAATGTGGTCTGCTGTGCATAACTAAAAACTGACATAATTATATAATCACACAGAGGCACTCACTTGAGTGTTGCATGAGTATGGGTGTCATTTGGGTCACAAATACATACAAACACTGAGTGACCTCTCCCAAACAGCATCTTGTGAAGTATCTGCATCAGTGTTGAACGCCGGCTGTCATACAGCTCACTGAAAAAAAATAACTTTGAGCAATAAGATAAGTTTATTTTTCAAAAAGATACATTAGAGTTATAGTAGTAGGTTATTAGTGTATGAATATATCTTACAAAGAAATGCCTATAGTTAACCCTTCGACTGTCGAAAGGCCCAATCCTGAAGTGTCTCCTGGTGTTGCAAAATATTCGAAAAAAAAAAAATTATTTTTTCTTATGAAAATGTTAAGATTATTTTTCTGATTGTTTTAGTCCAAAAAAAAAATTTTTCCCATCAGTACTTACCCAGATATAGAGGCATGAAGTTTGCAGAAAATGAGCCGTGTATGGCAACAGCGGCGACTGCCGCTAACCCGGTAAACTTTAGTTTACTTGTATTTGAAGGTTTGTTGTTTTTTCACTATTTTATTTTTTCACATAACTTATGTGGCCTGTGAGACCAAAGTAAGGTGCAATGTACATATATACACTCGTTGTATACAACACAATAAGCACACAAACATAATTATCAATATATTGTTTACAAAACTTGTTTACAAAAACAAACAATACAAAAAATTTTTTATTACTATTGTTCTATAATATATATACCAATATACAGTCACTGAACATATTCCTAGAAGTTCTGCAGCTTGTGGAACTCTGTGAAACATGGTGTCATACACAATGGTGTTTTACACTCTTACACATAAAACATGGTGTCATACACAGTGGTGTTTTACACTCTTACACATAAAACATGGTGTCATACACAGTGGTGTTTTACACTCCTCACACATAAAACATGGTGTAATACACAGTAGTGTTTTACACTCCTCACACATAAAACATGGTGTCATACACAGTGGTGTTTTACACTCCTCACACATAAAACATGGTGTCATACACAGTGGTGTTTTACACTCCTCACACATAAAATAAGTGTGTGCATTTTTGTGGAAGTTTTTTTTTATGTGCAAAGACAAAACACCTCGTCTGAGCAGTTTTTTTCAAAGTATTAGCAGGCAGTTGTGTTATGTAGTTATCCTAGGTAAATGGTCGTGTGTCATCATTCCTTCCTTCCTAATTTCCTTCATTCCTTTCCTACCTGGAGGTCATTCCACCTCTCTTCCTCCATTCCTTCATCTGTCCTTCCTTACTTTTTTCCTTCCTTTCATCTAGTCCTTCCTTCATTCCTGCCTTCCCTTCTTGCTTCTGGTTTCTATAATGTATATACATATATAGTCACTAGATACAGTGGACCCCCGCATAACGATGGCATCACATAGCGATTATTTCGCATACCGCTTACTTTAATTGCAAAAATTTTGCCTCGCATACCGCTTAAAAACCCGCTTACCGATTTTCGTCCGAGACGCTTCCAATGTGCGGCCTGAGCCACGCTCACATGTTCCGCCGGTGGCATTGTTTACCAGCCAGCCTCCGCAATAACATCCAAGCATACAATCGGAATATTTCGTATTATTACAGTGTTTTCGGTGCTGTTTCTGGAAAATAAGTGACCATGGGCCCCAAGAAAGCTTCTAGTGCCAACCCTGTGGTAAAAAGGGTGAGAATTAGTATGGAAATTAAGAAAGATTTTGAAGGGTTTGGGGCTAACCCTGAGAAGCCTATGCCAGTTGTGGAATCCATTGTGCCTACTTCAAAAATTAAGGAAATGTGTGCACAGTGGGTTGAACTGCAAACCTTTATGGATGAAAATCACCCTGACACAGCTGTTGCAAGCCGTGCTGGTGACTATTTCAATGACAATGTTGTGGCCCATTTTAGACAAATCGTAAAGGAACGGGAGGTACAGAGCTCTATGGACAGATTTGTTGTGCGACAGAGGTCCAGTGACTCTCAAGCTGGTCCTAGTGGCATTAAAAGAAGAAGGGAAGTAACCCCGGAAAAGGACTTGCTACCTCAAGTCCTAATGGAAGGGGATTCCCCTTCTAAACAGTAAGAAGATAATGCTCTCCCCTCCTCCCATCCCATCAATCATCACCAGATCTTCAATAAAAGTAAGTGTCATGTAAGTGTGCATGCCTTTTTCAGTTTGTGTGTATTAAAATTAACATTTCATGTGGTAAAAAATTTTTTTTTTCATACTTTTGGGTGTCTTGCACGGATTAATTTTATTTCCATTATTTCTTATGGGGAAAATTCATTCACATAACGATTATTTCGCATAACGATTACCCCTCTTGCACGGATTAAAATCGTTAACCGGGGGTCCACTGTACTTTCATAAAACTTCTATTATCACCATTCAGCAAGCTTGTCTTGGGTGTGAGTGTGTGGCTTATAATTGTTTTGAGTCAGGAGTCGGCAGCTGTCAAAATGACATATTGTCTCATTACTCACTCCCCCTACCGCCTGTCAAAACAATGGGGTCGGATGCTGCTTCCCCTCCAGTCTATCTAATTATCTTTCTCCCTCATTCTATCTCTTTCAATCTGTCTCTCTCTTTCTCTCTGTCTGTCTATCTCTGTCTCACAGGTATACATAAATACAAGTATACATAGTGTAAATTACCTAGGATACCTGTTTATTACTATTTTTCTATATTTTATATACACATATACAGTCACAGTGAATGTTTCTATTAGTTCTGCAGCCTGTGGAACTCTTTGAAACATGGTGTCATGCACAGTGGTGTTTTACACAAATAACCCGCACATAAAAGACAGAAGCTTACGACGACGTTTCGGTCCGACTTGGACCATTGACTTTGTCAATGGTCCAAGTCGGACCGAAACGTCGTCGTAAGCTTCTGTCTTTTATGTGCGGGTTATTTGTGTATCGTTCCAGTCACGGTATTGTGCCTTTTTGTTATTTATTAACAGTGGTGTTTTACATTCCTCACACATAAAACGAGTGTCTCCGCATTGTTGTGGGCATTTTTTTGTATGTGCACAGACGTAACACCTCTTCTGAGCCTTTTTCTTGAAAGCAGTAGCAGGCAGTTTTACCAGGAAGTGATCACCATGCTTCAAACAAGAAGGAAGTTGTTGAAAATTTGGTGGGCGGTCTATTGCAGGTGTTGTTCCTTGGTACTTGAATACTATTTGTTTGATGACAGACAAACAGAATTCGCCATATGGTGGTTTCTTTCTGGTCCTCATCTTATACATATTATAAGTATTGAGCATGGAAATGTCCAGAAGATGGAAAGAGTTTTATGTACAACTTATAACTCTTGCGAACACAATCAGCAAACCCAATCCACATGTCACGTTTGTCCACTGAACGCACATTGAAGGTGTAATCAATCACAGCTGCAGGTTTTAGAATGGGTTCATTGCTCTCTCTATGCTGCCTGCCAGTGTCTGCCATTTCATTAGGGTGAACTGATGACAATAGTGTGACATCTCGTTTGTCATGCCACCGAAATGCCATGATGCATTGGCAGCAAACGCCTGCACCTCACCTCTACGAGTATCAGGGTCAAACCTGGGCATATGTTTCCGATTTACACGCACTGTGCCACACACATCTGTCATGTTCACTCGCAAAAAAATCACTGAGTAAGGGGCTTGTGTACCAGTTATCTGTATATAATATATGCCCCATACCAAGGTGTTGCAACCCCTGAATGGGTTGCAATGATTATTATGTATATATATAATTATTACCTTTTCATTTAATTTTATATTGCTTATATTTGCGATAATAGCTAAATCGTAAATGTATTGCTTTATATTGTTATTTGACATAGCTTCCTTTGTTAGGTAGGATGTAACATATTATGTGCTCAGTTCAAGTCTTGATTGTCTAACTACTGTAATTATCGCTCTTTGCTCGTTATTCTGCCGGCTTCTGTTGCTGGGCAGTACTGTCCACGGAGCTATCACGTGATCGAGGGGGGATGTCCTCACCTCGCCTGAAGTATTCAGTCTGGTCTAGACTCGCTTGGTGGTTGGACAGATTGTCTGTCTCATTATTCTTGTTAGTTCTGTAGAACTCTGTTCACAGAACATTGTATAGACTTAGTGATTTTTGACGTTGTACTGAGGTTGTGTGTCTCATAGACACTCTGAGTAACTCAGGTCCTGAGCTGTAACTTCTCACTTAATTTGTACTGGTATCTGTGTATTATCACAGTCTGGGATTTTCTTATGCTGAACTTAGATTCAGTAGTATGAGAGTTTTGTGACTTGTGGAAGATCTGCAGATGGTCCCTACTTAGTGTCGTTATATTATCTCCTTGTTCCTGATTTTGTGTCGCAGTTGCTTGTTATATTGCTATTGGGATTAGCATTCTTTTTATTGTTCAAGCAGACTGTTCTGACTGCCAGTTGGTCAAGAAGTTAGTTTATTTGAGGACTTTGTCAGTCACTTGTTTAAGTCTAGTTGAGTCGTGAGACATAGTGAACTACTTAGAGCACTTACACACACACACAAACTTACTTGTAAATATTTGTAATATCTTATTAAATGTTAATGTACCAGACGGTACTTAAGAATTATAAATGTGATATGTGCTTTCAGCACAATAATATTGTACTCGAGAGAAGTGATATTATTTTGATTACTGTGATTAATTTAATTTAATTTAATTTGATAATGTACCTCTAGACTTAATAAATGTATTAAATTTTAATTTCTCTAGTTAGTAGCCTACCAGTTGTAATCCTGAAGCACTATTGAATCATACTGAATTCTAATGGATAATTGGACAAGGATACTGACTACTTGTTACGAAAACCCAGTAACAGGCTGGATGATAGAAGGGCAGTCCTTTCTAGTATTCACTGGAGATCTCTAAGCTTTTAGAATCGCGTTTTTTGTAACACAAGGTATGGTTCTATCCTTCTTCTAACCACATCACCAGAGATGCCCAAAAACTTCCTGGTATTTTGCAATGTATAACTTCCAGTGTACACAATAATATCCAATACCAGACCACTGTAACAATCACAAAGCACAAACAACTTTATACCAAAGCATTTCCTCTTGCTTGGTATGTACTGCTTGAAAGAAAGTCTTCCTTTGAACAGAATCAAAGACTCGTCAATTACAAGCTTCCTGGAGGAATAAAAATACATATTGAATTTCTTTCAGATACACAAACACATGCCTAATCTTATATAACCTGTCGTTTCTGTCAGTCCTGGTTTTGTCTGAGAAGTGAAGCATACGTAATAGTAGCACAAATCGATTCACTCCTATTATATCACTGAAACCTGGGGTTGCAATCAGGCGGTCTGTTGACCAGTATGATTTCACACTTTGCTTATACACATGTGGCATAAGCATTATTGTGGCAAAGAAAAGATACACCTCAGCCACAGTTGTCTCCTTCCACTGGTGTAGACGTGAGTTTTGTGAAAGTATTGTGTTTGCCATGGTGTACTCAAAGTATCTGTTGCTTTCCCTGACAATTTCCAACAGGGGTTCGTCAAAGAATAACTCGAAACATTCCAGTTCACTGGCATTGTTCCCAAGTGTACAGGATGGCCGTATTCCACTTTGGCTGTCATCAAACTGGTGGGGATTTGGAACAAAATTGGCAGTTTCCTTCCAATCCCAGGTGCAGTCTGCTGGTGGGTACTGGACAATGACAGGTGGTTGTGGAGGCTGGTGTGGTGGGTGGGTAGGGGATGGTGGCCTTTGTTGTAGATCAGCTGAGGCAGTGGTGTGCGTGGCAGCGGCGTGGGAGGCAGCATGGGCCACTGCTGGTGCCTCACGCTGAGCACTACCACCACCATGCACATTTTCCATCCCAATTGCAACAGTATCATCGTCATTTTCACTGTCAGTTCCTGTTGTACAGCCATGGGATGTGCTCTGAGATGTACTCCTTCCCCTTGGAATAGCATATGGCACACTACCAGAGCACATATATCATCGTATATACTGACGCTTCACTGGGGAATATTGCACTTCACTATCACTACTGGAACTAGTTTGAAGAGCTTGTAGTTCATAATCACTATCACTATCATCACAAATGCTCACATCTGAGTCTGGGATTTGGGAAAATAGGAGTTTCCTCTTTGATTCTGGTACAACTGAAGGTGAACAAGACGGCCCAGTACCAGAGGTGGAAGGCTGAGGGTCGTCTGGGTTTTCCTCACTATTACCGATATTATGGTCATTAGTTTTGGTCAAAACCTCACCAAAACCTTGAAACTCATCTTCACTGGCACTTCCATCTGTATTAGAACTGTCACTGGGGTACAAAAGTGTCCCAATTTGCCGAGGAGTGAGGAACTTCTTACCGCTAGGCATGGTGGACATTGTTTACTAAGATGGCATTCTCACAATGCACCACTGGGTCCCAGATTTTTTTCTACCGTGCACACCCACCACACAGACCCATTCTCTCACATCTAGGCCTACCAGCCCTTTCCCGCGAGATTTGACGGCGCTAGAATTTATACGTACTAATACGTCAAAAAACCCTGCATGTAAGCCGTACTAGTACGGCCGAAACCCTGAAAGGGTTAAGAATCTTAATAGTAACTGTCATGGAGTAACTCTGGGTGATGATAATTTCAGAAATTGTGTAAAAACAAAGATGAATAGGAAAAATGTGAAGAAGAAAAAACATATGATGGTATTTTATGCTAACAGTCGAAGTGCAAGAAATAAGATTAATGAACTACGTTTGGTAGCATGTGCTGGGAACTTTGATGTCATTGCATTAACTGAAACATGGTATGATTTAAAGAGTCAGGATATGATTGCTGAGTGTAATATTCAAGGGTTTAAGTTGTTTCATGTGGATAGATGTAATGGGAAGGGGGGAGGAGTTGCATTATGTGTTCGAGAAAATATTATTTGTTGCATAAAAACAGGTATAAAAATAGATGGAACAGTAACAGAATCTGTTTGGGTAGAGTTTGTAGAAGGTCAAGAAAAACTAATTCTAGGTGTAATATACCGACCTCCAGGCTTGGATCACGATAGAGGGAGACTTCTTTGGGACGAAATTGTTAGGGCTTCTAGACACAATAACATAGTGATAGTAGGGGACTTTAACTTTAGTCAAAATGACTGGAATTCTTTGACCGGTAATCTAGAGCCCAGTGAATTTATAGAAAAAGTTCAAGACTGTTTTCTGTAGCAGTGTGTAACAGAGCCTACCAGGGGTAATAATTTGCTAGACCTAGTCTTGTCAAATACAGTGGACCCTCGCCTAACGATGGTATCGCATAACGTTAAATCTGTCTAGCGATACATTTTAACACAAAAATTTTGCCTCGCCTAGTGCTAAAAAACTCACTCAACGTGATTCGTCCGAGACGTGTCCACGTGCGGCCTGAGCCAGCCTCACTTGTTCCGTGGGTGGCAGTGTTTACAAGCCAGCCTCCACGGTCACATCCAAGCATACAATCGGAACATTTTGTATTATCACAGCATTTTTAGTGATTTCACCTGCAAAATAAGTGACCATGGGCCCCAAGAAAGCTTCTAGTGCCAACCCTACAGGAATAAGGGTGAGAATTACTATGGATATGAAGAAAGAGATCATTGCTAAGTATGAAAGTGGAGTGCGTGTCTCTGACCTCGCCAGGTTGTATAGTAAACCCCAATCAACCATCGCTACTATTGTGGCCAAGAAAACGGCAATCAAGGAAGCTGTTCTTGCCAAAGGTGCAACTTTGTTTTCGAAACAGAGATCGCAATGATAGATGATGTTGAGAGACTGTTATTGGTGTGGATAAACGAAAAACAGATACCAGGAGATAGCATCTCTCAAGCGATCATATGTGAAAAGACTAGGAAGTTGCATGACGATTTAATTAGAAAAATGCCTGAAACTAGTGGTGATGTGAGTGAATTTAAGGCCAGCAAAGGTTGGTTTGAGAGATTTAAGAAGCATAGTGGCATACATAGTGTGATAAGGCATGGTGAGGCTGCCAGTTCGGACCAAAAAGCAGCTGAAAAATATGTGCATGAATTCAAGTAGTACATAGAGGCTGAAGGACTGAAACTTGAACAAGTGTTTAGTTGTCACGAAACAGGCCTGTTTTGGAAGAAAATGCCAAGCAGGACCGACATTACTCAGGAGGAAAAGGCACTCCCAGGACATAAGCCTGTGAAAGACAGGCTTACTCTGTTGATGTGTGCCAATGCTATTGGTGATTGCAAAGTGAAGCCTTTATTGGTGTATCACTCTGAAACTTCCTGAGTGTTCAGTCAAAAGAATATCCTCAAGGCTAATTTGTGTGTGCTGTGGAGGGCAAACAGTAAGGCATGGGTCACTAGGGACTTTTTCTATGACTGGTTACACCATGCATTTACCCCCACTGTGAAAAATTACCTAATTGAAAATAAATTTGACCTTAAGTGCCTCCTGGTATTAGACAATGCTCCTGGTCATCCTTCAGACGTGGCAGAGCGACTTTCTGCAGACATGAGCTTCATTAAGATCAAGTTTTTTGCCTCCTAATACCACTCCTCTCCTGCAGCCCATGGACGAGCAGGTCATTGCAAACTTCAAAAAACTGTACACAAAAGCTCTGTTTGAAAGGTGCTTTGTAGTGACCTCAGAAACTCAACTGACTCAAGAGAGTTTTGGAGAGATCACTTTAATATCCTCAATTGTGTAAACCTTATAGGTAAGGCTTGGGAGGGAGTGGCTAAGAGGACCTTGAGCTCTGCTTGGAAGAAACTGTGGCCAGAATGTGTAGACAAAAGGGATTTTGAAGGATTTGAGGCTAACCCTGAGAGGCGTATGCCAGTTGAGGAATCCATTGTGGCATTGGGGAAGTCCTTGGGGTTGGAGGTTAGTGGGGAGGATGTGAAAGAGTTGGTGGAGGAGGACAATGAAGAACTAACCACTGATGAGCTGCTAGATCATCTTCAACAGCAAGAGACCACACCTGAGGAAACTGCTTCGGAGGAGGGGAGAGAGAAATTGAAGAAGTTGCCTACTTCAAAGATTAAGGAAATGTGCGCAATGTGGCTTCAAGTGCAAACCTTTTTTGATGAAAATCACCCTCACACAGCTATTGCAAGCCGTGCTGGTGACTATTACACTGACAATGTTGTGAAACACTTTAGGAAAGTCATAAAGGAACGAGAGGTACAGGCCTCTATGGACAGATATGTTGTGTGACAGAAGTTCAGTGACTCTCAAGCTGGTCCTAGTGGCATTAAAAGAAGAAGGGAAGTAACCCCAGAAAAGGACTTGCTACCTCAAGTCCTAATGGAGGGGGATTCCCCTTCTAAACACTAAGACCATCCACACTCTCCCCTCCTCCCATCCCATCAATCATCACCAGATCTTCAATAAAGGTAAGTGTCATGTAACTGTGCATGTCTTCTTCAGTTTGTGTGTATTAAAATTAATATTTCATGTGGTAAAATTTTTTTTTTTCATACTTGGGGTGTCAGGAACGGATTAATTTGATTTCCATTATTTCTTATGGGGAAAATTAATTCGCCTAACGATAATTTCGCCTAACATTGAGCTCTCAGGAACGGATTAATATCGTTAGGCGAGGGTCCACTGTAAGGAAACACTCGTAAATAATCTTGAGATCACTGAAGAGCTTGGCGCAAGTGATCACAAATCCATCACTTTTAGCATTAACTGGGAATACAAGAATCATGAGAAAACAGTAAAAATTCCTGATTTTCATTCTGCCAATTATAATGGACTTAGGGAACACCTGTCTAATCTTGATTGGGGTTATCTAGCTAATGATTTTATTGACGATGATCATACTTATGATTATGAAGGGATCTGCTTTTATGATTTTTTTCTTAATAATGTACACCGTGCTCAGAGTATATACATTCCTCAGAGAGAAATTAGGTCTAATAATAACGATCCCAAATGGGTTAACAGGAGGCTAAAGCATCTATTAGGGGAGAAAATGGGAATTTATAGGTGCATCAGAAGAGGAGAGGTTAACCTTACTGACCAATATGTTCAGCTTAAAAGAGAAGTAAAAAAGGGGATTAGAAAGGCTAAATGTGACTATGAAATTAGAGTTGCTAATGAATCAAAGACTAATCCAAAGGGGTTCTTTCAAGTGTATAGGACGAAGGTGAAGGAAAAAGTAGGACCTCTGAAAATTGGGAATGGACAGCTGACGGATAACGAACTGGAAATGTGTTCCTTATTTAATGACTATTTTTTGTCAGTTTTTACACAGGAAGATGTAAATGAGATTCCAGTAATTAACAATTATTTAGTTCATGATGAATTTAAATTAACTAATATTACTGTCACAAGGGACATGGTTATTAACCCCTTCAGGGTCCAAGGCCAAAATCTGAAGTGGTGCTCCAGTGTCCAAGAAATTTTGAAAAAAAAAAAAAAAAATTTTTTCTTACAGAATTAAAGAGCATATTTTTGTGAAAGTAATAAGACAAAAAAAAAAATCTGATCAGTACTTACTGAGATACAGTGCCAAGAAGTTTGTCGAAAATGATGTGGTGGCGGCAACATCGACGAATTCCACATACGCGCATTACATTATTTTGCGGTTTTTGTTGTTTTTTCTTTTCTTTTCCAATTTTTTTCTATTCCTACTAACATTTGGGGCCTGAGAGACCAATACTGTATATAATGTATATATATAAACTCACTGTATTGAACACAATAACCACACTAAAGTTATTATCATATTATTGTTTACCACTGTTGTTTATTACAATAAACATGCACAAATCTTGTATAATACTAATGTTCTATCATATATTTACATATTTACAATCACTGGACATGGTTTTAGAACTGCTGGAGCTTGTGGAACTCCTTGAAACAAGGCACCATGCACAGAGGCACCTTACATTCCTCACACATAAACCGAGTGTCTTTGTGTCTTTGTTGCCGTCTTTTTGTTTGTGCACAGACGATGCATCTCTTCTGAGCAAATTTCTTCTGAGTTGAAGGAAGTTGTATTATGAAATGATCACCTTCCCTCCTCAAACGCTTGGGTATATCCTGAGTAATTCGAGGACCGTGTTGTATAGCAGGTGTTGTTACCTGGTACTTCATTATGAGTTGTCTGACAACAGACGAACAAAATTCACCATACGGTGGTCTGTTGCCAGTCTTTATTTGGTACATATTATATGCATTGAGCATTGAAATGTCCATGAGATGGAAGAAAAGTTTCATGTACCACTTGTAACTCTTACGAACACAGTCAACAAAACCAATCTGCATGTCACATTTGTCAACCAAGCGCATGTTTTGTGTATAATCAATCACTGTCACTGGTTTTCGAATACGTTCATTAGTCACTCGATCAACTTTGCCACTGTCTTGCATTTCATTACGGTGAATGGTTGTCAACAATGTGACATCTCGTTTGTCATGCCACCGTAATGCCATGATGTCATTGGCAGTAAACACCTGCACGTCATCACCACGAGCACCTGCGTTGAGCCTGGGCATATGTTTACGATTAGAGCGCACTGTGCCACACACATCTGTCTTGTTCACTCGCATGAAATCACTGAGTAATGGGCTTGTGTACCAGTTATCGGTATAATGTATGCCCCTTACCAAGATAAGGTGCCATCATGTTTCTCACTACGTCACCTGAGATACCCAATAACATCTTGGTATCTTTCAATGTTTTACTACCCGTGTATACAACAATATCCAACACCTGGCCACTGTCACAATCACAGAGTACAAACAGTTTTATACCAAAGCGTTTCCTCTTGCTCGGTATATACTGCTTGAATGACAGTCTACCTTTGAACAAAATCAAAGACTCGTCAATTACAAGATTCTTGAATGGATAAAAGTATATACTGAACTTTTGTTTGAAATACATGAAAACATTTCTAATCTTGTATAATCTTTCACTTCTGTCAGGCCTGGTTTTGTCAGAGAAGTGCAACATACGTAACAGTAAGATAAACCTGTTCACTGGTATTATTTCACTGAAGGATGGGGTAGAAATTAGCCGATCTGTGGACCAGTATGCTTTTATATTATGCTTATAGACGTGAGGCATAAGCATTATTGTTGCAAAAAGCAAATACATTTCTGCAACAGTCGTCTCTTTCCACCTGTGTAGTCTTGACTGTGGTGATAAGATCGTATTTGCCATGGTGTACTCAAAATACTTATTACTTTCCCTGACAATAATTTCCATCAACGGCTGGTCAAAGAATAATTCAAAGAATTCCAGTTCATTGGCCGTGGTTCCAAGGGGACAAGTAGGTAGAATTCCACTTTGAGAATCATCAAAGTGGTGAGGCTTGGGAACAAAATTGGGATTTTGCTGCCAATCCCACATACGGTTTGCTGGTGGATACTGGACATCATAGGCTGGTTGTGCGGGTGGTTGTGGTTGTGGTGGGCTGGTGGCTGGCGCTCCGCTTTGTCCTTGAACTGACGAGTCGGCAGCGTGGGTCCCAGCGTGGCCTGGTGAGTCACGCATGGCGGTGCCACTACCATCACCACTAACACCATCCACTGATGCCTGTGGTCTATCCATGTCAAGTGTAGCCACATCATCCTCACTATCACTACCTAAAACTGGTGTAGGGCCACGGGATGTACTCCGTCCCCTGGACACAGCATAGGGTACACTACCCGAGCGCATGCGGTGGCGAACATACCGACGCTTCACTGGTGAATATGATTCCTCACTATCACTACTCGATTGATCGTCGAGCGCAATAAAATCACAGTCCACGTCACTATCATCATCATTACTGAAGTCAGAGGCTGGGCCATGCAAAAATATTAGTTTTCTCTTGCAATGAGGAACAACCGACCGTGAGTCACGAGTGCCCACACCAGAGGTAGAAGGTTGAGGATCGTCAGGGTTTTCTGCACTATTATCGATATCCTGGTCATTCTTTTCGGTCACTAACTGATCAAAGCCGTAGAATTCGTCTTCATTTCCACTTCCATCAGTGTCAGAACTATCAGATAGGAAGAGGAGAGTCCCAATTTTCCGGAGAGTGAGAGCTGACTTGCGACGAGGCATGGTGAACAAGGGTAACTGAGCCGGCATTCCCACAATGCTATGTGGGCGCCTAGATTTTTTGTTTATGGCGCACACCCACCACGCAGACCCGTTCTCTCACATGTAGGCCTATGAGCGTTTTTGTGCTAAATTTGATGGCGCTAGAATTTTGACATAGATCTACGGTTTGGACCCTCAACGTAAAGCCGTTGATCTACGGGACGGACCCTGAAAGGGTTAAACAGATAGACAAACTGAAGCAAAATAAGTCCCCGGAACCCGATAAGCTGTTTTCCAGGGTACTTAAGGAATGCAAGATGGAGCTTAGTCAGCCATTAACATGTGTGTTTAATGCGTCCATCCTTACCAGTGTTGTGCCAGAGTTGTGGAAGATGGCTAATTATTTATTTATTTATTATCACACTGGCCGATTCCCACCAAGGCAGGGTGGCCCGAAAAAGAAAAACTTTCACGATCATTTACTCCATCACTGTCTTGCCAGAAGGGTGCTTTACACTACAGTTTTTAAACTGCAACATTAACACCCCTCCTTCAGAGTGCAGGCACTGTACTTCCCATCTCCAGGACTCAAGTCCGGCCTGCCGGACTTGATGGCTAATGTGGCTCCTATTTTCAAATCAGGGGATAAGTCCACTCCTTCAAATTACCGTCCAATAAGCCTGACATCTAGAGTGGGCAAGTTATTGAATCAATTATAGCTGACATTATTAGAAGTCACCTTGAAGAGCATAACTTGATAAATGAATCTCAGCATGGATTCACAACAGGTCATTCCTGCCTGACAAATTTACTGACGTTCTTCAACAGAACATTTGAGGCAGCTGACAGTGATAAAGAATATGATATTGCTTATTTGGATTTTAGTAAAGCCTTCAATAGAGTACCTCACAAGAGACTCTTAAGAAAAGTGGCAGCTCATGGTATAGGAGGCAAAGTTCTGGCATGGATAGGGACATGGCTTACCAGTAGAAAGCAGAGAGTTACCATTAATGGGGTGAAATTTGAATGGGGATTAGTCACTAGTGGCATTCCATAAGGATCAGTTTTAGCCCCTCTCTTGTTCATAATTTACATTAATGACCTTGAAGAAGGGATTACCAGTGACATGAGTAAATTTGCTGATGATACAAAGATAGGCTGTATAATTCATTCTGAGGAGGACAGCAATGAACCCCAGGAGGATTTGCACAAATTAATGTCTTGGTCTGAAAAATGGCATGTGAAGTTCAATGTGGATAAGTGTAAGGTACTAGTCCTTGGTAATGAAAATAACCCTCGAAGCTATAATCTAGGTGAAGTAGAGCTTGATCATACAGAATGTGAAAAAGACTTGGGAGTCATGGTAAGAAGAAATCTAAAGCCAAGACAGCAGTGCCTTAGGGTGCGCAACAAGGCTAGCAGATTATTTGGATTTATCTCAAGAAGTATAAGTAACAGAAGTCCAAAAGTTACTTTACAGCTCTATACAGCACTAGTGAGGCCTCATTTAGATTATGCTGCTCAGTTTTGGTCCCCTTACTACAGGATGGATATAGACTCATTAGAGAACATACAGAGAAGAACGACTAAAATGATTTAATGTGTAAGGAATCTCCCGTATGAAGATAGACTTAAAGCTTTAAAGCTCCACTCTCTGGAGAGACATAGAATGAGGGGAGATATCATTGAAGTGTATAAGTAGATGACGGGCATAAATAAAGGCGATATTAATAAAGTACTGAGGGTGTCGAACCAGGTAAGAACCAGAAATAATGGATTTAAGTTGGATAAATTTAGATTTAGAAAGGACAGAGGTAAGTACTGGTTTTCTAACAGAGTTGTAGATGCGTGGAACAAGCTTCCCAGTAGGGTGATACAGGCTAGGACCTTGGGTAGCTTTAAGAAGAGATTGGACAAATATATGAGTGGGAGGGGCTGGGTTTGATTGGTGTCAGTGGGTATGGGAGTTATTTCCTGGGTAGCTTTAGGTAGAGGTCGTTTTGATGAGGACCTGCCTTGCATGGGCCAGTAGGCCTTCTGCAGTGTTCCTCCATTCTTATGTTCTTATTTAGCGCTATAAGAATCCTCGAGCTTTGAAAGGTGTAGATAAAAACACCTTACCAGTAATTTGGAGGTCAAACCAGTCAGCATGGATGACAGGAAATATTTATTGACTGGTTTAAGCATCACTTTATTCCTGAAGTAAAGTTTCACCTTCACAGCAAGAACCTTGCATTCAAGGCTCTCTTCATTCTTGATAATTCCCATACTCACCCACAAGCTATGCTGGATGTGACCCCACATGTAAAAGTTGTATTTTTACCTCTAAATACAACATCTCTAATACAACCACTGGATCAGGGAGTTATTAAGTCATTCAAGTGTAACTACACAAAAAAAGTTATGAAAAAACTAGTTGCATCAATGGACTCTGACTCCAACCTGGCAGTACCAAGCTTCTGGAATAAATTTAACACTGCAGATGCAATCAGCTATGCTAGAAGTGCATGGAATGAAGTGCCCCAATCAACATTAAATGCAGGCTGGGGAAAGTTATGGCCTTCTGTAATTAATTCTTTCACTGGTTTTCCCTTGCTTGAGAGTCAAGTTCAGGAAATTGTTCAGCTGGCAAGATTACCAGGTGATGGTTTTGAACATATGAATGATGATGATGATGATGATGATGATGATGATGATGATGATGATGATGATGATGATGATGATGATGATGATGATGATGATGATGATGATGATGATGATGATGATGATGATGATGATGATGATGATGATGATGATGATGATGATGATGATGATGATGATGATGATGATGATGATGATGATGATGATGATGATGATGATGATGATGATGATGATGATGATGATGATGATGATGATGATGATGATGATGATGATGATGATGATGATGATGAAGAAGAAGAAGAAAAAGAAGAAGAAGACGACAGGAGTCCAGAGGAAATGTTGGCAGAGTTCAATGCACAGATACAAGATAGGGAGATAACAGAAGAAGATGAAGAAGAACCTGAAGAAAAACAGTTAACATTGCAGCAGTTATGTGAGCAGTTCCATGCTGCTGCTAAACTAGCAGACTTTTTCAGTAAGGACTTGTTAATTAAGTCTTTATGGAAGGGCATTCCCCTTCCAAACAATAAGTGCTCCCTTACTCCTCCCTATCTTTCAGAAGCTATCAACAATCTTCAATAAAGATAAGTAAAAATGTTATTTTATATGTTTATTTAAATGTTTATATATCTATTACTAATTGTATTATGTATACATGTATTTGTTGTGTGTATATAAAACTATAATGTAATCTCTATAAAATGTATTTTTTTGTGAACATTTCTGCATTTCTGGAATGGATTAATTGTATTTCCATTATTTCTTACGGGAAATATTGATTTGACTTTCTAACATTTCGACTTTAGAACTAGCTCCTGGAACAGATTAAGTTCGAAACTCGAGGTTCCACTGTATAATACAAACATGTGTGAATGAACACCAGACATGTTCGCCTGGTTTGTTTACATTACGTGTGGGTGGGGTGGGGTGGGGAGGACAGCTTTGGCTGGTTACCATACTTACCAAACCTGACTTCCTACAAATAAAACTCAACTCTCACCCTACATTAAGACTACAAACATTTTAAGGTAAGTACACCTACCATCCGACTTATGACCTGCTCGACTTACGACCACTCGACTTACGACCCTGCTTTTCATGCCAAATTTCTGGGAAATAAACAACTATTTGTGTTGTACACAGTGTTTATCCTAACCCTTACAGTACAAAATACAGTACTAACATAAAAAGTAAAGTAAAACATGAAATACCAAAATAAAACAATAAAATAAAGTCATTACAAAAATGTTTTGCTGATATTCAGTAGTAAAGTTCGACTTACGACCATTTCGACTTACGACCGGTTTCTCAGAACCGAATTCGGTCCTAAGTCGGATGGAAGGTGCAATGGGTGTACTGTGTGTGTATTATACTTTTTGTTGTTTTTAATGCCTAGTTCTATTGCTAACTTAATATAGTGTAAACTTGTTATCTGGCATTTATATGCATTTTTAAGTGGAAAAAATGGTGTTCTGCTTTCCGGCGATGTCTGCTTTCCAGCAGTAGCCTGGAACCTAACCTGCCGTATAAGTGGGGCATTTCCGGCAGTAGCCTGGAAGCTAACTTGCCATATAAGTGGGGCCCTATAGTATAGCATGTTCCTCACTTAATGACCAATTCACTTACCAACCCATTCTTAGGAACAGAATCCCATCATTAAGTGAGGAGAGGGTGTACATGGCCAATTACATTGTTCCAGTCAACCAAATTCTTAGCTATTTCGTTAGTATGTCTTCCATTTTATTGACTGAACACAAGAAACCCTCCAATCAATTATTCCAACTACCCAATAAAGTGATAAGAAACTGATAATTTGGCCAGTTTTACACAAATTTCAAAATACAGTGGACCCCTGACCAACAAAGGCATCATCTAACAAAAAAATCGCCTAACGAAGCGTTTTAACGTAAAAAATTTGGCCTGACCAACAATGAATAACTTGACTAACAACATTCGTCCCAAACGTGTCCGCCTGTCTGTCCAGGTTAAGCGCACCTCAGCTGCCCTGTCTTCAGCTAGTGTGCCATTGTTTACACGCCAGGGCAGACAGTTGCATGCATACTTGTGATATATTTTGTATTACACATTCCATTTTTTTTGTGCTTATAACGGCTAAATAAGCCACCATGGGCCCAAATAAAGCGTCTAGTGCCAACCCTGTGGTAAAAAGGGTGAGAAATACTATCGTCCCACGGTCAGCTGCTGCTGCTGCACCACTGTCAGTTGTACTACTTGAAGATGTGGAGAGACTGTTGTTGGTGTGGCTTAACGAGAAACAATTACAGGAAGGCCCCGCTTTACGGCGTTTCACTTTACGGCGTTCCGCTAATACGGTCATTTCAAATTATGACCAAAACTCGCTATACGGCTCCCCCCACCTGACTTTCTAATACGGTCACCGCGCCCCACCTTGTTTGTTTACATTCTTCGTGAGCTCAGTAAGCACTAAGTCTCTCCATTTTGTCTGGAAACTCCAAAATTTCAAATGTTTTTAAAAGTTATTTCATATTTTATATATACTCTGATAATTATACTTATGTATACCTGTACTTAAATAAACTTACATACTTTGCTGGCATGCAGGTACACATTAAAATCAGTAAGAGTGTCTTATGTCTCCAGACGTCATATTAGTAATGATAATAATAATCATCGTCTCATTTAAATGTCGTATATTACGTTAAATACACATTTTCATTAATCCATCTATGATATTTTTTCAAAATTATATAATAAACACGATACATAACATAAAAAGATAATAAATACACCCCACAATAGAATAAATAAACATAAATATGAGATGTGGTAGCAGACGACTTGCACAAGTGACGCCATATTAGAAATGCTAATAATAATAATAATAATCACCGAGTCTTATTAAATGTTGTATATTACGTTAATATACACATTTTCATTAATCCATCCATGATATTTTTTTCAAAATTATATAATAAACACGATACATAACATAAAAAGATGATAAATACACCCTACAATAGAATAAATAAACATAAATATGAGATGTGGTAGCCAGATAACTTGTACAAGTGATGCCAAGAATAACATTTTCTCTAATCTAATATAAGAGAAAATGTGTTACTGGGGGTAACTGTAGAAAATTATTCCTTTCGTATGTATGTAAGTTTATTCAGGTATACACAAATAGTTACATAGATTATCATACATAACAACATATGTGTAGAGAACCTAGGATAACCCAAAAAAGTCAGAGTGACTTATTTCCATTGCCTTCACTCAGAGCATCATTTCTTCTCAAAATGATGTTACATGAGAATGGGAGTGTTCTTCTTTATTTATTCTACCGTATCAATGTAGAGACAACCTGTACACAATGTAACTTGTACACAAACCAGACGTGTACACTTCGTTTACAAAACTTACCTTCGCCTGGTTTGTTTACATAACTCTGCGCCTGTACTCTCTCATGCACTCATTCTTTCTCTCTCTCATTTATTCGTTTTCTCATTTACTTACTCCTGACCCTACATTAAGACTACAAATATTTTAAGGTAAGTAATGAGTGAACTGTATATACATTTTATCGCTCTGGGATGCTTAAATATCATAGAATATATGTGTGGGTGGGTTGGCCTGGTATGGTAGCCCGGCTGACTACCATACATACCACACTTGATTTTTTACAATAAATACTACTCATCTCACCCTATATTTTAAGGTAAGTAATGAGTGAACTGTATATACATTTTATCGCTCTGGGATGCTTAAATATCATAGAATTGTATGTGTAGGTGGGGTGGCCTGGTATGGTAGCCTGGCTGACTACCATACATACCACACTTGATTTCTTACAATAAATACTACTTGTCTCACCCTAGATTAAGACTATAAATATTTTAAGGTAAGTAATGAGTGCACTATGTGTGTATTTACTTTTTTATTGTTTTTTGATGCCTGGTTTCTATTGCTAACTTAATATATGTTAGTGTAAACTTGTTATCTAGTGTTTGTATGCATTTGTAAGTGGAAAAAAAGGGTGTTCCACTTTACGGCGGTTTCCGCTTTACGACGGTAGCCTGGAACCTAACCAGCCGTATAAGTGGGGGCCTTCCTGTACCAAGAAACAATTAACCCCAGAGGGTTATCCACCCAGGATAACCCAAGAAAGTCAGTGCGTCATCGAGGACTGTCTAACTTATTTCCATTGGCGTACTTAATCTTGTTCCCCAGGATGCGACCCACACCAGTCGACTAACACCCAGGTGAAATGAAAAAAATGCCTGGAACTAGTACTCATATTGGTGAATTTAAGGCCAGCAAAGGTTGGTTTAAGAGATTTAAGAATCGTAATGGCATACACAGTGTGATAAGGCATGGCAAAGCTGAAAAATTCCAACCCCAACAAGTGTTCAATTGTGATGAAACAGGCCTGTTCTGGAAGAAAATGCAAAACAGGATTTACATTACTCAGGAAAAAAAGGCACTCCCAGGACACAAGCCTATGAAAGGCAGGCTAACTCTCATATTTTGTTATAATACTAGTGGGGATTGCAAAGTGAAGCCTTTACTCATGTATCACTCTGCAAATCCCAGAGTGTTCAAGAAAAACAGTGTCTCATCATTCATCAATACAGGTCTCCCTCAACATTCGCGTTTTCAACTTTCGCAGGCTTCACGCATTCGCGAATTCCCAGCTGCCAAATCATATTTATGTTGAGGACTTTGAAGTTGATGAACGACATTGATAGAGGCATAATTCCCTACAAAACTATGTTTGTAAATAAGAAGAAACGGTCTCATTTCCTCATCACAATGTTCTTCACAAGGAAGCCTGCCACTACAGTCCCCATCCCTTTACCCAAGGTCCAATCTATGCTAAAACCTTGGGTAATTTCAAATTAAGGTTGGATAAATACATGAGTGAGAGGGGTTGGATTTGAGTGGGACTTGCACATGAGTCAATTGAATTATCAAAGATTATTGCTTGGGTAGCATTTATTCTGTTAATGGGTTGGATTTGTGAAGGACCTGCCAAATACAGTGGACCCCCGAGTTTCGTGATTAATCCGTTCCAGAGAGCCTGCCGAAAGTCGAAATTGCCGAATGACGAAACCATTTTCCCCATAAGAAATAATGGAAATAAAATTAATCCGCTCCAGACACCCAAAAATATTAAAATAAATTTTTTTTTTTTTCAAATTTAATAAAGATTTACATACTGAAAACAATGAAAAATCAAGTACATGCATATAAAAAATAATAACAACATTACACTTACCTTTACTGAAGACTTCTGGGTGGATGGAAGACGGGAGGAGGGGATAGGAGGAAGGTGTACACTATTGTTTGGAAGGAAAATCTCCTTCCATTAGGACTTCAGGTATGAAGTCCTTATCTGGGGTTACTTCCCTTCTTTGTTTTTTAAAGACACTAGCACTGGGAACAACTTGAGAGTCGCTGGAACCCTGTCGCACAAAATATCTGTCCAGAGAGCTCTGTTTCTGGCATTTCTTTTAGATTTGTCTGAAGTGGGACACAACACTGTCATTGTACATGTTGCCAATATGGCCTGCAAGAGCTTTGTTAGGGTGAAGTTCATCCATAAATGTTTGCACTTCAGTCCACTTTGCACAAATGTCCTTAATCTTTGCAACAACAGCACACTGTATTTCCTTTCCTATCGCCACGATTGAAGTGATGGTTGAATGGGGTTTGCCATACATCCTGGCAAGCTCTGTAACACACACTCCACTCTCATCTTTTTCAATGATTTCCTTCTTGAATTCGATCATGTTCCTCACTTTCTTTACCAAAGGGCTTGCACTAGCTTTCCTTGGGCCCATGGTGACTTATTTAGCAGTTGCAATCACAAAAAACAATGGATTATTACGTATGAACCCGCGAGGTGATGGTCACATGTTGGTAAACAATGGCACACTGACCATGAATGGCGTGGGAGACTGGCTTTGTGTGCGCGGTGATGGGCAGACGGGTACCGGACAGTCGCCGAATCATGAGTCTAATCACGAAATGCAAGGCCAAATTTTGCCGAAAAAACTTGCCGAAAGTCGGATTTCACGAAAGTCGATGCCGTCAAAACTTGGGGTTCCACTGTATAGGCTAACAGGCCTACTGCAGTGTTCCTCCTTTCTTATGTTCTTAGGTTGATGAGTGGAACAGTCTGTCTAGTATGATTATAAGAACATACGAACAAAAGAAAGGAGTAACAATGCAGTAGGCCTGATTTCCCATACTAGGCAGGTCCTTCACAATCCTTCCCACTCTAGCAGAATAAATATTCTGCTACCCATGCAATGAGAACATAAGAAAGGAGAAACACTGCAGTAGGTCTGTTGGCCCATACCAGGCAGGTCCTTCACAAATCCAACCCACTAACAGAATAAACGCTACCCAAGCAATAAGCTCGGGTACTTATCCAACCAAAATTTGAAACTACCCAAGGTTTTAGCTTTGATATTTCTATTTATTCACATGCTAAACCCTTGGGTAGTTTAATTAAAATTTGGGTTGGATAAATACACGAATAGGAGGGGTTGGATTTCAGTGGGACTTGCACGTGAGTAAATAGAATTATCAAAGCTTATTGCTTAGGTAGCATTGAAAATTGAGTTGGGAAAATATTCTGTTAGTGTGATGGATTTTGAGGGATCTGCCTAGTATGGGCCAACAGGCCTACTGAATATCAAAATGGTATACAATACCGACATGTTGGGTAGGTAAGACACATGGGTAACAGTTAAGCAACTTTATTTCGAAACGTTTCGCCTACACAGTAGGCTTCTTCAGTCGAGTACAGAAAATAGGCAGGAGCAGTAGAGATGTGATAACAATGTAATCAGTCCATCACCTTTGAAGTCATATATTTGAGGTTGTCAGTCCATCAGCCTGGAGCAGAGTTCTGTTCCATAGTCTGAAACAATCTGAAGAAATAAGCGATAGTATGGAGATTTATACTGTTGGAAGGAGAGGTGCAGGCTGATAGAAGAGAGAATGTAGTCACTGAGAGGTCATGTCCCTCTCAGATCAAACGATTCTCACTTGAAAAGTTGTCCAAGACGTTTTCTCTTCCGTACCAAGATGCCTTTGTGTTGCAGTGTTTACCTGGAGTTTACTTGGAGAGAGTTCCGGGGGTCAACACCCCTGCGGCCCGGTCTGTGACCAGGCCTCCTGATGGATCAGAGCCTGATCAACCAGGCTGTTACTGCCGGCTGCACGCAATCCAACGTACGAGCCAGAGACAGGCTGGTCAGGTACCGACTTAGGTGTTTGTTCAGTGCCTGCTTGAAGACAGCCAGGGGTCTATTGGTAATCCCCCTTATGTATGCTGGGAGGCAGTTGAACAGTCTCGGGCCCCTGAAACTTATTGTATTGTCTCTTAACGTGCTAGTGACAACCCTACTTTTCATTGGGGGGATGTTGCATTGTATGCCGAGTCTTTTGCTTTCGTTGCGAGTGATTTTCGTGTGCAAGTTCGGTACTAGTCCCTCTAGGATTTTCCAGGTGAATATAATCATGTATCTCTCCCGTCTGCATTCCAGGGAGTACAGGTTCAGGAACTTCAAGCGCTCCCAGCAACTGAGGTGTTTTATCTCCGTTATGCGCGCTGTGAAGGTTCTCTGTACATTTTCTAGGTCAGCAATTTCACCTGCCTTGAAAGGTGCTCTTAGTTTGCAGCAATATTCCAGCCTAGATAGAACAAGCGACCTGAAGAGTGTCATCATGGGCTTGGCATCCCTAATTTTGAAGGTTCTCATTTTCCATCATGTCATTTTTCTAGCAGATGCGATTGATACAATGTTATAGTCCTTGGAGGTGAGATCCATTGACAAGATCACTCCCAGGTCTTTGACGTTGGTTTTTTTGCTCTATTTTGTGGAAGGAATTTATTTTGTACTCTGATGAAGTTTTAATTTCCTCATATTTACCATATCAAAGTACAGTGGACCCCCGCATAACGATGGCATCACATAGCGATTAATCCGCATACCGCTTGCTTTAATCGCAAAAATTTTGCCGCGCATACCGATTAAAAACCCGCTCACCGATTTTCGTCCGAGACGCGTCCAATGTGCGCCCTCAGCCAGCCTCACATGTGCCGCCCGTGCCATTGTTTACCAGCCAGCCTCCGCGGTAACATCCAAGCATACACTCGGAATATTTCGTATTATTACAGTGTTTTCGGTGCTGTTTCTGGAAAATAAGTGACCATGGGCCCCAAGAAAGCTTCTAGTGCCAACCGTACACCAATAAGGGTGAGAATTCCAATAGAAATGAAGAAAGAGATCATTGATAAGTATGAAAGTGGAGTGCGTATCGCCGACCTAGTCAAGTTGTACAAGAAACCCCAATCAACCATCGCTACTATTGTGGGCACCAGAAAGACAATCAAGGAAGCTGTTCTTGCCAAAGGTTTAACTGTGTTTTCGAAACAAAGATCGCAAGTGATGGAAGATGTTGAGAGACTCTTATTGGTGTGGATAAATGAAAAACAGCTAGCAGGACATAGCGTCTCTCAAGCGATCATATGTGAAAAGGCTAGGAAGTTGCATGAGGATTTAATTAAAAAAATGCCTGCAACTAGTGATGATGTGAGTGAATTTAAGGCCAGCAAAGGTTGGTTTGAGAGATTTAAGAAGCGTAGTGGCATCCATAGTGTGATAAGGCATGGTGAGGCTGCCAGTTCGGACCACAAAGCGGCTGAAAAATATGTGCAGGAATTCAAGGAGTACATAGACAGTGAAGGACTGAAACCTGAACAAGTGTTTAATTGTGATGAAACAGGCCTGTTCTGGAAGAAAATGCCAAGCAGGACCTACATTACTCAGGAGGAAAAGGCACTCCCAGGACATAAGCCTATGAAAGACAGGCTTACTTTGTTGATGTGTGCCAATGCTACTGGTGATTGCAAAGTTAAGCCTTTATTAGTGTATCACTCTGAAACTCCCAGAGCGTTCAGGCAAAAGAATGTCCTCAAGGATAATTTGTGTGTGCTGTGGAGGGCAAACAGTAAGGCATGGGTCACTAGGGACTTTTTCTATAACTGGTTACACCATGCATTTGCCCCCAATGTGAAAGATTACCTAACTGAAAAGAAATTAGAACTTAAGTGCCTCCTGGTGTTAGACAATGCCCCTGGTCATCCTACAGACGTGGCAGAGCGACTTTATGGGGACATGAGCTTCATTAAGGTGAAGTTTTTGCCTCCTAATACCACTCCTCTCCTGCAGCCCATGGACCAGCAGGTTATTGCAAACTTCAAAAAACTGTACACAAAAGCTCTGTTTGAAAGGTGCTTTGTAGTGACCTCAGAAACTCAACTGGCTCTAAGAGAGTTTTGGAGAGAGCACTTTAATATCCTCAATTGTGTAAACCTTATAGGTAAGGCTTGGGAGGGAGTGACTAAGAAGACCTTGAACTCTGCTTGGAAGAAACTGTGGCCAGAATGTGTAGACAAAAGGGATTTTGAAGGGTTTGAGGCTAACCCTGAGAGGATTATGCCAGTTGAGGAATCCATTGTGGCATTGGGAAAGTCCTTGGGGTTGGAGGTTAGTGGGGAGGATGTGGAAGAGTTGGTGGAGGAGGACAATGAAGAACTAACCACTGATGAGCTGATAGATCAACTTCAACAGCAAGAGGCCAGACCTGAGGAAACTGGTTCAGAGGAGGGGAGAGAGAAATTGAAGAAGTTGCCTACTACAAAGATTAAGGAAATCTGTGCAAAGTGGCTTGAAGTGCAAACCTTCATGGATGAAAATCACCCTCACACAGCTATTGCAAGCCGTGCTGGTGATTATTACACTGACAATGTTGTGAAACACTTTAGGGAAGTCATAAAGGAACGAGAGGTACAGGCCACTATGGACAGATATGTTGTGCGAAAGAAGTCCAGTGACTCTGAAGCTGGTCCTAGTGGCATTAAAAGAAGAAGGGAAGTAACCCCAGAAAAGGACTTGCCACCTCAAGTCTTAATGGAAGGGGATTCCCCTTCTAAACACTAACACTCTCTCTCCCCTCCTCCCATCCCATCAATCATCACCAGATCTTCAATAAAAGTAAGTGTCATGTAAGTGTGCATGCCTTTTTCAGTTTGTGTGTATTAAAATTAACATTTCATGTGGTAAAAAAAATTTTTTTTCATACTTTTGGGTGTCTTGCACGGATTAATTTTATTTCCATTATTTCTTATGGGGAAAATTCATTCACATACCGATTATTTCGCATAACAATTACCCCTCTTGCACGGATTAAAATTGTTATGCGGGGGTCCACTGTAATTGAAATTTCTCATTGTTGAACTTCATATTGTTTTCTGCAGCCCACTGAAAGATTTGGTTGATGTCCGCCTGGAGCCTTGCAGTGTCTGCAATGGAAGACACTGTCATGCAGATTCGGGTGTCATCTGCAAAGGAAGACACGGTGGTGTGGCTGACATCCTTGTCTATGTCAGATATGAGGATTAGAAACCAGATGGGGGCAAGTACTGTGCCTTGTGGAACAGAGCTTTTCACCGTAGCCGCCTCAGACTTTACTCTGTTGACTACTACTCTTTGTGTTCTGTTTGTGAGGAAATTGTAGATCCATCTACCAACTTTTCCTGTTATTCCTTTAGCACGCATTTTATGCGCTATTATGCCATGGTCACACTTGTCGAAGGCTTTTGCAAAGTCTGTATATATTACATCTGCATTCTTTTTGTCTTCTAGTGCATCTAGGACCTTGTCGTAGTGATCCAGTAGCTGAGTGTCTGACAGTGAATATCAAAACGGTATACAATACTGATAGGTTGGTAGGTAAGACACATGGGCAACAGTTAGGCAACTTTATTTCAAAACGTTTCGCCTAACTGCCAACCTGTCAGTATTATATACTATTTTGATATTCACTCTGTCAGACACTGCAACACAAAGGCATCTTGGTACAGAAGAGAAAACACCTTGGACAGCTTTTTCAAGTGAGAATCGTCTGACCTGAGACGGACATGACCTCTCAGTGGCTACATTCTCTCTTCTACCAGCCTGCACCTCTCCTTCCGACAGTATAAGTCTCCACACTGTCGCTTATTTCTTCAGATTGTTTCAGACTATGGAACAGAACTCTACTCCAGGCTGAGGGACTGACAACCTTAAATCTACGACTTCAAGGGTGATGGACTGATTACATTGTCATCACATTTCTACTGCTCCTGCCTATTTTCTGTACTCGACTGAAGAAGCCTACTGTGTAGGCGAAACGTTTCGAAATAAACTTGCCTAACTGTTGCCCATGTGTCTTACCTACCAACCTGTCTGTATTGTATACCCTTTTGATATTCAGTAGGCCTGCCTAGTATGGGCCTGTTGGCCCGTATTAGGCAGGTTCTTCACAATCCATCCCACTAGCAGAATATTTGCCCACCCTTCAATAAAGGTAAGTGTCATTTATTCTTCATTTAATATTTACTGTGCATGTATCCTTGTTTTTCTGTGTAGGAAAATGTATATTTCATGTGAAAAAAAAAAAATCATACTTTTGGCTGTCTGGGATGGATTAATTGGATTTCCCTTATTTCTTATGGGGAAAATTAAATCGGCTAACGATAAATTCGGCTAAAGACAAACTCTCTGGAATGGATTAATATCATTGGTCGAGGGTTTACTGTATTTGTTTCAAAATGGAGTCCAGAATAAACAATGCAGGCATTTCTGGCACTAAAATAACATTTCCTGTTTATTAGTTACATTCCAAGGCTTTACACATGAATTCCATTTTGAATTTTTATTTACACAAAAGAATAGAAGATTTACTGTTATGCAATATTATAATAATTGTATAAATAATATCAGCACATTCGAGAACACATATCAGACCCACGAGTTGGACGTTTATTAGACAAGCAATGTGATTTGCTTATTCAAATCAGCAAAAACTAAACATTTCCACTACTATGAGCTCAATTTCAAGCTATTTTCAGTCCTGAAACCAATCAAAATCATCTCTATTTCCTTAGTGAAGATGGCCTAACTGAGTCAGAATAAAAATGCAGTTTGTACCCACTTCCACAGGTAGTGTTATGAGACCCTAAATTTTTTTTCATCCAATTTTTTCTGTAAAACCTAATTCTCATTTCCATATTGTCAATCTGACAGCAGTGATTCTAAGCTGCCCAATCACTACCTCATATTTTATATTCTTGTTCAACACCTCAAGATCACCAACTTGTTTGCCTAAAAAGATATACATTTTTTTTATATGTTTGTCCTCCATCAGCTAACTATATTTTTTTATTCTAGTGTGTGCAATCTATAACAATTAGTGTAATACAATCCAAAGTTAAGTGTTTACTGTCTAAAAAAACAAACATTTCTATTTTTTTTATACATTTGTAACTAATTTTTGCAATCCTTCATTGTTAACTCCTATATTTTTTTGTTCTTTTTTTAAACTCTAGTGTGTGCAATCTATAATAGTTGGTGTAATACAAAACCCCCTTTTTTGTTTGTGGTCTAGCATTAGTGCAAACACTGTTAGGATTGATATACCAAGTCTTAATAGTTCATTATTTTTTATTACTAATCACACAATTTGTGTTATTACTTGCCTAAATTTTGTGCTTTAAGTCAAATCTTACTATTTACATTTTATTTAAGACCATTTTTTACCATCTTTTAACTTTATATTTTTTGTATTATTATTACTTGTTAAGTATCTGTACAATCTGTAGAATAGTTCTTCTGCTACCTACACTTTGTACTGCTTGTATAAGCTCTCATATAACCTCCAGTGTGAGCAAAGTAACATTTATGAAGGGATTCAGGGAAACCGGCAGGCCGGACTTGAGTCCTGGAGATGGGAAGTACAGTGCCTGCACTCTGAAGGAGGGGTGTTAATGTTGCAGTTTAAAAACTGTAGTGTAAAGCACCCTTCTGGCAAGACAGTGATGGAGTGAATGATGGTGAAAGTTTTTCTTTTTCGGGCCACCCTGCCTTGGTGGGAATCGGCCGGTGTGATAATAAAAAAAAAATAACCTCCAGTGCAACATTAACAGTTATCTTTGTACTATTTATACATTGTTAAACTTGCATTAATCCTATGATTGTAAACATCGATCCTGACATTAACCTTTTATTAAATGACACACATGATCCTAACAACAACTACCTTTATTACACTGTTAGTCAGGCTAAGACACTACTCAGTGCCTCGGTGGGAGGCGGCCGACTTGTTAAAAAAAAAAAAAATCAATTATAATGTCAGATCACTAAGCAAGCACTATGATGGCCTCCAGGCACTAGTGAATTCTCTAAATGTCAGTATGTCTATCATTAGTCTCATGGAAACATGGCTAAAACATGATGTTACAAACATCTATTCCATACCTGGCTACACAGCCATACACAATTGTAGGCCAGAACAATTAGGAGGTAGAACAGCTATATACTACTCTGATGAACTAGAGTGCATAAATTCTACTTGCACAAGGGATGAACATGGTGAATATACCTTTGCTAAATTTAAATCCAAAGACCTTACAAAACTTCTAACAGTCAGAGCAATTTATAGAGTTCCTCACTCCAATATTTACTCTTTTAGTGAAAAACTAAGAAACATAATAACTAGCGCTGATAAGAACAAACACCACCTAATACTTACAGAGGACTTCAACATAAATCTCATCCATGACCATGACCCACAAGTGACTAAATTCACTAACACTATGAGCAGCTGCTTATTTTTACCAACAATAACAAAACCTACAAGAATCACTGACACAAATGCCTCATTACTAGACCATATCTGGACAAACACTATATCCCTGTTAAAAGCAGGCATAATCACAGATAACACCACTGACTACTATCCCATCTTTCTCATAACCAACTTGTGTAAAGTGCCCCAGGACACAACTAAGATCACATTCTGACTACATGACGAGTTATCTGTTAATAACTTTATTTCAGCACTTAGTGACATTGACGGGCAAAACGAGCTAGTAGACAACTTCGACATTCATGAATGTATTAATATTTTTTTATAAAAACCCAAAACCTCTATAATATGCATTGCCCAATAAAAATTAAGCAGATCACAGCAGAGAGACTAAACAGCCCCTGGCTTACAAACAGCATCCTCAAATCTATTGATAAAAAACTTCTACATGAAAAACAGTACAGAATGGTTCTAATAACAAAGGAACTCACAAAACATTACTCATCAGTCATCAGTACTAACCAACCTAATAAGGAGGTCAAAAAAACTGTATTATGAAAACAGATTTCATGACATAAAAGGTGATATGAAAAAGACCTGGAAAATCTTATCTGAAATTCTAGGAACAAAAAAGCTGTCACAAAATAGATTGATTAACTTAACTTAACCAGATGAACCTCTCCTACAGCCAACCGATACTGCCAACAAACTTAATGTCTTTTTCTCTACCGTAGGAACAAAACAAGCGAGTAAAATCCCAAGCTCAAACATTCAACCAAAAGACTACCTCACTGGCAACTACCCTAATACTCTAGTTTTAGCCACAATAAACCCTACTGAAATCTCGCTTATCATCAAAATACTAAAGAACAAGACAGGGGACTTAAATAACTTACCAAGTTGGAAAAATTCAGAATCAGGAAGGATATAGGAAAGCACTGGTTTGGTAATAGAGTTGTGGATGAGTGGAACAAACTCCCGAGTACAGTTATTCAGGCTAAAACGTTAAGTAGTTTTAAAAATAGGTTAGATAAATACATGAGTGGGAGTAGGTGGGTGTGAGTTGGACCTGACTAGCTTGTGCTGCTGGGTCTGGTGCAGTGCTCCATCCTTGAGTGGAGGTGACCAGACTGCGTGGGTCATTGGGCTTATCCAGGGGGGGGGGGTCATTGGTCTAATCCAGGGGGGGACATGTACCTGCTCCACATGGGTCAGTAGGCCTGTTGCAGTGTTCCTTGTTTCTTATGTTCTTATGTATAAAAAAGCTTCTCATGTGTTGTCACCAATTATTGCAACTCTTTTTAACAAATTCATTGAATCTTCCACCTTCCCATCCATACTCAAGATAGCAAGAGTCACCCTGATCCTCAAAGGAGGAGATCCAACTGAACTGAACAATTATAGGCCTATATCAAACCTGCCCCTATCTAAAATCTTTGAAAAATTAATATACAAACAAGTCTACTCTTACTTCATATCCCACAACATACTCAACCCTTGTCAGTTTGGGTTTAGACCGAAAAAAAGTACTAATGATGCTTGAACTAATATACTCTGCACTCGAGAAATTTTCCCTGGGACTGTTCATAGACTTACAAAAAGCTTCTGATACAGATGACCATGACCTTTTCCACCAAAAACTCGAACATTACGGGGTCAAAGGACACTCTCTCGATTACCTTAAATCTTATCTTAATGGCCAAACCCAGTATGTATACACAAATAGAGACTGTTCCACTACACAACCTGTTCTTGTTGGAGTCCTACAGGGGAGCGTCCTTGGCCCACTTCTCTTTCTCATTTACATCAATGACCAACCAAATGTATCTAATCTCCTTAAGCCCATTTTATTTGCAGATGACAACTTATGTCTTTTCTCATCCAAACCCAACCATACAAACAGACACAGTAAATGCTGAATTGCTAAAAATATCTACTTGGATGATTACCAACAAACTTACTCTCAATATAGACAACACCTACTTCATGCTTTTCGGAAATAGAGCTTCAAATGTACAGCTAAACATGTTGATAAATGGTTCACCTATCTCGAGACAGGCAGAGGGCAAATTTCTAGGTCGCCACCTTGACTGCAGTCTCAAATTTCAGATACACATACAACAAATTTCCAAGAAAGTCTCCAAAACAGTAGGCATCCTTTCAAAGATATGGTACTATGTACCCCAATCAGCTCTTCTAGCTTTGTACCACTCTCTCATTTACTCTTAACTCACCTATGGTATTTGTGCATGGGGCTCAACCACAGCAAATCACCTTAAGCCTTTAATAACCCAGCAAAAATCTGCAGTGTAATTGATTACTAACTCCTGCATTAGACAACACACTCCACCTCTTTTCATGAGTTTTAACTTGCTAAATATACAAAACATCCACACTTATTATTGTGCCTACTACATACACAGAACACTATACTCTAATGTAAACCCTCCTCTCAAACCCCTCCTTGATAACTATAACAGAACACACAACCATAATATGAGACACAGATCACTCTTTGATATTCCCTGTGTTCATCTCTCCCCATGCAAAAATGCTATGCACGTAAAAGGCCCAAAGATCTGGAATTCATTGCCAGAACAAACTAAAGGACCCCTGTCTGCAAATCAGTTTAAGGCCCAAATAAAAAATCACCTCATCACCCAAAATTAACCAGACAAACCATACCTAACCACTACCAGTTTCTCAAAAGCTACTCATATTGTGCTGATGAATACTCAACCACTTACTACTTTGAAATTAGGATGTCTGTTTTTTCATTGTTTTAAATAGTAGTAGATTTTAATACAGCACATCATAATGTAAATTGTTCCATTGTAATACCAAATTTCATTGTTTTAAATATCAGCACTGTAAATTGTTTTAAAATGTTACATTGTAATATGTACTGTAATCTTTATTAACTAATTTAATAGTGTAAAAAGTCTACTAGACTTATCAAAACCATGTAGCATCACCTGATATAATATTCAATTCACTTGTACTCACTCTAACTCATCTAATGACCATATGAACTATGTATTATTGCCTTACTATTCTTAAGTTAATCTTTAAGTTTGCCCGAAATGCTCAGCATACAAAGGGGCTTTTGACATGTACACCCAACTATGATATTCCGCTGTACAACCATGTAATTTGTCAAAATAAGAAATCTAAATCTAAATCTAAATATATATTTCAGTCTATCAAATGAGACCAAAAAACAATCAAGAATACCAAGAATACAACCATAAAAACCATATGAAAATACACCACAGATTTGCTGCTTTAAACCAAAAACATGGTTGCAGTTTTTTCTCATTATGCACTGAGCACTGCAGGATTTTTTAATATGGTGCACACTGTTACGTTGGTTTCCCTTATTTCTTGGATGGTAAGGTTCTCACTACATGTTCTAGTGTGGGGTAGCTTTTACTTAATGGCCTTATTTGTCTAGGGGTAATACTTACATCATGGCTGATCATCTTGAGTGTCTCTGATACCCTTTCACCAGCCCTCTTCACAGGTTATGTAAACTACTACTATAAAAATATAACTGTATTCTCAATAGATATGTACAGAATATACAATCACAGCCTCCATTTTCAAAACAAAATCTACACACTCCATGCCTGTGCTCCACATGGTGTGTTGCAACAACTCTTGTCCTTCACTCTTCCTGACATAACTCTGGGCTAACCAGTGTTTTGACACACTTTAGTCACCCTGGGTATGGTGGCCAAAACTTAAATTATAAAAACTCACCCCTGGAGCACACATGATGCCCCAAAAGATAGGAGAAGGACCCAGAGATCCTGCCAGGTTGAAGGTCAGCCACAGAGAGAGAGAGTCAGTCAGAGGGAGAGAGAGAGAGAGCCTGGCTAAGCTCCTCCCACCAAAACAAAAGACTGTTGCCAAGCACAATTCTCCAGTTACCACAATTCTACCACCTCTTAATTTTACTTTTACAAAAAGAAATACAACTTTATAAACTACTTATTTAAATTGTGTGTTTATGTGTCTATAGTATAACCTATTATATTGAGAAAAATAGGTTTGACCCAGCTGCCTCTCAGTCATAAGGTTGATCAGTCCTTCTGACATTTAGAGCAAAGTCCCCATCAATTCAATATAATTAGGTATTATTATAGTAACTGTTACTTATAAATACATGTTGGGTCCTATAGCCCCATAACACCCCCACCTCCAGACGAAGTCTCACAAAAGCTAGCCGTGTCCCTCAGGATACGGCTAGTAAAAAGTATATTGCTTAAGTCTGAAGGCGGTAAACAAGACTACTAGAAATGCTACATATTTCCTAGCACCATAACTACTCTTCACTTTACTGTTATTTACAACAGATTGCAGAATTTTTTAGAAAAGCATTTTAACCATACCCATATACTCAAGGGTGTAACTATTTAAAATTTTAGTGACTTTTAAACAATACACATTACAATGCAAAAATTGCACACAATGCCCACTGTGAAAGCCCGCACCAACAGGCCTGTGCCTCTGCTACGGTAATCCAGCAAGCAACTGGTACTCCAGGGTGGCATCTTCCTGATCAGGAGACGAGAGTAGAGCCAAACCCAGAGCAGTCAGGTGTACACCAGGCAGGAAACTTCACAAAACATGTCAAGGTGTCTCTCACTTGGTGGCCGAACCAAACAGTGAGACTTCCAGTCAACACTCACGATCCTTAACATGGTCAGGCACTCAAGCCCATCTTCCGAGGTCCCACTCCACACAGATCCTCCAAACTTATGAAGAGGAGGCTGACATAGAATATGGAGGGGTCCAGGGGACCACAAAGGCAAACCGTCGGGCCGTTTTGTATATAGAGCACACCAAGACACAACATCACACCTTCCTGAACGTCTCATGTTACCGAAGGTTGTCAACCACTGCCTCAACTCACATTTAAGTACACCCTGACCCTCGTCACACTTTTGGCTCTGACTCACTCCTTCACAATCAGATGGCTGGTAGAGAGTACTCAGGCTCACCGAGAGTCCACCACTGCAAAAACAACAAGGTCAGCACAAGACAAACTCTATGTACAAAGTACGCACCATGCATCTACATGAAACATCTAGAGAGAGCATCAGCAACCACATTCTCTGAGCCTTTCATATATTTGACTTCCAAATTAAAAGGCTGTGTTCATCTCTCCCCCATGCAAAAATGCTATGCACGTAAAAGGCCCAAAGATCTGGAATTCATTGCCAGAACAAACTAAAGGACCCCTGTCTGCAAATCAGTTTAAGGCCCAAATAAAAAATCACCTCATCACCCAAAATTAACCAGACAAACCATACCTAACCACTACCAGTTTCTCAAAAGCTACTCATATTGTGCTGATGAATACTCAACCACTTACTACTTTGAAATTAGGATGTCTGTTTTTTCATTGTTTTAAATAGTAGTAGATTTTAATACAGCACATCATAATGTAAATTGTTCCATTGTAATACCAAATTTCATTGTTTTAAATATCAGCACTGTAAATTGTTTTAAAATGTTACATTGTACTATGTACTGTAATCTTTATTAACTAATTTAATAGTGTAAAAAGTCTACTAGACTTATCAAAACCATGTAGCATCACCTGATATAATATTCAATTCACTTGTACTCACTCTAACTCATCTAATGACCATATGAACTATGTATTATTGCCTTACTATTCTTAAGTTAATCTTTAAGTTTGCCCGAAATGCTCAGCATACAAAGGGGCTTTTGACATGTACACCCAACTATGATATTCCGCTGTACAACCATGTAATTTGTCAAAATAAGAAATCTAAATCTAAATCTAAATATATATTTCAGTCTATCAAATGAGACCAAAAAACAATCAAGAATACCAAGAATACAACCATAAAAACCATATGAAAATACACCACAGATTTGCTGCTTTAAACCAAAAACATGGTTGCAGTTTTTTCTCATTATGCACTGAGCACTGCAGGATTTTTTAATATGGTGCACACTTACTGCATAGACCCATTCTCTTATACCTAGGACCAAATTTACCCCTCATAGCTTATCTGAGTGAGCTGAGCTCATGGCGTAGTACTACAGCAAGGATGGCAAAGGGGTTTATACTAAAAATTCTACATTTTCCATTGACTGGAATTTTGTTATTGAATACATTATAATACTGTATCATATTTAAAAAATAAGAACATACTGCATCTTGCTTTTAAAATGAATGTTATCAAAATAAAACTAATGCACTGAAAAAATTGTCACTTACTTTTTATCCGTATTAACCTGGGTAACAAAATTATAAAGTGAAAAGAGTGACTTTGTACGAGGTGCAACACTTAACCTCTCCGCCACACTTGTGAATGTTGGCAGCAAGTCTGATCCACCTACTAGCACAAAGTCCAAATATGAGATGAACACATCTGCATCAGGCCATTTACTGAATTTTTCAGTCTCTGGTGTACTCTCTAAGACCTGCAACCACAAACACATCTTGTAATACATGTATGTTTGAATGAATAATTTAAAAAATTGCAAGTAAATAAATTAGACACTTGTGCAAAATTTGAGTATCTTTATTCTGGAAATGCAGAGAAAGGTGGAAATTGAGGAGAAGTTTCAGGTAATCAGTTCCCCAGCCTTGAGTCGAAGTGTTCAGTAAATTAATCTTGATAAAGTTGTAGCATATTCACAGAGATGGGCTTATATAAAGCTGACAGATGAGGTGGAGCAGTCATAGGTGGAGTAACTTTATTCCGAAACATTTCGCCTACACAGTAGGCTTCTTCAGTCGAGTACAGAAAGTAGGCAGGAGCAGTAGAGATGTGAAGACAATGTAATCAGTTGATCACCCTTGAAGTCGTAGATTTGAGGATGTCAGTCCCTCAGCCTGGAGAACTTCTGTTCCAAAGTGTGAAACTAACTGAAGATCAAGCGACAGTGTTGAGACTTAAATACTGTCCAAAGGAGAGGTGCAGAGTAGTAGTAGTGAGAATGTAGCCACTGAGAGGTCACGTCCCTCTCAGATCAAACAATTCTCACTTGAAAAAGTGGCTACATTCTCACTACTACTACTCTGCACCACTCCTTTGGACAGTATTTAAGTCTCAATACTGTCGCTTGATCTTCAGTTAGTTCCACACTTTGGAACAGAACTTCTCCAGGCTGAGGGAATGACAACCTCAAATCTACGACTTCAAGGGTGATGGACTGATTACATCATCTTCACATCTCTACTGCTCCTGCCTACTTTCTGTACTCAACTGAAGAAGCCTACTGTGTAGGCAAAACATTTCGGAATAAAGTTGCCTAAATGTTGCCTATGTGTCTTACCTACCAGCCTGTCGGTATTGTATACCATTCTGATATTCACTCTGCCAGACAGTGCAACACAATGGCATCTTGGTACAGAAGAGAAAATACCTTGGACAACTTTTTCAAGAGAGAATTGTTTGATCTGAGAGGGACGTGACCTCTCAGTGGCTACATTCTCACTACTACTACTACTCGGCACCTCTCCTTTGGACAGTATTTAAGTCTCAACACTGTCGAGGACTGTCTAACTTATTTCCATTGGGTCCTTAATCTTGTCCCCCAGGATGCAACCCACACCCGTCGACTAACACCCAGGTGAACAGGAAAAAATGCCTGGAACTAGTGCTCATAATGGTGAATTTAAGGCCAGCAAAGGTTGGTTTGAGAGATTTAAGAATTGTAGTGGCATACAGTGTGATAAGGCCTGTTCTGGAAGAAAATGCCAAACAGGACCTATATTACTCAGGAGGAAAAGGTACTCCCAGGACACAGTGTCTGATCACTCATCACTTTTATATGGGTGTGAAGCATGGGTTGAGAATGTTGCAGGTAAGAGGAGGTTGGAGGCAGTGGAGATGTCGTGTCTGAGGGCAATGTGTGGTATAAACATAATGCAGAAAATTCATAGTTTGGAGATTAGGAGGAGGTGTAAAATTACTAAAAGCATTATCCAGAAGGCTGAGGAAGAGTTGTTGTGATGGTTCAATCATTCAGAGAGGACTAAACGTATATATACTTCTCTCGCCCAGTGCCCTGAATATTTTGAAAAATAAAAAAATCGTTTTTTTATATGAAAATAAAGAGAATATTTTTCTAAGTGTTATAGGATTAAAATAAAAAAATTAGGGTCAATACTTATGAGATATGAGGCTACGAATATGGCACTTAATACTCACCTAATGGCAACATTGAGTCCTGCCACTTGCAAAAGTGTTGCTGATATACAGTAGGACCCTGCTTTTCAGCATTTCGCCTTACAGCGGTCCGCTAATACGGCGATTTCAAATTATGACCAAAACTTTCTATGTGGCAAGTGGTCTTTCAAATATGGCGTGGGGCCACCCGATTTCTTTACATTCTCCACGAGGACATCTCTCTATTATGTAATAATCACACTTGGGCACATTAAATGTCTAAATTTATGTCAATATAGACATTTTCATTAATCCATCTATGATATTTTCTTCAAAATTATATAAGAAACACGTTACATACCATATAAACATGCTGTTTATATGCTATGGAGGTGTGGTTGCTGGGTGGAGGGAAAACAATACTAATAATAATCACTCTTGGGCACATTAAATGTCTTATTTTACATTAATATAGACATTTTCATTAATCCATCTATGATATTTTCTTCAAAATTATACAGTGGACCCCCGGTTAACGATATTTTTTCACTCCAGAAGTATGTTCAGGTGCCAGTACTGACCGAATTTGTTCCCATAAGAAATATTGTGAAGTAGATTAGTCCATTTCAGACCCCCAAACATACATGTACAAACACACTTACATAAATACACTTACATAATTGGTCACATTCGGAGGTAATCGATATGTGGGGGTCCACTGTACCTGGAGTTTACCTGGAGAGAGTTCCGGGGGTCAACGCCCCCGCGGCCCGGTCTGTGACCAGGCCTCCTGGTGGATCAGAGCCTGATCAACCAGGCTGTTGCTGCTGGCAGCACGCAAACCAACGTACGAGCCACAGCCTGGCTGATCCGGAACTGACTTTAGGTGCTTGTCCAGTGCCAGCTTGAAGACTGCCAGGGGTCTGTTGGTAATCCCCCTTATGTGTGCTGGGAGGCAGTTGAACAGTCTCGGGCCCCTGACACTTATTGTATGGTCTCTTAACGTGCTAGTGACACCCCTGCTTTTCATTGATTGAAACATGTTACATAACATATAAACATTTTGTTTATATACCATGGAGGTGTGGTAGCCAGGCGGAGGGAAAACATTACCTCACTCCCTTTAACCCTTTCAGGGTTTCAGCCGTACTAGTACGGCTTATGCACCAGGGTTTTTGACGTACTAGTACGCCTAAATTCTAGCGCCCTCAAATCTAGTGAGAGAAAGCTGGTAGGCCTACATAAGAAAGAATGGGTCTATGTGGACAGTGTGTGCAATATAAAAAAAATCCTGCAGCACAGTGCGTAATGAGAAAAAAAAACTTTGAACGTGTTTTAGGATTAAAACAGTGACTTTGCACTGTATTTTCGTATGGTATTTATTGTTGTATTCTAGTTTTCCTGGTCTCATTCTATAGAATGGAAGACATATTACAGAAATTGAGATGATTTTGACTGATTTTACAATGAAAAGTACCTTGAAATTGAGCTCAAAGTAGCAGAAATGTTCGATTTTTACCAAAGTTCAAAAGTAAACAAATCATGCTAAGAGTTCAATACACGTCAACTGGTGACTCTAATATTCTTTCACAAGTGCGCCAATATTATTTATACCATTTTTTACACTAATGGAGTAGTCTGCATAACAGTAAATCTTCTATTTTTTGTGAGAATAAAAATTCAAAGTGGAAAGCAAAATAATGTAAGAGGGGCATTGGGACGTGACTAATGAACAGAGGAAATGTCATTTTAGTGCCAGGAATGTGTTTCTTGTTTATTCTGGACCCTATTTGGAAATTGGCATCTTTTGAAATTTGTGTGAAATTGGCAAAATTGCTAAATTCTGACCACTGTATTGGATAGTTGAAATCGGTAAACGGGTGATTTCTTGCACTCATTCGATAGAAAAAATGGAGTTCTAGCGAAATATTTATGACTTTTGTCGACTAGTACAGTGGAATTGGCCGAAAATAAGGCTCAAAGTGGGAAAAATTGCCGATGCATAAACATCGTCGAGACCGCTAACTTTGCGAGAGCATAATTCCGTAAGTTTTCCATCAAATTTCAAACTTTTGGTGTCATTATGATCGGGAAAAGATTCTCTATCTTTTCCTGAAAGGGTTAATACGTAACACTTTTGTTTACAATTCTCAGACTGAATAGTCCCTGGCTAACACCAAGCATCCTCAAATCCATTAACACAAAGCATAAATATGAAAAACAGTACAGAATGGGTCAAATAACTAGAGACCAGTCTAAACGTCACATGTTGCACATGTGTCTTACTCTCATCTAAACGTTACTTGTCAGTTCTTACCAGCTTGATAAGAAGATCTAAAAAATTGTATTATGAAAATAGATTACATAACATCAAAGGTCATATGAACAAGACCTGGAAAACTCTATCTGAAATTCTTGGAACTAAAAAGTTATCCAAAAACAAAACAATCAAATTAACAAAATCAGATGAACCCCCACTCACACCAACTGAAACAGCAAACAGGCTCAATGTTTTCTTCTCCACCATAGGAAAAAATCTAGTGAACTAAATACACCTACCATCCGACTTATGACCGAGTTCGGTTACGAGAAACCGGTTGTAAGTTGAAATGGCCGTAAGTCGAACTTTACTACATAATATCAACAAAACATTTTTGTAATGACTTTATTTTATTGTTTTATTTTTGTATTTCATGTTTTACTTTACTTTTTATGTTGTTAGTACTGTATTTTATACTGTAAGGTTTAGGATAAACACTGTGTACAACACAAATAGTTGTTTATTTCCCAGAAATTTGGCATAAAAAACACGGTCGTAAGTCGAGTGGTTGTAAGTCGAGCAGGTCGTAAGTCGGATGGTAGGTGTACCAAGCTCAAACATCCGTCCATCAGATTACCTCATAGGTACCTACCCAAATACATTATTCCTAGCTCCAGCCAACCCACCAGAAGTCTCACTCATCATCAACACCCTTAAAAACAAGGCAGGAGACATGAACAACTTGCCTGCTTTTTATGTACAAAAAAGCTTCTCAAGTATTGTCACCAATTATTGCAACACTCTTTAACAAATCCACTGAATCATCTACCTTCCCAATAATCCTCAAAATAGCGAGGGTCATTCCGATCCATAAAGGAGGTGACCAAGCTGACTTGAAAAACAATAGACCAATATCTAACTTACCACTGCTCTCTAAAATCTTTGAAAAATTAATTCATAAACAGATCTATTCCTACCTCGTCTCACACAACATATTAACCCTTAAACGGTCCAAACGTATATATACGTTTTCTTTGTCATTCACTCAACATTGCCACGATAAGCCTGAGTCACCTAGACATGAGAGAATGGGTGTGTGCACTCACTGTGTGCCATATTAAAATAATTGGGGATGCCTGGGTACCATATGCTCTTGTAGGTAAAGGATTCCAAAGAGTAGAGACTCTGGAGGGGCAAGATTTTTCTGATTATGATAAGATTAAAGAGGAAGTATTGCTTGCCTACCAAATGATACCTGAGAAATATAGACAAAAGTTCAGAAATAAAAAATTTTGGGATGGGCAGACCTTAACTGAGTTTGGGAATGAGAAACTGTTCCTTTTTAAGAAATGGGTTTGTTCTAAAGGAGTTAATAAAGACTATAACAAATTAGTAGATCTAATGGTTCATGAGGAATTGTACAATACAATCCCTGTTGACCTCAGAGAATATTTGGAGGACAAAAACCCAGATAATCTTTCAGAAGCACTGGATCTAGGTGACCGATTCTTGGCTCGCAGGGAATTGGTAAGTAAAAACAGTCATGCTCCTGAAAATTTCCCCACTCGTTCTAAATCTTATCCCAAGTCCTATGGTCATAAAGATAAGTGGGACAAGAATTTTCAGGGACAAATGAAGGCTGAGGCACCCTCTAAAATAGAAAGAAAAGGTAAGTCAGCTGGAGC
Source organism: Cherax quadricarinatus (assembly GCF_038502225.1). Lineage (NCBI taxonomy): Eukaryota > Metazoa > Arthropoda > Malacostraca > Decapoda > Parastacidae > Cherax > Cherax quadricarinatus. The sequence goes on along the minus strand of NC_091293.1, from coordinate 21,650,734 downwards.
TCAAAGTTTACCTAGACAATCAGATAATTTTTCAGGTCCTCGAGTAAACAGTACCAGTCCTACACCAAATGGTAAAAATACCTTTAAGAGTTATGCCTGTTACTACTGTAACAAAACTGGACACACACAAAAGTTTTGCTGGTCAAGGCGGCGAGATCAGGAAAGGGAGGAACCACCCCAGAGGACTCTAACTGCAGAGATACATCCAGTTGCCTGCATTAGGTCTTCAAGGCAAGGTGAGGAAGAACCTTTGGATCTAGACCCCAGGATGTGTATATTTTCTAGTAGGTCCACAGTTGGTTTGCAAAAGGATATAGGCAGAGTTGAGAACATATTGTCCTTGAGAGATGGATGTAGCACCAACTCTTTGCTACGTGCTGGAGTGCTACCAGTGTCTAAGGATACCTATACTGGGGTAGATATATTGTTGAAGGGTATTACGGGTTCAACCGTAAGGACACCGGTACACAAATTATGGGTAGAATCTACATACCAAGTAGGCTATCTCCCTGTAGGTATCTCAGATGAAATTCCCTTCGAAGGTGTCGACCTCTTATTAGGGAATAATGTGATGGGCCTGTTAGACAGTGAAGAACCACTAGTATGGGGGCAACCAGGCCCCAAAGTTTGGGAGAAAAAGGCTAGGGAGACCCTGCCAGACCTTTTCCCTGTTGGTGCCATCACAAGAAGTATGTCTCGTGACCAGGATACCAAGGGTAATCCTTATATTTCTCATGAGGATGGTGAGGACTTAGGTTTGGAAACTCTATTTTCTGAGGTTGAACTGCAGTCAACTAAAGAAAAGGATACCACAACCCGAGTTGAGCCTAATCAGTGCAGAGATCAAGGAAGTAGTGTGAGGGAGATTGGGCCTACTATGATGCAGTTAATTGCTGCACAGGGGTGTGATGACACACTTAAGTTGATCAGAGCCTCAGCTGTGACTGAGGAGGAATCTTTACGTTTAAATAAATGCTTCTATTTCAGGAAAGGTATACTCATGAAGAAGGCACCTTCGGTTGCAGTACCAGTAGAAGGAGAGCCAAGTTTTTGTCACCAGGTCGTGGTGCCTGAGCCTTATAGAAACCATGTTCTTAGCTTAGTGCATGACACACCTCTAGGTGGACACCTAGGTATTGCTAAAACAGTATCCAGGGTTTCCAGGCACTTCTTCTGGCCTCGGCTGTGGGAGACGGTGGGAGATTATATAAAGACCTGTCATACCTGCCAAATTATAGGGAAACCTAATCAAAGCATTAAACCTGTCCCCCTTCAGCCAATTTCAGCACCAGGTGAACCCTTCAGCAAGCTGGTAGTGGATGTCGTTGGCCCACTCCCAAGGACCAGAATGGGAAATAATTATTTACTAACAATAATTTGCTCCACTACCAGGTACCCAGAAGCAATCCCTCTACGCAAGATAACAGCTCAAGTGGTCTTAAGGGCTTTGATGAAGTTCTTTTCCCATGTTGGCTTTCCTCGGGAGGTACAAACAGATCAAGGGTCTAACTTTACCTCGAAATTATTTAGGAATGTGTTAAAGGGGTTAGATGTACAGCCCAAATTTTCAACTGCCTATCACCCTCAGTCTCAGGGAGTGGTAGAGAGATTTCATCAAACTCTTAAGACAATGATGCGAGCTTATTGTATGAATAACACTAGTGATTGGGATGAGGGTATCCCTTTTCTCTTGTTTGCCGTGTGGGAAAGCACCCAAGAATCTCTCAGTTTCAGCCCTTTCGAGCTTGTCTATGGTCATCCAGTGAGGGGACCACTGACTATTCTCAAGGAGCATTGGCTGGGTGGTGAAAATGAGGCTTCCCCGCCGGAAGATGTTCTCTTTTTCAGGAAACGATTGGACCAGGCGAGACAGATGGCAGCAGACAACCTCAAAGCTAGTCAGAGGGCCATGAAGCAGCGGTACGACCAAAGGGCAGCCCCTCGCTCCTTCAGTGTTGGAGAGGAAGTGTTAGCTTAGGAGCCGGTTCCGGGACATGCCTTGGCTGCACGATTTGGTGGACCCTTTGTCATCACAGGCAGGTCTGGCCCCAATTATGTAATTAAGATGCCTGGCCGTCGCAAATCAGAAAGGACTGTGCACATTAACAAGTTGAAAAAATACCATTCTAGGGCAGGAGTTGCCGCTATTCAAGTTGAGTGTGACGATACTGAAAAACTTCCTGTAACAACAGAAGTAAGGCTGTGCAATTCAGCCATCTTGCAAAATCCCTTGGCACACATGAAGGGACTCAGTGTACAGGGAGCCTGTGACTTGGTTCAGTTACTCCAAAAATTTCCAGATTTGTTTGGGGATGTACCCAAAGTAAGTAAATTGCCTCCCCATGATGTGGATGTCGGGGAAGCTGTTCCAATAAAGCAGGCTCCTTACCGCATGAACCCAACAAAACAACTTCACATGGAGGAAGAAGTGAAATTCCTCCTTCAAAACCAGTTTGTAGTGCCTAGCGAGAGTCAGTGGGCATCTCCATGCCTGATGGTTCCCAAACCTGATGGATCTATGCGTATGTGCACTGACTATCGCAGAGTAAATGAAGTAACGAAGGCTGACGGTTACCCTTTGCCACGTATGGATGATGTGATTGATGCTGTGGGAGGGGCAAAGTTTGTGAGCAAACTGGACTTACTTAAAGGTTATTATCAGATACCCCTCACCCAGCGAGCCAAGGAAATTTCAGCCTTCGTCACTCCAGATGGGTTATTTCAATATAATGTTCTTCCTTTTGGGTTAAAAAATGCTCCTGCCACCTTCCAGCGTCGTATAAATACTGTCATAAGGGGGTTGGATGGCGTGCGGGCCTATCTAGATGATATTGTGGTATTCAGTAACCAGTGGGAAACTCACTTGGTAAGATTGCAAAAGTTGTTTGAATGTCTATCCCAAGCCAATCTAACCATCAATTTGAGCAAAAGTGAGTTTGGCCAAGCCAGTGTACAATTCTTAGGATATGTAGTTGGTCAGGGAAAAGTTGCCCCAATTCATGCTAAGGTGGAGGCCATTATAAATTTTCCTAGACCACAGAATCGGAAGGCAGTGATGAGGTTCCTGGGCATGGTGGGTTATTACAGACGATTCTGCCCCAACCTCTCCCAGGTAACGTCACCACTGACAACTTTGACCAGTCCCAAAGTTCAATTCAACTGGGACAGCAAGTGTGACAGGGCTTTTGAAAATGTGAAAATGTTATTAGGGAATGCTCCTATCTTGAAAAGTCCTGAGTTTGAATGCCCCTTCTCTCTACAAGTGGATGCTAGTGATGTAGGGGTAGGTGCAGTGTTGTTGCAGGGTGATGAGAGAGATAGCCTTCAGCCAGTTTGTTACCATTCAGCCAAATTAAAAAAGCATCAACGTGGTTATGCAACCGTAGAGAAAGAGGCTTTGGCTTTGGTGTTGGCTGTGCAGAAATTTGAAGTTTATATCAGTGCATCCCCACATCCTGTAATAGTGTATAGTGACCATAACCCTCTGAGGTTTTTGCAAAGAATGAGAAACCACAATCAAAGACTCTTAAGATGGGCTTTGTTCCTACAGCCTTTTAATTTGAAAGTTAAATATATAAAAGGCCCAGAGAATGTGGTTGCTGATGCTCTCTCTAGATGTTTCATGTAGATGCATGGTGCGTACTTTGTACATAGTGTTTGTCTTGTGCTGACCTTGTTGTTTTTGCAGTGGTGAACTCTCAGCGAGCCTGAGTACTCTCTACCAGCCATCTGACTGTGAAGGAGTTGAGTCAGAGCCAAAAGTGTGACGAGGGTCAGGGTGTACTTAAATGTGAGTTGAGGCAGTGGTTGACAACCTTCGGTAACATGAGACATTCAGGAAGGTATGTGATGTTGTGTCTTGGTGTGCTCTATATACAAAACGGCCCGACGGTTTGCCTTTGTGGTCCCCTGGACCCCTCCATATTCTATGTCAGCCTCCTCTTCATAAGTTTGGAGGATCTGTGTGGAGTGGGACCTCGGAAGATGGGCTTGAGTGCCTGACCATGTTAAGGATCGTGAGTGTTGACTGGAAGTCTCACTGTTTGGTTCGGCCACCAAGTGAGAGACACCTTGACATGTTTTGTGAAGTTTCCTGCCTGGTGTACACCTGACTGCTCTGGGTTTGGCTCTACTCTTGTCTCCTGATCAGGAAGATGCCACCCTGGAGTACCAGTTGCTTGCTGGATTACCGTAGCAGAGGCACATGCCTGTTGGTGCGGGCTTTCACAGTGGGCATTGTGTGCAATTTTTGCATTGTAATGTGTATTGTTTAAAAGTCACTAAAATTTTAAATAGTTACACCGTTGAGTATATGGGTATGATTAAAATGCTTTTCTAAAAAATTCTGCAATCTGTTGTAAATAACAGTAAAGTGAAGAGTAGTTATGGTGCTAGGAAATATGTAGCATTTCTAGTAGTCTTGTTTACCGCCTTCAGACTTAAGCAATATACTTTTTACTAGCCGTATCCTGAGGGACACGGCTAGCTTTTGTGAGACTTCGTCTGGAGGTGGGGGTGTTATGGGGCTATAGGACCCAACATGTATTTATAAGTAACAGTTACTATAATAATACCTAATTATATTGAATTGATGGGGACTTTGCTCTAAATGTCAGAAGGACTGATCAACCTTATGACTGAGAGGCAGCTGGGTCAAACCTATTTTTCTCAATATAATAGGTTATACTATAGACACATAAACACACAATTTAAATAAGTAGTTTATAAAGTTGTATTTCTTTTTGTAAAAGTAAAATTAAGAGGTGGTAGAATTGTGGTAACTGGAGAATTGTGCTTGGCAACAGTCTTTTGTTTTGGTGGGAGGAGCTTAGCCAGGCTCTCTCTCTCTCTCCCTCTGACTGACTCTCTCTCTCTGTGACTGACCTTCAACCTGGCAGGATCTCTGGGTCCTTCTCCTATCTTTTGGGGCATCATGTGTGCTCCAGGGGTGAGTTTTTATAATTTAAGTTTTGGCCACCATACCCAGGGTGACTAAAGTGTGTCAAAACACTGGTTAGCCCAGAGTTATGTCAGGAAGAGTGAAGGACAAGAGTTGTTGCAACACACCATGTGGAGCACAGGCATGGAGTGTGTAGATTTTGTTTTGAAAATGGAGGCTGTGATTGTATATTCTGTACATATCTATTGAGAATACAGTTATATTTTTATAGTAGTAGTTTACATAACCTATGAAGAGGGCTGGTGAAAGGGTATCAGAGACACTCAGGATGATCAGCCATGATGTAAGTATTACCCCTAGACAAATAAGGCCATTAAGTAAAAGCTACCCCCACACTAGAACATGTAGTGAGAACCTTACCATCCAAGAAATAAGGGAAACCAACGTAACATGTGATACTCCAATATAGAAACTATGTAGTGTGGCAAAACTAAAGCATTTACATTGCTAAACTCACAAACTAGTATTTGTAACTTAGTATTTAGTCACTTAGTATTTAGTCAACTTACTCCACAATTTAGTTATAATTTAGGGTTAAGAATTAATCTAAGATTGCCCGAAATGCCTAGCCATGCTAGTTCTAGTGGCCCCCTCTGTAATTAGTATTTTACTACATGTAAACCACACAATAACCAAAATCTGTAAACCCTGCATTGTAATCCTTATAGAGAATAAACTTTGATTTGATTTGATTATTGCTACTCCTTCTTTAGCTCTAACTCTATTTGAAACCCCTGACCTAATCCGATTTATTCCTCTCCACTGAAATTCACCCACCCCCTTCAGCTTGGTTTCACTTAAAGCCAGGACATCCAGCTTCTTCTCATTCATAACATCCACAATCATCTCTTTCTTATCATCCGCTCAACATCCACGCACATTCAGACTTCCCACTTTGACAATTTTCTTCTTCTTATTCTTTTTTAGTAATTATTACAGGAAAAGGGGTTACTAGCCCATTGTTCCAGGCATTTTAGCTGACTTTTACAACACACATGGCTTACAGAGGAATGATTCTTATTCCACTTCCCCATGGATATAAAAGGAAAAATAATAAGAACAAGAACTAAGATAAAAATCAAAGAAAACTCAGATGAGTGTGTATAAATAAATGTATATATGTATGTTTAGTGTGACCTAAGTGTAAGTAGAAGTAGCAAGACATACTTGTAATCTTGCATATTTATGAGACAGATAAAAGACACCAGCAATCCTACCATCATGTAAAACAATTACAGGCTTTAGTTTCACACTCACTTGGCAGGACGGTAGTACCTCCCTGGGTGGTTGCTGTCTACCAACCTACTACCTATTATTATTATTATTATTATTATTATTATTATTATTATTATTATTATATTCTTCCACATAGAAGTGATGCAAGGAGGGAAGAGTATATGGAGAAAAAGAGAGAGGTTAAGAGAGTGGTGAAGCAATGTAAAAAGAGAGCAAATGAGAGAGTGGGTGAAATGTTATCAACAAATTTTGTTGAAAATAAGAAAAAGTTTTGGGGTGAGATTAACAAGTTAAGGAAGCCTAGAGAACAAATGGATTTGTCAGTTAAAAATAGGAGAGGAGAGTTATTAAATGGAGAGTTAGAGGAATTGGGAAGATGGAGGGAATATTTTGAGGAATTGTTAAATGTTGATGAAGATACGGAAGCTGTGATTTCGTGTATAGGGCAAGGAGGAATAACATCTTGTAGGAGTGAGGAAGAGCCAGTTGTGAGTGTGGGGGAAGTTCGTGAGGCAGTAGGTAAAATGAAAGGGGATAAGGCAGCTGGGATTGATGGGATAAAGATAGAAATGTTAAAAGCAGGTGGGGATATAGTTTTGGAGTGGTTGGTGCAATTATTAAATAAATGTATGGAAGAGGGTAAGGTACCTAGGGATTGGCAGAGAGCATGCATAGTTCCTTTGTATAAAGGCAAAGGGGACAAAAGAGAGTGCAAAAATTATAGGGGGATAAGTCTGTTGAGTAAGAACATAAGAACATAAGAACGAAGGAACACTGCAGAAGGCCTACTGGCCCATGCGAGGCAGGTCCAAGTCTCCTACCGGCTTAAGCCAATGCACCCAACCTAGTCAGGTCAGGTCACATTGACTTAAGGGAGGAACACGGCAACCGACCTGGTAGCACAAGCTATCAGGTCTAACTCACACCCACCCACATCTACTCATGTATTTATCCAACCTATTTTTAAAGCTACACAACGTTCTGGCCTCTATAACGGTACTTGGGAGTTTGTTCCACTCATCCACAACTCTATTACCAAACCAGTACTTTCCTATATCCTTCCTGAATCTGAATTTTTCCAACTTAAAACCATTGCTGCGAGTCCTGTCTAGGCTAGATATTTTCAGCACACTATTTACATCCCCTTTATTTATTCCTGTCTTCCATTTATACACCTCAATCATATCCCCCCTAATTCTACATCTTTCTAGAGAGTGCAGTTTCAGGGCCCTTAGTCTATCCTCATAGGGAAGGTTTCTGATACATGGGATCAACTTTGTCATCCTCCTTTGTACATTTTCCAGAGAATTTATATCCATTCTGTAATACGGTGACCAAAACTGTGCAGCATAATCTAAATGAGGCCTAACCAAGGATGTATAGAGTTGAAGAACAACCTGAGGACTCCTATTATTTATGCTTCTTGATATGAAGCCAAGGATTCTATTAGCTTTATTGCGAACACTTATGCACTGTTGTCTTGGTTTCAGATTACTGCTAACCAGAACTCCTAAATCTTTTTCGCAATCCGTAATATTAAGATCTACATTATTTAGTTTATATGTGGCATGGTTATTGTCCTGTCCAACATTTAGAACTTTGCATTTGTCTATATTAAACTGCATCTGCAACTTCTCCGACCACTGCATCAGTCTATTCAAATCTTCCTGGAGTGCTCGAATGTCCTCGTCAGAATGAATTCGACGGCCTATTTTGGTGTCATCGGCAAACTTGCCGATGTCGCTCTTTATGCCCTCATCTATGTCGTTTATGTAGATTGTGAACAGCACGGGGCCCAACACTGACCCCTGTGGAACACCGCTCGTGACGCTTCCCCACTCTGATTTCTCCCCATTTATGCAAACTCTCTGCTGCCTATTTGTCAACCATGCCTCTATCCAGGAAAAAATTTCTCCTCCTATTCCATGTGCTTTAATTTTCCTCAATAGTCTCTGATGTGGGACCCTGTCAAAAGCCTTACTGAAGTCCATATACACAATAACATATTCATTACCATGATCTACCTCCTCAAATACCTTAGTGAAAAAAGTTAATAAATTCGTATACCTGGTAAAGTGTATGGTAGAGTTATTACTGAAAGAATTAAGAGTAAGACTGAGAATAGGATAGCAGATGAACAAGGAGGCTTTAGGAAAGGTAGGGGGTGTGTGGACCAGGTGTTTACAGTGAAACATATAAGTGAACAGTATTTAGATAAGGCTAAAGAGTAAAGAGGTCTTTGTGGCATTTATGGATTTGGAAAAGGTGTATGACAGGGTGGATAGGGGGGCAATGTGGCAGATGTTGCAGGTGTATGGTGGAGGAGGTAGGTTACTGAAAGCAGTGAAGAGTTTTTATGAGGATAGTGAGGCTCAAGTTAGAGTATGTAGGAAAGAGGGAAATTATTTCCCAGTAAAAGTAGGCCTTAGACAAGGATGTGTGATGTCACCGTGGTTGTTTAATATATTTATAGATGGGGTTGTAAGAGAAGTAAATGTGAGGGTCTTAGCAAGAGGTGTGGAGTTAAAAGATAAAGAATCACACATAAAGTGGGAGTTGTCACAGTTGCTCTTTGCTGATGACACTGTGCTCTTGGGAGATTCTGAAGAGAAGTTGCAGAGATTGGTGGATGAATTTGGTTGGGTGTGCAAAGAAGAAAATTAAAAGTGAATACAGGAAAGAGTAAGGTTATGAGGATAACAAAAAGATTAGGTGATGAAAGATTGGATATCAGATTGGAGGGAGAGAGTATGGAGGAGGTGAATGTATTCAGATATTTGGGAGTGGACGTGTCAGCAGATGGGTCTATGAAAGATGAGGTGAATCATAGAATTGATGAGGGGAAAAGGGTGAGCGGTGCACTTAGGAGTCTGTGGAGACAAAGAACTTTGTCCTTGGAGGCAAAGAGGGGAATGTATGAGACTATAGTTTTACCAACGCTCTTATATGGGTGTGAAGCATGGGTGATGAATGTTGCAGCGAGGAGAAGGCTAGAGGCAGTGGAGATGTCATGTCTGAGGGCAATGTGTGGTGTGAATATAATGCAGAGAATTCGTAGTTTGGAAGTTAGGAGGAGGTGCAGGATTACCAAAACTGTTGTCCAGAGGGCTGAAGAAGGGTTGTTGAGGTGGTTCGGACATGTAGAGAGAATGGAGCAAAACAGAGTGACTTCAAGAGTGTATCAGTCTGTAGTGGAAGGAAGGCGGGGTAGGGGTCGGCCTAGGAAAGGTTGGAGGGAGGGGGTAAAGGAGGTTTTGTGTGCGAGGGGCTTGGACTTCCAGCAGGCATGCGTGAGCGTGTTTGATAGGAGTGAATGGAGACAAATGGTTTTTAATACTTGACGTGCTGTTGGAGTGTGAGCAAAGTAACATTTATGAAGGGGTTCAGGGAAACCGGCAGGCCGGACTTGAGTCCTGGAGATGGGAAGTACAGTGCCTGCACTCTGAAGGAGGGGTGTTAATGTTGCAGTTTAAAAACTGTAGTGTAAAGCACCCTTCTGGCAAGACAGTGATGGAGTGAATGATGGTGAAAGTTTTTCTTTTTCGGGCCACCCTGCCTTGGTGGGAATCGGCCAGTGTGATAAAAAAAAAAAAAAAAAAAAAATATCCAAAACATTGCTGGGACCTATAAATACTTTGTATATATTCCAAGACAATAGTAAATGGCCAAGGCAGGTGTAAATGTCCACCTGTCAGTGTGATTGTGACAATCTGAGTAAAATTTCAGTACCTAATACTAGTGTCAGAACAAAGATTGGTTATGAAATGACAAGAACTACTATAAATTGTAATTATCAGAACATAAAAATTATACAAAATAATATGAAAAATAGAAAAAAGGTATATCAGCAACACTTGTGCAAGCGGCAGGATTCGATGTTGCTGTCGCGTGAGCATCCAGTGCCAATTTCTCGGCCTCATGTCTCTAAGTACTGACCCTAATTTTTTTTTTATCCTATAACACTTAGAAAAATGTGCTCTTTATTTTCATTATAAAAAACAATTTTGTTATTTTTCAAAATATTCAGGGCACTGGGGTAGTGAACGTATATATACGTTTGGACCGTTTACAGGTTAACAACTAGCTGAATAAACTACAGCCTCACCACTTTACACATAACTGCTGTATTTAACTTAATATACTGAAATTTTCTCTGCTCAATTGTATCTAAAAAATATTATTCTGGACAATAAGTATTGTTTTCATCCCTATACTAATATTATAAATATTATGCAGAGAATTCAAAGTGTGGAAATTAGGAGAAGGTGTGGAGTAATAAAATTATTAGTCAGAGGGATGAAGAGGGGTTGTTGAGGTGGTTTGGTCATTTAGAGAGAATGGATCAAAGTAGAATGACATGAAGAGCATATAAATCTGTAGTGGAAAGAAGGAGGGGGAGGGGTCGTCCTCGATAAGGTTGGAGGGAGGGGGTAAAGGAGGTTTTGCGGGCGAGGGGCTTGGACTTCCAGCAAGCATGCATAAGCGTGTTAGATAGGAGTGAATGGAGATGAATGGTATTTGGGACCTGCCGAGCTGTTGGAGTATGAGCAGGGTAATATTTAGTGAAGGGATTCAGGGAAACCGGTTATTTTTATATAGCCAGACTTGAGTACTGGAAATGGGAAGTACAATGCCTGCACTTTAAAGGAGAGGTATGGGATATTGGCAGTTTGGAGGGATATGTTGTATATCTTTATACGTATATGCTTCTAAACTGTTGTGTTCTGGGCACCTCTGTAAAAACAGTGATTATGTGTGAGGTGAAAGTGTCGAATGATGATGAAAGTATTTTCTTTTTAGGGATTTTCTTTCTTTTTGGGTCACCCTGCCTCAGTGGGTGACAGCCGACTTGTTAAAAAAAATAATAATAATATTAAGTAAAGCAATTGTAAGTACAGTGTCATATAGGTATGAAATTCCCAAAACTGTAAGAACACTTTGCATTCTTGGAAATAAAAATTTTCAAATTTGTATTAGTACATATTTCTGTACTCAGACTGAGAAGTCACACTGACATACAACTTACCAAACGTATAATGGTGTGGGTTGCCCCCAGGCGATCTCTGACCTTCTTGCCTCGCCTCATATGTTCAGTGAACCCTTTTTCAAATAAAAACTGAAGCTGTTGAAAAAATCAAAGGTAGAAATTAATATTATTTTTAACAAATAATGCCAGAAAAAATATAATTACAGGTCCTCCATCACAAATCCAACATCATTGGGACCTGAAGTGTGCCAGATTACTGAGTTTGCCAGATTACAGAGTGGTTAGGTTAAAATACACTTAATAAAATTAACTAACTTGACTTACACAAAGTTCATTGAACATCGGCAAAAATCGAACATTTCCACTACCTTGAGCTCAATTTCAAGGTACTTTTCGTCATGAAACCAATCAAAATCATATCTATTTCTGTAATATATCTTCCATTCTATCAAATGAGACCAAAAAAAAGGGAATACAACCATAAAAACCATATGAAAATATACAGCAAAGAGGCGGCTAATGGCTGAGAAGTAAACTCCCTTATTTATCGTTTTTTTTTTTTTTTTTTTTTTTGGTGTACGTTAAGAAGCATCTTTCCATCATATCACTGCCCTAGTTTCAATAAGACAGCCCAACAAACAGCTGAGAAAAAAAATATTTACCAAAAATCATATAAGGCAAGCTCAAGCCAGGTACTGGAAATAAGTCATTTTGTCTGACTTTTTTTTGGGTTATCCCAGGTTCTCTATACATATGCTGCTATGTATGATAATCTATGTAACTGTATTTGTGTATACCTGAATAAACTTATTTACTTACTGTTATTCTGTTGACTGAGTACAAGAAACTGTCCATTCATTCAATAAAGTGGTCAGAAATTGGCAATTTGCCCAATTTCACACAAATTTCAACAGATGCCAATTTCAAAATAGGGTCAAGAATAAACAATACAGAAATTCCTGGCACTAAAATAACATTTTCTCTGTTTATTAATGACAGCTCCATGCCCCTCTTATATTACTCTTGCTTACCATTTGGAATTTTTATTAACACAAAAAATAGATGATTTACTGTTATGCAGCCTACTGCATTATTGCAATAATTGTATAAATAATGTCAACCCATTTTTGACTGCGTATTGGAATTTGGACTAGCAGCACACATGTATTAGACGGTGACGTCATTTGTTTACTCTTGAACATCGCTAGAGAATGGAACATTTCTGCTACTGTGAGTGCAATTTCAAGCTCCTTTTCATCGTGAAAGCAATCAAAATCACATCTATTTCTGTAATATATCTTCCATTCTATCAACTGAGACCATAAAAACGAGAATACAACCATAAAAACCATATGAAAATATATTACTATGGAGTTGCTAATGGCTGAGAAGTGAACTCCATTATTTATGATCTGATTTCTTCCATTTTTGGTGTACGTTAAGAACCATCTTTTCATCATACATTTCCCAAGTTTCATTAAGATAGCCCAACAAACAGCTGAGAGAAAAAAAAATAATAATAATAATATCTTTATTTACTACACATACATGTACATGGTATACAGGCCTAGCTGACATCAGTGACATACTACCATATAGAAAGACTCTAGTTATGCTAAGCATTTCAGGCAAATTAGGTCAGTGTCCCAGGATAAGACCCGCACCAGTCCACTAACACCCAGGTACCCATTTACTGATGGGTGAACATAGACAACAGGTGTAAAGAAACATGCCCAATGTTTCTACCCTGACTTGGAATCGAATATTTATCAAAAATCATCAAAAATCATACGTGGCTAGCCCAAGCCAGGTACTAGAAATCAGCCACTTTGTCTGATTTTTGGGGGTTATCCTAGGTTCTCTACACATATTTTGCTATGTGTGATAATCTATGTAGAGAAAATAGCCTTTTCGTTTCAGTTTTATGGTGCAGTACGAGTGTATATCGTAGTTAGCCCTGTGTTATACTCCGTTTTCTCTAATATAACTCCCAGGACAGGGATAGGAGAATGGTACAGTGGACCCTCAGGTAATGACATTTATCCGTTCTAGAGAGCTTGTCTTTAACCGATTTTTTTGTTATCCAAATTAATTTTCCCCATAAGAAATAATAGAAATCCAATTAATCTGTTCCAGACACCCAAAAGTATTAGGCAAAATCATTTTTTACATGAAATATACATTTCCCTACACAAAAAACAATGAGACATTCAGAATAAACAATACTGAAATGACACTTACCTTTAATGAAGATGTACTGATGAGTAATGAGATAGGAGGAGGGCAGAGGATGGAGGAGTTTACAATTGTTTGGAAGGGGAATCCCCTTCCATAAAGACTTCAGGTAACAAGTCCTTTTCTGGGGTTACCTCCTTTCTTTGTTTTTTAATGTCACTAGAACCAGCTTGAGAGTCACTGGACTCCTGTCGCACCAAAACTCTGTCCAAAGAGCTGTTTCTGGCGTTTCTTTAAGATTTCCCAAAAATGGGACACAACATTGTCATTGTGGATGTTGCCAGCACAGCCTGCAACAGCTGTGTCAGGGTGATGTTTCTCCATAAATGTTTGCACATAAGAAAGCAGGAACACTGCAGTAGACCTGTTGGCCCATACTACCACCTCTACCACTATCACTACCACCTCTACCACCATCACTACCACCTCTACCACCATCACTCCCACCATCAATACCAACCTCTACCACTACCACTTTCGTATCTTTCTACAAACTTTTTCTTGAATTCTATAGTGTTTCTCACCCTCTTTACCACAGGGCTGGCACTAGAAGCTTTCTTTGGGCCCATAGTGGCTTATTTAGTAGTTACAAGCACTAAAAACAATGGAATAATACAAAATTTATCGTATGTATGCGTGGAATTGTCCTCATTGGCTTATAACAAGAGCACACTAGTGTCCAGGCCACTCATGCCGCTCTGACACGTTCAGAACAAATGTCCTTAACCGAGTGCTTTCTCGGTAACCAAGCCAATATTTTGATGCAAAAACGTGTCGCTATCCGATTTTTTCATTATCCGATGACGTTGTTACCTGAGGGTCCACTGTACAGTGGACCCCTGCATACCGCACGCATCGCATACCGTACAATCCGCATACCGCTCGCTTTTTTCGCAAAAATTTTGCCTCGCATACCGCCCAAAAACCCGCTCACCGCCCTTCGTCTGAGACGCGTCCAATGTGCGGCCTGAGCCACGCTCACAAGTTCCGCCGGTGGCATTGTTTACCAGCCAGCCTCCGCGGTAACATCCAAGCATACAATCGGAACATTTCGTATTATTACAGTGTTTTTGGTGATTTTTTCTGGAAAATAAGTGACCATGGGCCCCAAGAAAGCTTCTACTGCCAACCCTACAGCAATAAGGGTGAGAATTACTATAGAGATGAAGAAAAAGATCATTGATAAGTATGAAAGTGGAGTGCGTGTCTCCGAGCTGGCCAGGTTGTATAATAAACCCCAATCAACCATCGCTACTATTGGTGGTACAGCTGCTGCTGTACCACCGTCAGCTGCTGCTGCACTGTCAGCTGCTGCTGCACTGTCAGCTGCTGCTGCACTGTCAGCTGCTGCTGCTGTTGTACCACCGTCAGCTGCTGCTGCTGCTGTAGCATCGTCTGCTGCTGCTGTAGCATCGTCTGCTGCTGCTGTAGCATCGTCTGCTGCTGCTGTAGCATTGTCTGCTGCTGCTGTAGCATCGTCTGCTGCTGCTGTAGCATCGTCTGCTGCTGCTGTAGCATCGTCTGCTGCTGCTGTAGCATCGTCTGCTGCTGCTGTAGCATCGTCTGCTGCTGCTGTAGCATCGTCTGCTGCTGCTGTAGCATTGTCTGCTGCTGCTGTAGCATCGTCTGCTGCTGCTGTAGCATCGTCTGCTGCTGCTGTAGCATCGTCTGTTGCTGCTGTACCACCGTCAGCTGCTGCTGCTGCTGTAGCACCGTTGTTGGTGTGGCTTATTGAGAATACCAAGAAAGAATTAACCCCAGAGGATTTGCCACCCAGGATAACCCAAAAAAGTCAGTGTCATCGAAGACTGTCTAACTTATTTCCATTGGGGTCCTTAATCTTGTCTCCCAGGATGCAACCCACACCAGTCGACTAACACCCAGGTGAACAGGGAAAAATGCCTGGAACTAGTGCTCATATTGGTGAATTTAAAGCCAGCAAAGGTTGGTTTGAGAGATTTAAGAATCGTAGTGGCATACACAGTGTGATAAGGCCTGTTCTGGAAGAAAATGCCAAACAGGACCTACAGTACTCAGGAGGAAAAGGCACTCCCAGGACACAGTGTCTCATCAGTCATTGCTGCATCTTCAATAAAGGTAAGTGTCATTTATTCTTCATTTAGTAGAGTAGTACATGCACAATATATACTGTGCATGTACTACTCTACTATTGTGCATGTATCCTTCTCTTTGTGTGTAGGAAAATGTATATTTCATGTGGTAAAAATTTTTTTTTCATACTTTTGGGTGTCTTGCATGGATTAATTTGATTTCCATTATTTCTTATGGGGAAAATTCATTCGCATACCGAACATTTCGCATAACAATCAGCCCTCTTGCACGGATTAAGGTCGCTATGCGGGGGTCCACTGTACTTTGTATCCTATATCCTCTTCATACCTCCGTCAAAGTGCTCGGTATTATACCAAATATTATTCACCCTGGAGTATTTAACATGTTTATTATGTCATATTAGAGCAGTGTTGATATTAGCGTAATAATAAAGCATATTCCCCTGCATCACGAGACTGAGCTCATGGCAACCGACAGTGGCTTCAAAGCTACCTTATCTTTAATGGACAATGTACTGTGTGGGTGCTTTAACCCTTTGGGGGTTTCAGCCGTACTAGTACGGCTTACGCCCCAGGGATTTTGACGTACTAGTACACTTAAATTCTAGCGCCCTCAAATCTAGTGAGAGAAAGCTGGTAGGCCTACATATGAAAGAATGAGTCTATGTGGTCAGTGAGCGAAGTATAAAAAAATCCTGCAGCACAAAGTGCGTAATGAGAAAAAAAAACTTTGACCGTGTTTTTGGATTAAAACAGCAACTTTGCACTGTATTTTTGTATGTATTTACTGTTGTATTCTAATTTTCTTGGTCTCATTGTATAGAATGGAAGACATATTACAGAAATTGAGATGATTTTGACTGGTTTTACAATGAAAATTACCTTGAAATTGAGCTCAAAGTAGCAGAAATGTTCGATTTTTATCAAAGTTCAAAAGTAAACAAATCATGCCAAGCGTCCAATACACGTCAACTGGTGAGTCTAATACAAGTATTCTTTCACAAGTGCGCTGATATTATTTATACCATTTCTACACTAATACAGTAGTCTGCATAACAGTAAATCTTCTATTTTTTTGTAAGAATAAAAATTCGAAGTGGAAAGCCAAAGAAATATAAAAGGGGCCTGGGGATGTGACTAATGAACAGAGAACTTGTTATTTTAGTGCCAGAAATGTCTTTCTTGTTTATTCTGGAACCTATTCAGAAATTGGCATCTTTTGAAATTTGTGTGAAATTGGCAAAATTGCTAAATTCTCATCACTTTATTGGATAGTTGAAATTGATAAATGGGTGGTTTCTTGTACTCATTCGATAGAAAAAATGGAATTCTAGCGAAATATTTATGATTTCTGTCGACTAGTACACTGGAACTGGTCGAAAATAGGGCTCAAAGTGGGCAAAATCACCGATGCGTAAACATCGTCGAGATCGCTAATTTCGCGAGAGCATAATTCCCTAAGTTTTCCATCAAATTTCATACTTTTGGTGTCATTATGACCGGGAAAAGATTCTCTATCTTTTCATAAGAAAAAACCATTTTTTTTTTCTGAAATTTGGGCGACCCTGAGAACAAGTCTCTGAGAGGGCCTGGCGGCCCTCAAAGGGTTAAGCAACAAGAAGCATTTCTTTTATTCATTGGAACCATGGCTAGGGCTAAAAGTAAGCAGGTTATAACTATAAATGGAGAAAAAGAAATTGTAATGATTTATGCAGCAAGTAGCGCCAACAGCACCAGCAGGTTGGTGTGGTGACCCTGGAAATTTTAAATTATGCTAGCAGAAATTAGTGCCGAATAACTGATGGAACCGGATGTCTGACTGCCGGATTTGTGATGGCAGACCTGTACATTAGACTCGTATTAAAATAACAAGCGAAGAATTTTTTTTTTTTTACCTCAATGAGCATCTCCAGCCAAGGTAGGGCGACCCAACAAAGGAAACACATTCACCATT
Organism: Cherax quadricarinatus; assembly: GCF_038502225.1. Classification (NCBI taxonomy): domain Eukaryota; kingdom Metazoa; phylum Arthropoda; class Malacostraca; order Decapoda; family Parastacidae; genus Cherax; species Cherax quadricarinatus. The sequence goes on along the minus strand of NC_091293.1, from coordinate 21,633,290 downwards.
ATTCATTCAAGCACTGTTGTGTCAGAAGTATGCTGACATCACAATTCAGATTACCTTCCGACTATAACATCTCCACCCCTTCTTCAGAGAGCAGACACTACCCTTTCCACCCCCAGGACTCAAGTCTAGCTTATTGGTTTCTCTGAATCCCTTCATAAATGTTACCTTGCTCACACTCAACAGCATATCCCAAATTTGTATTTAAGTTTCATATTTAGTTAAAATATTATTGCAAAAAATTAGAATGTAGAGTGAAATCATGAATGAAATTTTAATGGACGATAAAATGAACAGCTGCTAGTTGAAATTACTCACCCCTTTTTTAGAAGTGATGATTGGTGTCCTAGCACCTAACCAAACAACGGAGCCATTGGTGTCTGTACCTAGCTTCAGACTAGGCTGGGGAGCATCTGTGTCATTTAATAAATCAGTGACAAATAAGTCTTCCACTTCTTCCTTGTATATGTCAACACATGACATCCTGTGAATGGACAAAACATTATTAAGTGTTGATATAGAGGCTTCTAAAAGAAAGTTTAGCCATCACATGTAAACAAAATGTTTACTTTTATTAGCTACTGGTGATAAGAGCTACTATAAGCAGCATACCTTAATAAACCATATGATTTTTTTAAGCTCCTCACACAGACCATGATATCATTGATGGCACGATGAAAAATCCTTCTGTAATGTTTCTCTAATGCTTCCATGCATCTGCTCTTACCTGTTGAATATATATTTTTATTTTCAAAATCATTAGTACTACTTATATTATTATTTACAGTAAAAGTCAACTTTAATACAGAGTGTATGTATATAGAAAAATTAACTTTCAGGAAAAAGAAAAACAAAAGTTTCTCTTTTTAACTTTAGTAATGTATACAGGAAAAGGGGTTACTAGCCCCTTGCTCTTGGCATTTTAGTCGGCTCTTACGACATGTATGGCTTACAAAGGAAAAATTCTGTTCCATTTCCCCATGGAGATAAGTGGAAATAAACAAAAACAAAAACTAGAAAGAAAATAGAAGAAAACCCAGAGGGGTATATATATATATATATGCTTGTACATGCATGTGTAGCGGGACCTAAGTGTAAGTAGAAGTAGCAAAACATACCTGAAACCTTGCATGTTTATGAGACAGAAAAAAGACACCAGCAATCCTACCAACATGTAAAACAATTACAGGTTTTCTCTTGACACTCACTTGGCAAGTGTTATGGGGCTATAGGACCCAACATGTATTTATAAGTAACAGTTACTATAATAATACCTAATTATATTGAATTGATGGGGACTTTGCTCTAAATGTCAGAAGGACTGATCAACCTTATGACTGAGAGGCAGCTGGGTCAAACCTATTTTTCTCAATATAATAGGTTATACTATAGACACATAAACACACAATTTAAATAAGTAGTTTATAAAGAGAGAGAGAAGCCTACCTAAGCTCCTCCCACCAAAACAAAAGACTGTTGCCAAGCACAATTCTCCAGTTACCACAATTCTACCACCTCTTAATTTTACTTTTACAAAAAGAAATACAACTTTATAAACTACTTATTTAAATTGTGTGTTTATGTGTCTATAGTATAACCTATTATATTGAGAAAAATAGGTTTGACCCAGCTGCCTCTCAGTCATAAGGTTGATCAGTCCTTCTGACATTTAGAGCAAAGTCCCCATCAATTCAATATAATTAGGTATTATTATAGTAACTGTTACTTATAAATACATGTTGGGTCCTATAGCCCCATAACAGCAAGACAGTAGTACCTCCCTGGACAGTTCCTGTCTATCAACCTACTACCTAGGATAATGGAAATTATTCAATAAATTACATGTATGGGAAGAAATTTAAAAAAAAAAAGGGCAATAGGCTAGTCTAAATAAGTACAAACTATACTGCAAGTGACATTACAGATCGCATAGTGTTTGTTCTCGTTATGTCTGACAATATTTATTATCAAACATTATCTTACATGCCATTATCAGTGATACCTTGTTGCCCTGAGGAACTATCACTCCTGTGAGGTAGCCACAACTGACAAGTCTCCATGAAGCTCTGTTAAAACATAATTTACCAATCCCACATATAATCCTCCACATTTCCTGTGCATGACTTTCACTGTGTACTCGTTATTGTAAATTACTAATCATATGTCGATGGATATACAGTGGACCCCCGGTTAACGATATTTTTTCACTCCAGAAGTATGTTCAGGTGCCAGTACTGACCGAATTTGTTCCCATAAGAAATATTGTGAAATAGATTAGTCCATTTCAGACCCCCAAACATACACGTACAAATGCACTTACATAAATACACTTACATAATTGGTCGCATTCGGAGGTAATCGTTATGCGGGGGTCCACTGTACTTTGTTGAAAAAATCAGTTTATAGGTGGGGACCTGGGGATCCATGTGTACTATGTCAAACTCGTAGTTACACCAAATATATACTTAACTCTCTTGAAGCCAACAACATATCTTGTCCCATTTTATTTGTATTGCAATCTCTATTTAATCAGTATTCAAACTTTATTCAGTTACCCCCACAAAACCGAAGATAATTGAATCAGTTTAACCCTTTGACTGTTTCAGTCGTATATATACGTCTTACGAGCCACCGTGTTTGATGTACATATACTCATAAATTCTAGCGGCTTCCAGTCAAGCAGGAGAAAGCTGGTAGGCCCACATGTGAGAAAATAGGTCTGTGTGGTCAGTGTGCACCATATAAAAAAATCCTGCAGCATGCGGTGCATAATGAGAAAAAAAAAACTTCGACCTTTTTTTTTTTATTAAAATACCGACTTTGTCGTCTATTTTCGTGTAGTATTTATGGTTGTATTATCTCGTTTTCTTGGTCTCATTTGAAAGAATGGAAAACATATTATAGAAATAGAGGTGATTTTGATTGGTTTTACTATGAAAAGAACCTTGAAATGGAGCTCAAAGTAGGGGAAATGTTTGATTTTTGCCTATGTTCAAAAGTAAACAAATGATGTAATTTTCCAATAAATGTCCAAGTAGCCATTCTAATATGCAGTCATGAATGGGTTGACATTATTTCTACAATTATTACAATATTGTAGTAGTCTGCATAACAGTAAATCTTCTATTTTTTGTTTACCTGGAGTTTACCTGGAGAGAGTTCCGGGAGTCAACGCCCCCGTGGCCCGGTCTGTGACCAGGCCTCCTGGTGGATCAGAGCCTGATCAACCAGGCTGTTACTGCTGGCTGCACGCAATCCAACGTACAAGCCACAGCCCGGCTGGTCAGGTACCGACTTTAGGTGTTTGTCCAGTGCCAGCTTGAAGACTACCAGGGGTCTATTGGTGACCCCTCTTATGTATGCTGGGAGGCAGTTGAACAGTCTCAGGCCCCTGACACTTATTGTATTGTCTCTTAACATGCTAGTGACACCCCTGCTTTTCATTGGGGGGATGTTGCATCGTCTGCAAGTCTTTTGCTTTCGTTGCAAGTGATTTTCGTGTGCAAGTTCGGTACTAGTCCCTCTAGGATTTTCCAGGTGTATATAATCATGTATCTCTCCCGCCTGCATTCCAGGGAATGCAGGTTCAGGAGCTTCAAGCGGTCCCAGTAATTGAGGTGTTTTATCTCCGTTATGCGTGCCGTGAAGGTTCTCTGTACATTTTCTAGGTCAGCAATTTCAGCTGACTTGAAAGGTGCTGTTAGTGTGCAGCAATATTCCAGCCTAGATAGAACAAGCGACCTCAAGAGTGTCATCAAGGGCTTGGCATCCATAGTTTTGAAGGTTCTCATTATCCATCCTGTCATTTTTCTAGCAGATGCGATTGATACAAAATTATGGTCTTTGAAGGCGAGATCCTCCAACATGATCACTCCCAGGTGTTTGACATTGGTTTTTCGCTCTATTTTGTGACCAGAATTTCTTTTGTACTCTGATGAAGTTTTAATTTCCTTGTGTTTACCATATCGGAGTAATTGAAATTTCTCATCATTGAACTTCATATTGTTTTCTGCTGCCCATCGAAAGATTTGGTTGATGTCCGCCTGGAGCCTTGCAGTGTCTGCAATGGAAGACACTGTCATGCAGATTCGGGTGTCATCTGCAAAGGAAGATAGAAAGCAACAGTAATATCAGAGGGGCCTGGAGACGTGACTGATGAACAAAGAAAATGTTATTTTTGAGCCAGGAATGTCTGCATTGTTCATTCTGGACCCAATTTTGAAATTGTCATATTTTTTAATTTTCGTGAAATTGGCCAAATTGCAAATTTCTGACCACGTTATTGGGTAGTTGAAATCGGTAAATGAGCAGTTTCTTGTACTCAATCGATAGAAAAAAATGGAGTTCTAAAGAAATCACTATGAGTTTGGTTGACTGGAACAATGGAATTAGCCGAAAATAGGGCTCAAAGTGGGCGAAATCGCCGATTCATAAATATCGCCGAGGTCACTAACTTCACGAGAGCGTAATTTCGTTAATTTTCCATCAAATTTCGTTCTTTTGGTGTCATTACAATTGGGAAAAGATTTTCTATCATTTCTTAAGATTTTTTTTTTTTTTTTTTTTTTTTTGGAAATTTTGCGACACCAGGAGACACCTCATTATGCACTGCATGCTGCAAGATTTTTTTTTACATGGTGTACACTGACCACATAGACCCATTCTTTCACATGTGGGCCTACCAGCTTTCTCCTGCTTGATCTGAAGTCGCTAGAATTTATAAGTATATATATGTCAAAAACGGTGGCTCGTAAGACGTATATATACGACCGAAACAGTAAAAGGGTTAAGTAACGTGTAAGTCTTATACGTAATTAGTTGCCTGAAATGTATATAATAATTAGTGGCTTTCGTTTGTTCCTAAAATTGTATTATTTCATTTAAACTCTGTTACACCTACCATCCGACTTACGACCAAGCATGATTCCGACCAACCGGTCGTAAGTCAAAATGGACATAAGTCGAACCTTTGAAAATTGCTGACATACTGGGTAGGGCATAATATCAAACCTTTCCTATATAAACTACCTACATAGTACTGTAATGTAATGTACAATCATTATTTCATTCTTTTTACCATAATTTACTTCTATTGTTATATTTTAATTATTTATATACAGTGGAACCTCAAAAATCAAACTTAATCCGTTCCAGGAGCTAGTTCTAAATTCGAAAAGTCTGAAATTCGAAGCAATATTTCCCATAAGAAATAATGGAAATACAATTAATCCGTTCCAGAAACCCAAAAATATTCACACAAAAAATACATTTTATAGAGATTAATTACAGTTTTACATACAACAAATACTATAGTTTTTAATTATGTATAATAATACATATAAAATAACATTTTTACTTACCTTTATTGAAGATTGGTGATGGCATCTGGAAGATAGGGAGGAGGAGAGAGGGAGTTGGGGTTAGTGGTTGGAAGGAGAATCCCCCTCCATGAGGACTTCAGGTAAAGCCCTCTCTGGGGTTACTTCCCTTCTCTGTCATTTAATGCCACTAGGACCAGCTTGAGAGTCACTGGACCCCTGTCTCACAAAATAACTGTCCACAGTCCTCCGTTTCTGGCGCCTCTTTAATATTTCCCTAAAATGGGACATGGTTTTGTCACTGAACTTGTTGCAAAGAAGGCTTGTTTCAGCTTCCTCAGAGTGGTACTTCTGCACAAACATTTGGACATCATTCCACTTGGCACAAATCTCCTTAATCTTTGAAGAAGGCACCTCATCCACTCCCTATATTAACACCTTTCGCAACATCAGCTTCCTTGATTTGTTCTTTCTTTGACAGGATAGAACAGATGGTCGACTTGTTTTTCCCATACATCCTGGCAAGCTCAACAAGTCTCACACCACTCTCATACTTCTGTATTGTGGTGTTTCTCACTTTCTTTACCACAGGGGTACCACTAGCAAGTTTCTTTGGGCCCATGGCAGCTTATTTCACAGCCCCACAAGCACTAAACACAACGAAATAATCGTAAAATGCGTGAATGAGAGCGCAGGTTAGTGTTCACTCAAGCATAAACAAAGCTAGACTGCTCATGGCACCTGCGCGGGGAGGCAGACAGAGCGGGCGGCAGACAGGTCCCGTACCCGGCGGTCCAAAAATAGGGGCGCATTCGATAATAGGGACACAGTTTGTCCGAAAAAATGGTCCTATTTTCGAAACGTTCGATGTGATACGTTTGATTTTTGAGGTTCCACTGTACTGTATATAATGTATACATAGTAGTGAACTATATTGTAAATTTTACATCGCATACAGTATCATATGTTACTGTTATCTTTATGTAATGTCGACACAGTGGAATGGGAGAATACCACTGGTAGTGTCATCCTGCCAGAATGTAGTATAACCTATACCCTAAGTAAAGAGAAACAACTCTGGAATGTGTAATACTTATCCGGCTGGCCGTGTGGGTGGGTGGGTGGTTGGCTGACTGAATGTGGCTCTCTCTCTCTCTGTATCTCTATCTTTCTCTCTCTCTCTCTCTCACACAGGTACACGTAAGTGAAGTTATCATACATAGTATAAATTACCTAGGATAACCTAAAAAATCCAGACAAAGTGCTATACAGTGGATCTGTGCTCCAGTGCCCTAAATTAATAATAATAATAATTATTATTATTATTACAATAATACATATGCACTAATACTAATAATAATATTATTATTAAACTATAATATAATAATCGTGTCCACTCATTACTTACCCTAAAATATCTGTAGTCTTAATGTAGAGTGAGAGGCAAGTAAACAAGAATGAGAGAATGAGAGGGTAGAAGGTTCAAGAGTTATGTAAACAAACGTTGTTGTTGCTGTTGTTGTTGTTACCAGCCTGGACACGAATGATTCCTGTTCACTCTGTCAAGCTGACCAGAAAAGCATCTCATATTTGTTAATTTATATGTTTATATGTTATGTAGCATGTTTATTATATAATTTTGAAAAAAATCATAGGTGGATTAAGCAAAATGTCTATATTAACATTTTATAAACATTTAATGCGCCTCAGTGATTATTGTTAATATCATTATTAATATGGCATCTTCAAGACCAATTACACTCTTAATGAGTGGCTCTGAGACAGACAAGCAGACAGAAAGACAGACACAGGTAGACAGACACACAGGTAGACAGACACATAGGTAGACAGAAAGACAGACACATAGGTAGACAGAAAGACAGACACAGGTAGACAGAAAGACAGACACACAGACAGAAACACACACTCAGGTAGACAGACACAGGTAGACATAAAGATAGGCACACAAGTAGAGAGAAAGACAGACACACAGGTAGACAGAAAGACAGACACACACAGGAAGACAGACACACAGGTATACAGACACACACAGGTAGACAGAAAGACAGACACACATGTAGACAGAAAGACACACAGGTAGACAGAAAGACAGACACACAGGTAGACAGAAAGACAGACACACAGGTAGACAAACACACAGGTAGACAGACAGACACACACAGATACAGAGATACACAGATATACAGGCAGACAGATACAGACAGAGAGTTGGAGAGTAAGAGTCTTTCTTGCCACAATCTCCAGTGCAAGATTCAGACTTCATCTTAGGGGTCATGGTGAAATTTATTGTCCAGTTAGTACAGTTAATACAGTATGATGCTGCTGATAGGGCAGGGTTACTCAAACTGATGCTGCCTGCATGACGCATTGACGCCACGAGTATTGTCAAATATTGTGCAGTGGTGTGCATCAGCCGGCCCAGCCCAGCTGCCAGATGCACGGTCATAAGTCGAGTGGACGTATGTCGAGCAGGTCGTAAGTCGGATGGTAGGTGTATTTGTATGGCATAAAAAAATAAACATTATTAATACAGCATGATTTATCTCACACTTTTGAGCTGAGTGTAGCTCTTTCTACCTTCACTTGCACACTAATGTTCATTTGTTGTGGATGCTGGATACTTTATCAGTACGTACTTTGAGTTCAAATTATCAGTCTCTTGTTATGGCTGCAATGCTGACTCCCTGTCTCCTCCATAGATACCTCAATGGCCAGGATTTTCTTTTTCTTGGGCCCCAAGATTTGTGGCAGGCCTTACTGTTTATCTAGGATTTTTGAGGATAATGGCTAGTTGATCTGCTTAGCGCACCAGCTGTGTGACTACTGTGCCACCTGCCTTAACTGCCCCTTGTCAAACAGAGTTAACTCGTTCATAAGAGTGGATTCCCATGAGTGATCAGTGTGTAATAAATTCTTGTTTCTTCTTTGTGGGTCTTCTGCAGATACTTTCCTCGTGTTCCAGGCTTGAAACAACCTTCTCCTACATCGGCAAGGTTGGTGCTTGTTAAAATGTTGTGTGCCTGTACCTCCCTGTTCACTAAGGAAGTCCTCCGTATCTTTTGCCTTCAGCTGCATGACAATGGTACATTAACGTAACATGCACATTCACAATATGTAAATATGGAATAAAATAAATATTGCAGCCTCATAGTAACCCCCCCTGAATGTGTCATTAGAAGACCTCCCTCAATATGGTTTTCTGGTTTATACAAACACTGTTGTTTCTTGGTACAGTGGAACCTCTACTTGCGAGCGCATCCACGTGCGAGTTTTTCCAAATACGAACAGTCGATGGGTCGATTTTTTGTTTCCATACATGACCAAAATTTCCATAACCGAGCAGACCTCAAGGCAGGTTCCTTGACGCTGGTGAGGGGCTCTTGCTCTTGATCTAGGGAATTGTATCTCATTTGTTTGTTGGACAATCTTATTAAAACTTGGGCAATATATGATGGAAAGATGCTTCTTAACGTACACCAAAAATGAAAGAAATCTAAGCATAAATAATGGAGTTCACTTCTCAGCAATTAGCCACCCCTTAGCAGTATTTTTGCATGGTTTTCATCACTGTATTCTCTTTTTTTGGTCTCATTTGATAGAATGGAAGATATATTTATTTATTTATTAATTTGAACATGATACAGAGAAGTACAAGGAATACAATTTTTAAAGTGCAGCATGCCAGAGCCCCTTGTATGCAGAGCATTATGGGCAGGCTTAAAATTAATTTAATATTAACTAAGCAATGATATATTCAGTGGTACAAAAATTATTGTAAAACAGATAACAATTTAGTACAAATGAGTATTACAAAGACAGGTCATATGGTCATTTACTGTGCTGCTGTGTAATCAGTAGAATGGAGTATTCTGTTAGGTAATGAAGTTAAATAGTAACAAAGTTTGATTGGGTCACAGGTTGACATTTATGAGATACAATAATGAGATACATATATGAGATACAATTTATGAGATATGATTATTCAGGATTTATTTAATTGTGGGTGAGTAAGTGATTTTTGAGAAGAGACTTGAATTTATAAACAGACAGTGTTTCTTTTATATTCACCTAAAGAATTCCAGATTTTGATTGCTTTCATGACAAAAAGTACCTTGAAATTGAGCTCAACACAGGAGAAATGTTCGACTGTTTTGGCAATATTCAAGAGTAAACAGTCGTGAATGGGTTGAAATTATTTATACAATTATTGCAAGAAGGCATTACAGTAAATCTTATATTTTTTGTGTGAATAAAAATTACAAATTATTTATATTGTTATAATAATAAGAAATTTTAATGAAAATAAGAAAAAATTTTGGAGTGAGTTAAACAAGTTAAGAAAGCCTAGGGAAAGTATGGATTTGTTAGTTAAAAACAGAGTAGGGGAGTTAGTAGATGGGGAGATGGAGGTATTAGGTAGATGGCGAGAATATTTTGAGGAACTTTTAAATGTTAAGGAAGAAACAGAGGCGGTAATTTCATGCACTGGTCAGGGAGGTATACCATCTTTTAGGAGTGAAGAAGAGCAGAATGTAAGTGTGGTGGAGGTACGTGAGGCATTATGTAGAATGAAAAGGGGTAAAGCAGCTGGAACTGATGGGATCATGGCAGAAATGTTAAAAGCAGGGGGAGATATAGTGTTGGAGTGGTTGGTACTTTTGTTTAATAAATGTATGAAAGAGGGGAAGGTACCTAGGGATTGGCGGAGAGCATGTATAGTCCCTTTATATAAAAGGAAAGGGGACAAAAGAGATTGTAAAAATTATAGAGGAATAAGTTTACTGAGTATACAAGGAAAAGTGTACGGTAGGGTTATAATTGAAAGAATTAGAGGTAAGACAGAATGTAGGATTGCAGATGAGCAAGGAGGTTTCAGAGTGGGTATGGGATGTGTAGATCAAGTGTTTACATTGAAGCATATATGTGAACAGTATTTAGATAAAGGTAGGGAAGTTTTTATTGCATTTGTGGATTTAGAAAGGCATATGATAGAGTGGTTAGAGGAGCAATGTGGCAGATGTTGCAAGTATATGGAATAGGTGGTAAGTTATTAAATGCTGTAAAGAGTTTTTATGAGGATAGTGAGGCTCAGGTTAGGGTGTGTAGAAGAGAGGGAGACTACTTCCCGGTAAAAGTAGGCCTTAGACAGGGATGTGTAATGTCACCATGGTTGTTTAATATATTTATAGATGGGGTTGTAAAGGAAGTAAATGCTAGGGTGTTCAGGAGAGGGGTGAGATTAAATTTTGGGGAATCAAATTCAAAATGGGAATTGACACAGTTACTTTTTGTGATGATACTGTGCTTATGGAAGATTCTAAAGAAAAATTGCAAAGGGTAGTGGATGAGTTTGGGATTGTGTGTAAAGGTAGAAAGTTGAAAGTGAACACTGAAAAGAGTAAGGTGATGAGGGTAACAAATGATTTAGATAAAGAAAAATTGGATATCAAATTGGGGAGGAGTATGGAAGAAGTGAATGTTTTCAGATACTTGGGAGTTGACGTGTCGGCGGATGGATTTATGAAGGATGAGGTTAATCATAGAATTGATGAGGAAAAAAAGGTGAGTGGTGCGTTGAGGTATATGTGGAGTCAAAAAACGTTATCTATGGAGGCAAAGAAGGGAATGTATGAAAGTATAGTAGTACCAACACTCTTATATGGGTGTGAAGCTTGGGTGGTAAATGCAGCAGCGAGGAGACAGTTGGAGGCAGTGGAGATGTCCTGTTTAAAGGCAATGTGTGGTGTAAATATTATGCAGAAAATTCGGAGTGTGGAAATTAGGAAAAGGTGTGGAGTTAATAAAAGTATTAGTCAGAGGGCAGAAGAGGGGTTGTTGAGGTGGTTTGGTCATTTAGAGAGAATGGATCAAAGTAGAATGACATGGAAAGCATATAAATCTATAGGGGAAGGAAGGCTGGGTAGGGGTCATCCTCGAAAGGGTTGGAGAGAGGGGGTAAAGGAGGATTTGTAGGTGAGGGGCTTGGACTTCCAGCAAGCGTGCGTGAACGTGTTAGATAGGAGTGAATGGAGACGAATGGTACTTGGGACCTGACGATCTGTTGGAGTGTGAGCAGGGTAATATTTAGCGAAGGGATTCAGGGAAACCGGTTATTTTCATATAGTCGGACTTGAGTCCTGGAAATGGGAAGTACAATGCCTGCACTTGAAAGGAGGGGTTTGGGATATTGGCAGTTTGGAGGGATATGTTGTGTATCTGTATATGTATATGCTTCTAAACTGTTGTATTCTGAGCACCTCTGCAAAAACAGTTAAAAGTTCCTCAAAATATTCTCGCCATCTACCTAATACCTCCATCTCCCCATCTACTAACTCCCCTACTCTGTTTTTAAGTGACAAATCCATACTTTCCCTAGGCTTTCTTAACTTGTTTAACTCACTCCAAAATTTTTTCTTATTTTCATTAAAATTTCTTGACAGTGCCTCTCCCACTCTATCATCTGCTCTCCTTTTGCACTCTCTCACCACTCTCTTTGCCTTTCTTTTACTCTCCATATACTCTGCTCTTCTTATAACACTTCTGTTTTGTAAAAACCTCTCATAAGCTACCTTTTTCTCTTTTATCACACCCTTTACTTCATCATTCCACCAATCACTCCTCTTTCCTCCTGCCCCCACCCTCCTATAACCACAAACTTCTGCCCCACATTCTAATACTGCATTTTTAAAACTATTCCAACCCTCTTCAACCCCCCCACTACTCATCTTTGCACTAGCCCACCTTTCTGCCAATAGTCATTTATATCTCACCCTAACTTCCTCCTCCCTTAGTTTATACACTTTCACCTCCCTCTTACTTGTTGTTGCCACCTTCCTCTTTTCCCGTCTACCTCTTACTCTAACTGTAGCTACAACTAAATAATGATCCGATATATCAGTTGCCGCTCTATAAACATGTACATCCTGGAGCCTACCCATCAACCTTTTATCCACCAATACATAATCTAATAAACTACTTTCATTACATGCTACATCATACCTTGTATATTTATTTATCCTCTTTTTCATAAAATATGTATTACTTATTACCAAATCTCTTTCTACACATAGCTCAATTAAAGGCTCCCCATTTACATTTACCCCTGGCACCCCAAATTTACCTACTACTCCCTCTATAACATTTTTACCCACTTTGGCATTGAAATCCCCTACCACCATTACTCTCACACTTGATTCAAAACTCCCCACGCATTCACTCAACATTTCCCAAAATCTCTCTCTCTCCTCTACACTTCTCTCTTCTCCAGGTGCATACACGCTTATTATAACCCACTTTTCACATCCAATCTTTATTTTACTCCACATAATCCTTGAATTAATACATTTATAGTCCCTCTTTTCCTGCCATAGCTTATCCTTCAACATTATTGCTACTCCTTCTTTAGCTCTAACTCTATTTGAAACCCCTGACCTAATCCCATTTATTCCTCTCCATTGAAACTCTCCCACCCCCTTCAGCTTTGTTTCACTTAAAGCCAGGACATCCAGCTTCTTCTCATTCATAACATCCACAATCATCTCTTTCTTATCATTTGCACAACATCCACGCACATTCAGACTTCCCACTTTGACAATTTTCTTCTTCTTATTCTTTTTAGTAATCTTTACAGGAAAAGGGGTTACTAGCCCATTGTTCCCGGCATTTTAATTGACTTTTACAACACGCATGGCTTACGGAGGAAAGATTCTTATTCCACTTCCCCATGGATATAAAAGGAAAAGTAATAAGACCAAGAACTATTAAGATAAAATCAAAGAAAACTCAGATGAGTGTGTATAAATAAATGTGTACATGTATGTGTAGTGTGACCTAAGTATAAGTAGAAGTAGCAAGACATACCTGTAATCTTGCATATTTATGAGACAGACAAGACATCAGCAATCCTACCATCATGTAAAACAATTACAGGATTTTGTTTTGTACTCACTTGGCAAGACGGTAGTACCTCCCTGGGTGGTTGCTGTCTACCAACCTACTACAATATATATTTGACAATATATATTTTATTTTCAACACATCAGTCGTCTCCCACTGTCTTTGCTGAGGCACTCAGATATGACAGTTTAGATATCACTCCAAACAGTCAATATCCCAAACCCCTCCTTTAAAGTGCAACCATTGTACTTCTCACCTCCAGGACTCAAGTCCGTCTAACTAGTTTCCCTGAATTATTTTTTATTTTATTAACACATCGGCCGATTCCCACCAAGGCAGGGTGGCCCGAAAAAGAAAAACTTTCATCATTCAATCCATCACTGTCTTGCCGGAGGGTTTCTTTACACTGCAGTTATAAAACTGCAACAGTAACACCCCTCCTTCAGAGTGCAGGCACTGTACTTCCCATCTACAGGACTCAAGTCCGGCCTGCTGGTTTCCCTGAATCCCTTCATAAATGTTACTTTGTTCACACTCCAACAGCACGTCAAGTATTAAAAACCATTTGTTTCCATTCACTCCTATCAAATATGCTCATGCTTGCTTGCTGGGAGTCCAAGCCCCTTGTACACAAAACCGCATTACCCCCTCCCTCCAACCTTTCCTCGACTGACCCCTACCCCGCCTTCCCTCCACTACAGATTTATACACTCTTGAAGTCATTCTGTTTCATTCCATTCTCTCTACATGTCCAAACCACCTTAGTAACCCCTACTCACCACTCTGGATAATAGTTTTGGTAATCCCGCACCTCCTCCTAATTTCCAAACTACGAATTCTCTGCATTAATATATATTCACACCACATTGCCCTCAGCCATGACATCTCCACTGCCTCCAGCCTTCTCCTCATTGTAACATTCACCACCCTGTTCACACTCCAATAGATCATCAGGTCCCAAAAACCATTCATCAACATTCACTCCTATCTAGCATGCTCACACATGAATGCTGCATGTCCAAGCCCCCTTACACACAAAACCTCTCTTACCCCTCCCCCTTCTATCCTTTCCTAGGATGACCCCTACCCCTCCTCCATTCCACTACAGATTTATGCACCCTCCAAGTCTTCCTATTTTGCCCCATCCTTTAAAAATGACATAGGAATATTATTTTTATTAATATATTACAATTTTAGGTTAGTAGACAGCAACTACCCAGAGAGGTACAGTCAAACCTTGGTTTTTGTATGCCCTAGTTTTCATATGATTCGGTTTTCGATAACTTTTTTCGTTGAAATTTTGTTCCAGTTTTCATACATCCACTCGGTTTTCGTACAGTTGAAAATGGTCTGAACCAAACTCGTCTGCTTGCCTGCATGACTCAGCCACTCATTTCTCGGAATTGAGCGCCCACACAAAGCATCCCATGCGTTCGTGACTCAGTCTGCCTTTGTTTCTCGTTGAGTGAGCATCACCCCACGCGTTCATCCAAAACATTTCGTAAAAATCAATTGTTTCTTGTGCTTGTTTATTGAGTATGACTGCTAAGTAAGCCACAATGGGGCCAAAGAAAGTTCCGAGTGCTGTTGAGAAATGGTTTACCAGCTAAGGTTAAAGATTAAATATAGAGGGAACTTAGCTTGGTAAGACAGCTCATCGCCTGCACAGCCGCCCCTGCAGGTGAGGTCTTGAGAAGCCGTAACCACTTCGCAAAGGGCTGAAATGGAAATGTCTTAATAATACATGTAAATTATCCCTAGGGGGTATTATGTCAGCATATATCAGACACTGACTGCTGACAAAACTTATGTGTGTGGACTCAAAGGTCTGCTTCTCACCGGGTTTAATGATAAGTTACTAATTTGTAACTACTCAACTGCGCAGTCAATCATACTCATTACGAATTAGTACACTTACTTGGGTATATGTATCTGACCCGTAGTTATGCCCGGATATCCAATGTCTTGATTGAAGAATAGTGTTCTTTGAAGAATGTCACATTACACTCTGTTGGATCGCAACACTCATTGTTACACTGTTCATCAATAATTGTTCACACCATAATGTCACAAAAGAAGCTAATCACACTTCTCCGTAAGTGTTGAGATTCTTTTTGTGCAAAACGTGCGGAACAGTGTTCTTTGTTGGTTATTCCAGCATGTCAATGTCTCTCTCTCTCAGTAAAGTCAAAAGTAATCTGACCTCACAGCCTCCTATGCCGCTGCAATGCCCCTAGAACATAAGGGAAAAGCTGACCTAGTACTTTTTGCTTCCTTGCCAAACTTCCTCCATGAAGCAAAGCAGAATGCTTGATTCTTGCTGTCTTAAGCATAGACAACAATGTACACTATCTTTACCATGGTAATATAACAGGAGCAGGATTTTCCTTAATTGTCCTGCTAAGGTAAGAGATGTACTGTCTCTCATAACTAAACTACAGTGGACCCCCGGTTAACGATATTTTTTCACTCCAGAAGTATGTTCAGGTGCCAGTACTGACCGAATTTGTTCCCATAAGGAATATTGTGAAGTAGATTAGTCCATTTCAGACCCCCAAACATACACGTACAAACGCACTTACATAAATACACTTACATAATTGGTCGCATTCGGAGGTGATCGTTATGCGGGGGTCCACTGTATTTGCAACATCGGATTCTTGCAAGGAGTGGCGGTCATTTGACGTCACATACTTGTACTGCATCTGGGATCAATTACTTGCTGTAGTAGTAAACAAGATGCTTGCCCCTTCTGAGAGGGCTGGGCTCCTCAGGGCTGAAAGGGGGTGAAAGGGGCTGAATACCCCCCTCCTGGAGAAAATTTCTCCACACTGGGGGGTGGCGGAGGTTCGCTGCAGGTGAACTATTCATCATGCAACATATGGGAATCTTTATTCAGGAAACGTTTCACCACACAGTGGCTTCATCAGTCCAATACAAAGTAGAAAGGCCTAAGGAGAGGAGGAGTTTGAGGTAATCAGTCCCTCAGCCTGGAGTCGATGTGTTCAGTCCATCAATCTTGTAGAATGCACAGCATAGGGCTGTAGACGTCGCTTATATACTGTAGTGAGGTGAAGCGAAGCAGGAGAAGGTGGGGTCATAGTGGTACCATCCACTAGTCGAAGTAGGTCTTCGTCCAAAGGTTGGACAAGTATTTTAGAATTCTTTGTAACAAGATCCCATGATGCTGCAGTGTCTGACAGTTGTGATGAATGGTTTGAAAAACCGACAAGTTGAAGATTGAGACACTTATGCAACATATGTTGCATAACTTGTCGGTTTTTCAAACCATTCATCACAACTGTTAGACACTGCAGCATCATGGGATCTTGTTACAAAGAATTCTTCAACACTTGTCCAACCTTTGGACGAAGACCTACTTTGACTAGTGGATGGTACCACTATGACCCCACCTCCTCCTGCTTCGCTTCACCTCACTACAGTATATAAGCGACGTCTATGGCCCTATGCTGTGCATTCTACAAGATTGATGGACTGAACACATCGACTCCAGGCTGAGGGACTGATTACCTCAAACTCCTCCTCTCCTTACACCTTTCTACTTTGTATTGGACTGATGAAGCCACTTTGTGGCGAAACGTTTCCTGAATAAAGATTCCCATATGTTGCATAAGTGTCTCAATCTTCAACTTGTCGGTTTTTCAAACCATTCATCACAACTATTCATCACTTAACGTTAATTTGATTTTCTCACTTGCCACGACTGCTGCTTGCCTTTTCTGAACAGCTTTAGTCTGTGTGGTTTCTGGAGAATCACTAATTTTGTTTTCAACACTGTAATTCTAACGGCACTAGTTTATTTATTGTCCGCTTATTCACTACACCTTTGCTTAAAACATCAACTGTCCTTATTATTCCATTTGCATCAGGATATATGGTCACAATTTTTCCAACAATGTTCACTATCTTTACCATGGTAATATAGTAGGAGCAGGATTTTCCTTAATTGTCCTGCTAAGGTAAGAGATGGACTGTCTCTCATAACTAAACTACATATGTATTTGCAACATCAGATTCTTGCAAGGAGTGGCGGTCGCTTGACCACGTCACATACTTGTACTGCATTTGGGATCAATTACTTGCTGTAGCAGTAAACAAGATGCTTGCCCCTTCTGAGAGGGCTGGGCCCCTCAGGGCTGAAAGGGGCTGAAGGGGGCTGAATACCCCCCTCCTGGAGAAAATTTCTCCACAAGTGCCAGCCTTTTCATGAAGAAGGTGAAAAACACGATAGAATTCAAGAAAGAACGCATAGTAAAGTATGAAAGTGGAGTACACATGGCCAATCTCACCAGGATGTATGGGAAGTCTGTATCAACGATCAGTTCCATCCTGGCAAAGAAAAAAGAAATCAAGGAAACTGATGTTGCGAAAGGGGTAAATGTGCTAACAAAACAGAGATCACAAACAATCGAAGATGTTGAGAAGTTGTTGTTGGTGTGGATCAACAAAAAACAGTTAGTGGAAGATAGTGTTTTGGAGGTGATAATTTGTGAAAAGGCATAGCAGGTGCATGCAGATCTTGCAAAGAAAATGCCTGGAACGAGTGCTGCTGTTAGTGAATTTAAGGCTAGCAGAGGCTGGTTTGACAAATTCAAGAAGTGAACTGGCATACACAGTGTGGTAAGGCATGGCAAAGCTGCAAGTTCGAACAAACGTAGGGCCGAAGAATTCAATGATGAATTCAAGGAGTACATAGAGGCTGAAGGATTCTTCCCCCAACAAGTCTTCAATTGTGACGAAACAGGCCTCTTTTGGAAGAAAATGCGAAAGAGGACCTACGTCACACAGGAAAAGGCACTGCCAGGACAAAAGCCTATGAAGGATAGGCTAACTCTCTTGTTCTGTGGTAATGCTAGTGGAGATTTCAAAGTGAAGCCTTTACTAGTGTCACCCTGAAAATTCTCAAGTGTTCAAAAAAAAAAAACAATGTCATCAAGAGTAAATTATGTGTGATGTGGAAGGCTAACAATAAAGCATGGGTCACAAAGCAAATTTTCATTGAGTGGGTCAATGAAGTGTTTGGCCCGAGTGTGAAGAAATACCACCTGAAAAATCAATTGCCATTCAAGTGCCTCCTGGTATTGGACAATGCTCTTGTTCATCCTCCAGGCTTGGAAGACCAATTGTTGGAGGAGTTTAGTTTCATCACAATTAAGTTCTTGCCCCCTAATACCACACCTTTCATCCAGCCCATGGACCAGCAGGTCATTTCAAATTTCAAAAAACTCTACACCAAAGCACTGTTTCAAAGGTGTTTTGAAGTGACCTCAAACACCGAATTGACTCTAAGAGAGTTCTAGAGGAATCACTTCAGTATCCTCAATTGCATAAGCCTTATAGATAAGACTTGGAAGGGAGTGGCGTCCAGGACGATGAACTCTGCTTGGAGAAAATTGTGGCCAGAATGTGTCCTCGAGAAGGATTTTGAAGGGTCTGAGGCTGACCCTGACAGCCCTACGCCTGTTACGGAATCTACTGCATCTTTGGGGAAGTCCATCGGGTTATATGTGAGTGGCCAGGATGTGGAAGATTGGTGGACGACCACAGGGAAGAGCTAACCATTGAAGAGCTGCAAGACCTTCAGCTGAGGAAATTGCTTCAGAGGAGGAGGAAGAGAGAGGGGAGAATGTGCCTTCTTCAGTGATTAACCCTTTGAGGGTCCGTCCCGTAGATCTACGGCCTTACGTTCAGGGTCCAAACCGTAGATCTACGTCATGAGCTCAGCTCACTCTGATAAACTGTGAGTGGTACATTTGGGCCTAGACATGAGAGAATACATCTATGTGGTATGTCTGCACCACATAAAACAGATCCTGCAGCACGCTGTGTATAATGAGAGAAAAAACTGAAATCATGATTTTTCGATTAAAACAGCGACTTTGCAGTGTTTTTTTGTATGTTTTTTATAGTTCTATTTGTGATTTCTTGGTCTCATTTGATAGAATGGAAGACATATTACAGAAATAGAGATGATTTTGATTGGTTTTCGCATTGGAAATGGCTTGAAACTAAGCTCAAAGTAGCAGAAATGTTAAATTTTTGCCGATATTCAAGAGTAAACAAACGACCTCACACGTCTAATACACGCCAGCTGGTGGGTCTAATATGCATTCACAAATATGGTGATGATATTTATACAATTATTACAGTATTGCATAACAGTAAATCTTCTATTTTTTGGTGTGAATAAAAATTCAATATGTGAATAAAAAATCAAAATGGAATTTATTTGTAAAGCCTCAAAACGTAACTAATGAACAGAGGAAATGTTAGTTTAGTTCCAGGAATACCTACATTGTTTATTCTGGACCCTATTTTGAAATTGGAATATTTTGAACTTTGTGTTAAATTGGCCAAATTAACAATTTCTGATCACTTTAATTTGTAGTTGAAACAGTTGACTTGGCGATTTCTTGTGCTCAATCGATAGAATAGAAGTAATACTAGTGAAATAGCTAAGAATTTGGTTGACTGGAATAATGTAATTGGCCTAAAATGGGAGTCAAAGTCGGCAAAATCGCCGATTCGTAAATATCGCTGACACATCAAAATTCACGAGAGCATAATTTCGTCAATTTTCCATCAAATTTCATACTTTTTTTTTATTACCTTCACAAAAAGATTCTCTACCATTTCATAAGAAAAAATAACAAATTTTTTTTTTGAAAATTCTTGGACACTGGGGCACCACTTCAGATTTGGGCCTTGGACCCTGAAGGGGTTAAGGACATGTGTGCAAAGTGGAATGACTTGCAGTTTTGTGGGGAACTATCTCTCTAACAAAGCTGGTGCAAGCCATGTCTGCAACATTCTCAATGACAATGCCTTGTCCCATTTTAGGCAAATCTTGAAGAGATGCCAGAAACAGACCTCTCTGAACAGATTTTTTTGTGTGACAGGAGTCCAGTGACTCAAGCTGGTCCTAGTGCCAATCAAAGACAAAGAAGGGAAGCAACCCCGGATAGGGCCTTGATACCTGAATTCCTTATAGACGGAGATTCCCCTTCCAAACAATAACCTCTCCTCCTCCCTCTCCCCTCCTCGCCATCTTCCATACACCAACAAGAGTCTTTAATAAAGGTAAAAGTGAAGTGAAATGTTCATTTACCCATTTCATTAGTCATTTATATTTATTTCTCATTGTTTTCTGTACGTAAAACTATACATACTTATTCTCTATAAAATGTATTTTTTGTTAATATTTTTGGTTGTCTGGAATGGATTAATGGATTTACATTATTTCTTGTGGGAAATATTGCTTCAGTTTTCGTACGATTTTGTTTTCGTCAGTCTTTTTTGAATGGTAAGATATACCCGTTCCTGTTATCTTGTATGTTTATGAGACAGAAAGAGACAACAGCAGCACACTTAAATATATATGTAAGAAGATAAGAGCAACAGCATGGTATATAAATTAGCTATATATTTAAAGTTCAGTCAAATAAGTTCTAAAGCACATTTTTTTACACTGACATTCAAAATAATAACTCAGATTCTAGATGCAGTGACTACTGCAAGGATCAAAGCTCAGTACAGTATATTGTAGCATCAGTGCACTTATGGAGAAGAATTTGTAATTACAAATAGAGATGAGGTGAACAATTTAATTACAGGTTGACCACTAATCCAGCATCATTAGGACCTGAAGGGTGCTGGAGTGGAGATTTTGCCGGATTACAGAGTGGTTAGGTTAGAATACACTTAACCCAATGGCGATATTTACGCATCAGCGATTTCACCCACTTTATGCCCTATTTTTGGCCCATTCTATTGTTCCAGTTTACCAAACTCATAACTATTTCGCTAGTAGTCCTTCTAGTCTGTCGATTAAATACAAGAAACCGCCCATTTACCTATTTCAGCTACCCAATAAAGAGGTCAGAAATTGGTTATTTGGCCAATTTTACACAAATTTCAAGAGATGGCAATTTCAAAATAGGATCAAGAATAAACATTCCAGACATTCCTGGCACTAAAATAACATTTTCTCTGCTCATTAGCCATGTCTCCAGGCCCCTCTTATATTACTCTTGCTTTCTATTTTGAATTTTTATTCACACAAAACACAGAAGATTTACTGTTATGCAGACTACTGCATTATTGTAATAATTGTATAAATAATTCAAACCCATTCATAACAGCATATTAGACTGCCCAGTTGGACACATATTGGACATCTAACTCTTGAACATCGGCAAAAATCTAACATGAACATCGGCAAAAAGTGAACATTTCTGCTACTTTGAGCTCAATTTAAAGGTACTTCCCAACGTGAAACCAATCAAAATCATATCCATTTCTGTTATATATCTTCCATTCTATCAAATAAGATAAAAAACAGGAATGCAACCATAAAAACCATACAAAAATACACTGCAAAGTTGCTGTTTTATACCAAAAACATGGTTGCAGTTTTTTGTCATTATGCACTGTGTGCTGCAGGATTTTTTTATATAGTGCACACTTACCACACAGACCTATTCTCTCATATGTAGGCCCAAATTTACTGGTCACAGCTTATCTGAGTGAGCTGAGCTCATGGCAACCAATAGTGGCTTCAAAGCCACCTTATCTTCTATGGACAATGTACGGTGTATGTGCTTTACACAACGAAAAACTACCTTTATTTGTTGGAACCATGGCTAGAACTAAAAGTGAGCAGGTTATAACAATAAAGGGAGAAAAAGAAATTGGAATGACTTATGCAGCAATAGTGCCACCAAACAATAGTAGAAGCAGGTTGGTGAAGCAACCCTAGACATTTGAAATTACGCCAGCCGAAATTAGTGCCGGATTACTGATGGAACCAGATTACTGATGCTGGATTAGTGACGGCTGACCTGTACAATGCTTAGGCATGCACTGCCTGTTTTAGTTTTATATTAACCCTTTCAGGGTCCGTCCCGTAGATCTACGGCTGGTAGGTGAGTGTCCAAACCGTAGATCTACGCCAAAATTCTAGCGCCGTCAAATTTAGCACGAAAGCGCTCATAGGCCTACATATGAGAGAATGGGTCTGCGCCGTGGGTGTGCGCCATAAACAAAAAATCTAGGCGCCTGCATAGCATTGTGGGAACGCCGGCTCAGTCACCCTTGTTCACCATGCCTCGTCGCAAGTCAGCTCTCACTCCCCGGAAAATTGGGACTCTCCTCTTCCTGTCTGATAGTTCTGACACTGATGGAAGTGGAAATGAAGACGAATTCTACGGCTTTGATAAGTTAGTGACCGAAAATAATGACCAGGATATCGATAATAGTGCAGAAAACCCCGACGATCCTCGACCTTCTACCTCTGGTGTGGGCACTCGTGACTCACCGTCGGGTGTTCCTAAACGTAAGAGAAAACTAATATTTTCCCGTGGCCTGGCCTCTGACTTCAGTAATGACGATGATTCTGACGTGGATTGTGATTTTATTGCGCTCGACGATCATTCGAGTAGTGACAGTGAGGAAACATATTCACCAGTGAAGCGTCGGTATGTCCGCCGCCGCATGTGCTCGGGTAGTGTACCCTATGCTGTGCCCAGGGGATGGAGTACATCCCGCAGTACATCCCGGAGTACATCCCGTGGCCCTACACCCGTTTTAGGTAGTGATAGTGAGGATGATGTGGCTACACTTGGCATGGATGGGCCAGAGACATCAGTGGATGGTGTTAGTGGGGCTGGTGGTGGTAGTGGCACCGCCATGCGTGACTCGCTGTGCCACGCGGGAACCCACGCTGCTGACTCGTCAGTTCAAGGACAAAGCGGAGCGTCACCCACCAGCCCGCCACAACCACCCGTACAACCAGCCTATGATGTCCAGTATCCACCAGCAAACCGTATCTGGGATTGGCAGCAAAATCCCAATTTTGTTCCCAGCCCTCACCACTTTGATGACTCGCAAAGTGGAATTCTACCTACCTGTCCCCTTGGAACCACGGCCAATGAACTGGAATTCTTTGAATTATTCTTTGACCAGCCATTGATGGAAATTATTGTCAGGGAAAGTAATAAGTATTTTCAGTACACCATGGCAAATACGATCTTATCACCACAGTCAAGACTACACAGGTGGAAAGAGACGACTGTTGCAGAAATGTATTTGCTTTTTGCAACAATAATGCTTATGCCTCACGTCTATAAGCATAATATAAAAGCATACTGGTCCACAGATCGGCTAATTTGTACCCCATCCTTCAGTGAAATAATACCAGTGAACAGGTTTATCTTACTGTTACGTATGTTGCACTTCTCTGACAAAACCAGGCCTGACAGAAGTGACAGGTTATACAAGATTAGAAATGTTTTCATGTATCTCAAACAAAAGTTCAGGATATACTTTTATCCATTCAAGAATCTTGTAATTGACGAGTCTTTGATTTTGTTCAAAGGTAGACTGTCATTCAAGCAGTATATACCGAGCAAGAGGAACCGCTTTGGTATAAAATTGTTTGTACTCTGTGATTGTGACAGTGGCCTGGTGTTGGATATTGTTGTATACACGGGTAGTAAAACATTGAAAGATACCAAGATGTTATTGGGTATATCAGGTGACGTAGTGAGAAACATGATGGCACCTTATCTTGGTAAGGGCCATACATTATATACCGATAACTGGTACACAAGCCCATTACTCAGTGATTTCGTGCGAGTGAACAAGACAGATGTGTGTGGCACAGTGCGTTCTAATCGTAAACATATGCCCAGGCTCAACGCAGGTGTTCGTGGTGATGACGTGCAGGTGTTTACTGCCAATGACATCATGGCATTACGGTGGCATGACAAACGAGATGTCACATTGTTGACAACCATTCACCGTAATGAAATGCAAGACAGTGGCAAAGTTGATCGAGTGACCAATGAACGTATTCGAAAACCAGTGACAGTGATTGATTATACACAAAACATGCGCTTGGTTGACAAGTGTGACATGCAGATTGGTTTTGTTGACTGTGTTCGTAAGAGTTACAAGTGGTACATGAAACTTTTCTTCCATCTCATGGACATTTCAATGCTGAATGCATATAATATGTACCAAATAAAGACTGGTAACAGACCACCGTATGGTGAATTTTGTTTGTCTGTTGTCAGACAACTCATAATGAAGTACCAGGCAACAACACCTGCAATACAACATGGTCCTCGAATTCATCACAATATACCCAAGCGTTTGAGGAAAGAAGGTGATCATTTCATAATACAGCTTCCTTCAACTCAAAAGAAATTTGCTCAGAAGAGATGCATTGTCTGTGCACAAACAAAACGATGGCAACAAAGACGCAAAGACACTCGGTTTATGTGTGAGGAATGTAAGGTGCCTCTGTGCATGGTGCCTTGTTTCAAGGAGTTCCACAAGCTCCAGCAGTTCTAAAACCATGTCCAGTGATTGTAAATATGTAAATATATGATAGAACATTAGTATTATACAATATTTGTGCATGTTTATTGTAATAAACAACAGTGGTAAACAATAATATGATAATAACTTTAGTGCAGTTATTGTGTTCAATACAGTGAGTTTATATATATACATTATATACAGTATTGGTCTCTCAGGCCCCAAATGTTAGTAGGAATAGAAAAAAAATGGAAAAGAAAAGAAAAAACAACTAAAACAACAAAATAATATAATACGCGTATGTGGAATTCGTCGATGTTGCCGCCACCACATCATTTTCTACAAACTTCTTGGCACTGTATCTCGGTAAGTACTGATTAGATTCTAATTTTTTTTGTTTTATTACCTTCACAAAAATATGCTCTTTAATTCTGTAAGAAAAAATAATTTTTTTTTTTTTCAAAATTTCTTGGACACTGGTGCGTGACTTCAGATTTTGGCCTTGGACCCTGAAAGGGTTAAGTAAGACTGCTGCAATTGTTCAATTCCTCTAGCAAGTTATTTCACATCTTTGATCTTTAAATTTGCAAAGAATTTCTGTAAATATTAGGTTAGTGTGAAGAAAGTAAAAACTATAAATAAGAGTACAGTAGTACTAAAAACACTAAAGAAACCATTATTTTATACCTATATGAGAGGAACCATATAGAATGACTGCATTACTAAGTGTCTTGTGGAAGAACTCTTGGATCACATTTTTAACACACTCCTTATATATGCAGTCGGTGGATTTTCCAAATGAGACACCATCTGAAAATGTAAACATCAATTACAAGATATCACAAAGGTAAAAAAAAAAAAAAGACAGAGCTCAATCTGTCAAAAATTAAGAAGCAAAACCTAGAAATTGAACTAACACCCCCACCCCAGCCTTCCACAACAAACTCAGAAATATAATTTCATATACAGTAGAACCCCGGCTTACGAATTTAATCCATTTCGTGATCTCGTTCGTATCCTGATTTGTTCATATGCTGATTCAATTTTCCTCATTTACATGAATTGAAATGCAATTAATCTGTTCCAGCCTCTCAGGAAGCATGAGAAAATAATGCTAATATCAACTTTACAGCTTAGTTATCTATCACAAGTCATCTAATATGACATAATAAGCAATATTAATAACACAGAAACATGATCTATACTCTAGAATGAATAAAATAGGCCATAATATGGCAAGTGATGATGACACCGGCAGTGGCAGAAAGTGTCCGCCGTTTACTCTCCTACTCTAGTATCTTCCCAGTCCATAACCCCACACCTAGCTTGTGTTTATCTATGATTAGTGGTAAGGTTGGTCCATATGTAGCCACAGGCGTGGTGAAGACATGATCACTGTAGCCACAGTGGTGGTGGCGGCCAGCTGCCTCACTCTATGCTGCTGCCTTCTTCGTTTCTCTAACTTTTTTTATAGTTTCTAATCGTTTCCTGAGCTTCTTGCTGATTGTACGCGAATACTGTCTCTTTGGGCGAGGCATTGTGTAAGAAATTTGTACAATAAAATTTTTATTATTAGCAGTAGTAGTAGTAGTACATATGTATTATTATAATTATTATTATTAGAATGTATGTATTATTAAAATTATTAATACATATGTATTATTATTATTATTATTATTAATTTAGGGAACTGGAGCACATATCCAGTTCCCTAGATCAAGAGCCCATCACCACGTACATATTAATAATAATAGTTATTATAACAATAATAATAATAATAATAATAATAATAATAATACAGAGGACCCCCACCTTACGATATTAATCCGTTCCTGAGAGCTCATCGTACGCTGAAATTATCGTAAGGTGAATTAATTTTCCCCATAAGAAATAATGGGAATCAAATTAATCCGTTCCTGACACCCCAAAGTATGAAAAAAAAAAAATTTTACCACATGAAATATTAATTTTAATAAACACAAACTGACACTTACCTTTATTGAAGATCTGGTGATGACTGATGGGATGGGAGGAGGGGAGAGTGTGGAAGTTGTTAATGTTTACAAGGGGAATCCCCTTCCATTAGGACTTTAGGTAGCACGTCCTTTTCCGGGGTTATTTCCCTTCTTCTTTTAATGCCACTAGGACCAGTTTGAGAGTCACTGGACCTCTGCCACACAACATATCTGTCCATAGAGGCCTGTACCTCCCACCCTTTATGATTTGTCTAAAGTGGTTCACAACATTGTCATTGTAATAGTCACCAGCACGGCTTGCAATAGCTGTGTGAGGGTGATTTTCATCCATAAAGGTTTGCACTTCAAGCCACATTGCACACATTTCCTTAATCTTTGAAGTAGGCAACTTCTTCAATTTCTCTCTCCCCTCCTCCGAAGCAGTTTCCTCAGGTGTGGCCTCTTGCTGCTGAAGATGATCTTGCAGCTCATCAGTGGTTAGATCTTCATTGTCCTCCTCCACCAACTCTTCCACATCATCCCCACTAACCTCCAACTCCAAGGACTTCCCCAATGCCACAATTTATTCCACAACTGGCATACGCTTCTCAGGGTTAGCCTCAAATCCTTCAAAATCCCTTTTGTCTACACATTCTGGCCACAGTTTCTTCCAAGCAGAGTTAAAGGTCCTCTTAGTCACTCCCTCCCAAGCCTTACCTATAAGGTTTATACAACTGAGGATATTAAAGTGATCTTTCCAAAACTCTCTTAGAGTCAATCGAGTGTCTGAGGTCACTACAAAGCACTTTTGAAACACAGCTTTAGTGTAGAGTTTTTTGAAGTTTGAAATGACCTGCTGGTCCATGGGCTGCAGGATAGGAATGGTATTAGGAGGAAAAAACTTGACCTTAATGAAGCTCATGTCCCCAGAAAGACGCTCTGCCAAGTCTGAAGGATGACCAGGAGCACTGTCTAATACCAGGAGGCACTTAAGGTCCAATTTATTTTCCAGGAGGTAATTTTTCACAGTGGGGGCAAATGCATGGTGTAACCAGTCATAGAAAAAGTCCCTAGTGACCCATGCCTTAGTGTTTGCCCTCCACAGCACACACAATTAGCCTTGAGGACATTGTTTCTCCTGAACACTCTGGGAGTTTCAGAGTGATACACCAGTAAAGGCTTCACTTTGCAATCACCACTAGCATTGGCACACATCAACAGAGTAAGCCTGTCTTTCATAGGCTTATGTCCTGGGAGTGTCTTTTCCTCCTGAGTAATGTAGGTCCTGTTTGGCATTTTCTTCCAAAACAGGCCTGTTTCGTCACAATTAAACACTTGTTCAGGTTTCAGTCCTTCACTGTCTATGTACTCCTTGAATTCCTTCACATATTTTTCTGCCGCCTTTTGGTCCGAACTGGCAGCCTCACCATGCCATATCACACTATGTATGCCACTACGATTCTTAAATCTCTCAAACCAACCTTTGCTGGCCTTAAATTCACTCACATCACCACTAGTTGCAGGCATTTTTCTAATTAAATCGTCATGCAACTTCCTAGTCTTTTCACATATGATCACTTGAGAGATGCTATCTCCTGCTGTTTTTTGTTTATCCATACCAATAACAGTCTCTCAACATCTTCAAGTACTTGCGATCTCTTATTCGAAAACAAAGTTGCACCTTTTGCAAGAACAGCTTCCTTGATTGCCATTTTGTTGGCCACGATAGTAGTGATGGTTGATTGGGGTTTGGCATACGACCTGGCCAGCTCCGAGACACGCACTCCACTTTCGTACTAATTACCTCTTTCTTCATTTCCATAGTAATTTTCACCTTTTTTACCGCACGGTTGGCACTAGAAGCTTTCTTGGGGCCCATGGTGACTTATTTTGCAGGTACAATCACTAAAAACACTATGAAAATATGAAATGTTCCGATTGCATGGGTGGATGCGACCGCACTGGCTGGCTTGTAAACACTGGCACCCACGGGGCAGCTGAGGCGCGCTCAGACCACACATGGGATGCGTCTCGGACGAATTGCGTGAGGTGAGTTTTTAGCGTGAGGTGAGGCAAATTTTTGCATTCAAATGTATCGAATGGTGGATTTAACGTAACGTGATGCCAACGTAAGGTGGGGGTCCACTGTAATAATAATAATAATAATAATAATAATAATAATAAAAGTAAGGAGAAACTTCAAAAGACTGCCGGTAGTTGGCACCACCATCAGCAAAACATTGGTAACCACTACTAGTACACTTTTCACCTGTCTAGACTTAGTAGTCTATTAGTATTAGGTTAAGTCTGCCCGAAATGCCTCAGCATGATAGTGGCTTTCTTTGCTCCAATCATATTATGATATGTAAACACATACTGTAACCTTTGCAAAGAAATAAATATTTTGTTTATTTAACCCGTAAATGGTCCAAGCAGATCTACGTTCACATGTGTAGTCCTACAAAAGTAGATCTACGTTTTTTTTACATATTTTCAAATATAACAAAAAAAAAGTAGATCAAAGTTTTTTTACACATTTTCAAATGTAAAAAAACAAAAAGAAGATCTACTATTTTTACATACTTTCAAATGTTGAAAAAACGTATATATACGTTTGGACCATTTACGGGTTAAGGAACCTCCCTTGAGCGGGAAGTTCGAATCCTGAAATTTTGTTCGTATCCAGAAGCAAAAAATCGACCAAACAACGGTTCATATCCTGAAAAATTTGCATGGAGGGGCTTTCGTAAGCCGAGGTTCCACTGTAGTTCCCAAAATATTTACTCTTCATATAAAATAAAAAATAAAATAAAGAATATTTATGACTCAAAAGTATTATCATTATTATAACAGAGGTAAACCCAAAAGGGTCATACAGCACCTGGGGAATAGGATGCCTGTGACAAGCAAGGTTCCACAGGTGTCAGTCCTAAGGCCAGTGCTGTTTCTGGTATATGTGAATGACATGACGGAAGAAATAGACGCTGCAGATGATGTCAAGTTAATGAGGTGAATTCAATCAGAGCAGGACCAAGCAGAACTACAAAGGGATCTGGACAGGCTACAGGCCTGGTCCAGCAAATAGCTCCTGGAGTTCAACCCCGCCAAGTGCAAAGTCATGAAGATCGGGGAAAGGCAAAGAAGACTGCTGACAGAATAGAGTCTAGGGGGCCAAAGACTACAAAACTCACTCAAGGAAAAAGATCTTGGGGTGAGTATAACACTGAACACATCTGAGGTGCACATCAAAAAAATAACTGCTGCAGCATATGGGCAACTAGCAAACCTAAGAATAGCATTCCAACATCTCAGTAAGGAATCGTTCAGCATTCTGTACACCGTGTAGATCAGGCCCATATTGGAGTATGCAGCACAAGTTTGGAACCCACACCTGGCCAAGCACATCAAGAAATGAGAGAAAGTGCAATAGTTTGCAATGAGACTAGTCCTGGAGTTAACCCTTTCAGGGTCCCCAGGCCCTCTCAGAGACTTGTTCTCAGGGTTGCCCAAATTTCAAAACAAAAAATTATTTTTTCTTATGAAAAGATAGAATCTTTTCCCGATCATAATGACACCAAAAGTATGAAAGTTGATGGAAAACTTACGGAATTATGCTCTTGCGAAGTTAGTGGTCTCGATGATGTTTACGCATCGGCGATTTTGCCCACTTTGAGCCTTAGTTTTGGCCAATTCCAGTGTACTAGTCGACAAAATTCATAACTATTTTGCTAGAACTCCATTTTTTCTATCGAATGAGTGCAAGAAACCACCCATTTACCAATTTCAACTATCCAATACAGTGGTTAGAATTTAACAATTTTGCCAATTTCACACAAATTTCAAAAGATGCCAATTTCCAAATAGGGTCCAGAATAAACACGAAAGACATTCCTGGCACTAAAATAACATTTCCTCTGTTCATTAGTCATGTCCCCATGCCCCTCTTACATTCTTTTGCTTTCCACTTTGAATTTTTATTCTCATAAAAAATAGAAGATTTACTGTTATGCAGACTACTGCATTAGTGTAGAAATGGTATAAATAATATCGGCACACTTGTGAAAGAATATTAGACTCACCAGTTGACGTGTATTGGACGCTTAGCATGATTTGTTTACTTTTGAACTTTGGTAAAAATTGAACATTTCTGCTATTTGAACTCAACTTCAAGATACTTTTCATTGTAAAACCAGTCAAAATCATCTCAATTTCTGTAATATGTCTTCCATTCTATAAAATGAGACCAGGAAAACTAGAATACAAAAACACGTTCAAAGTTTTTTTTTTCTCATTACGCACTGTGTGCTGCAGGATTTTTTTTATACTGAGCACACTGACCACATAGACCCATTCTTTCATATGTAGGCCTACAAGCTTTCACTAGATTTGAGGGCGCTAGAATTTAGGTGTACTAGTACATCAAAAACCCTGAAAGGGTTAAGGGGCATGTCCTACAAGGAGAGGTTAAGGGAAATTGACCTGACCACACTAGAGGACAGGAGGGACAAGGGGGGACATAATAACAACATATAAAATACTGAGAGGAATCAACAAGGTGGACACGAATAGGATGTTTCAGAGATGGGACACACCAACAAGGGGTCACAATTGGAAGATGAATACTCAGATGAGTCACAGGGATGTTAGTAAGTATTTCTTCAGTCACAGAGTTGTCATTAAGTGGAATAGTCTGGAAAGGGAGGTAGTGGAGGCAGGATCCATACATAGCTTTAAGAAGAGGTATGATAAAGCTCATGAAGCTGGGAGTGACCTAGTAGTGACCAGTGAAGAGGCAGGGCCAGGAGCTATGACTCAACCCCTGCAACCACAATTAGGCGAGATTTAATTCACTGGATCAAGAGCAATTCACCAGCATTGAGACGCCTCCCTTGAAGGGAGTATGTCATGACTACAGCAACTTTAAAATATCATATGAAGAGCTCTCCAAAAAATGACTAAATATGAGTGCTGTATTATACTTAAGAGATTAATAAGATTCTGTATAATCCTAAAAAATTACACCATATTAATAATGAAGAACAATTAGTTTCAAACATTTGCTACAAGGGTGTAATATCATCCAAAAACTGTAACACATAGTGCACAGTACCAAGGAACTGTGTCTGCCAGAAGTTGAAACCTGTTCACATAATAAATAATAATAATAAATAACAATTTGATAAATAATAAAATATATTAATATTATTTTTTAAACATATTAGGCATCTCCTACTGGGGTAGGGTGATCCCCAAAAAAGAAGAAAATATTAAATAAATATAGCAATCACCCTACCTTGGTGGAAGACAGCCGGTATGTTAAAAAAACAATAAAGTGCTAGCAATCGACACCTGCATGAAAAAAAAATGGCTGCACATGGGAGGTTATCATCCATAGTTAGATTGCAACAAGGTACACTTCCTTCGTCATGCCTAGTTCTGTGAAGTGTTTCTTTACTTTTTGTGCTCAATGTGTATTGAGGCCTTCCATGCCAAGTTTCAGCAATGACCCTTGTTCAGGATTTGCATATAGAATTAAGAAAATGGTTCACATGCCCCCAGAAAACTTACCAAATGTAAAAATTCCCCCAATGGAGTCACCAGAAACAGGATCTACCTGGGTGATAGTTTGTTTTGTAACTTGCTTCCAATGCATCTGACTTTCTATGTAGGGGCCTGTATCCATAAATACATACACCTTTGAATTAACATAACAGCCTTCCATCTTCTCATACCTTTCTGTGAAGGACATTGCTCTTACATATGATGTTGGATTCTGCAAAAGATATTAAGTGTATATACAAGAACACAGAACACTATACTCAAATATAAACCCTCCTCTCAAACTCCTACTTGCTAACTACAACAGAACACAACCATAAAACGAGACACAAATCACTCTTTGATATCCCTTGTGTCCATCTCTCCCTATGCAAAAATGCTATGCACACCAAGGGCCTGAAGATCTGGAATGCATTACCAGAACACACTAATGGACCCCTGTCTGCAAATCAATTTAAGGCCCTACTTAGAAATCTCATCACCCAAAATTAACCAGAAAAGCTCAACTTAATGCCTACCATTTACTCAAAAGCAACACAAAAAGTACCAATGATGTCTCCATTTCAATACTGAATACTGTGCTGAAGATTGCTCAACCATGTAGTCATTACTTCAAAAACTGAACGTTCAAATTTCATTGTTCTGAATACTAAATTGTAATACATTGGACCCTCCATCATTGGCCGTAATCTGTTCCAGAAGGCCGGCCTAAAACCGAAATGGCCTATAACCCAAATAATTATTCCCATAAGAACTGATATAAATACAGTTAACCTGTTCCAGACACCCAAAAATATTCACAAAAAATACATTTTTTGAGATTAATTATAGTTTTACATACACAAAATAATAAAAACTAAATAAAATAAATACATGAACAATTAATCAGTATTACATACCTTTATTGAAGACTGTTGTTGGCTTATGGAAGAGAGGGAGGAGGAAAGAGGGAGGAAAGTTTATTGTTTGGAAGGGGAATCCCCCTCCATAAGGACTTCAAGTATCAAAGCCCTATCTGGGGTTACTTCCCTTCTTTGTCTTTTAATGCCACTAAGACCAGCTTGAGGAGAGTCAATGGACCTCTGTCGCACAAAATATCTGTCCTTATCTGCAGATGAACCTTGTTGCAGCTTGGTCAGGGTGATATTTCTCAGCAAAAGCTTGCATCCTAGTCCACATTGCACAAATCTCCTTAATCTCTGAAGAAGGCACCTCCTTCACTCCCTCTTCCTCCTTCTCTGAAGCAAGTTCCTGAGCAGTGGTCTGTTGCTGTTCCAGATGAAGCTCAGTGGTTAGCTCTTCCCTGTGGTCCTCCACCAACTCTTCCACATCCTCACCACTAACCTCCAACCCCATGGACTTGCCCAGAGATACAATGGATTCCACAACAGGCATAGGGTCCTCAGGGTCAGCCCCAGAACCTTCAGAATCCCTCTTTTAGAAACGACCTGCTGGTTCATGGGCTAGCTGAGAGGAGTGGTGTTAGGAGGCAAGAACTTCCCTGTGATGAAATGGAATTCCACAGACAATAGGTCTACTAAGTTTGGAGGATGAACAGGAGCACTGTCCGGTACCAGGAGGCATTTGAGTGACAATTTATGTTCCAGTAGGTATATTTTCACACTCGGCCCAAACACATCATTCACCCACTCTGAAAATTTGCCTTGTTACCCATGCAATGTTAGCCCTCCCCATCACACACAATTTACTCTTGAAAACATTGTGTTTCTTGAACACTCTGGGATTTTCAGAGTGATACACCAGTAGGGCCTTAACTTTGAAATCCCTAGTAGCATTAGCACAAAACAAAAGAGTAGGCCAGTCTTTCATAGGCTTGTGTCCAGGCAGGGCCTTTTCCTCCTGCATCTTCTTTGGCATTTTCTTCCAAAACAGGCCTGTTTTGTCACAACTAAACACTTGTTGGGTGGGGAATCCTTTAGCCTCTACATACCCCTTGAAATCTTGCACAAATTTTTCAGCCGCACATTTATCAGAACTTGTAGCCTCTCCATGCCTTACCACACTGTGTATGCCCCTATTTATTTATTAATTTATTATTAATTTGGACATGATACATAGATGTACAAAGAAATACAGTGGTTAAGTGTAACATGCCAAAAGCCCCTTGTATGCAGAGCATTATGGGCAGGCTTAAAATTAACTAAGCAATGATATATTCAGTGGTAAAAATTATAGTAAACAAATAACAATTAAGCACAAATTAGTATTTCAAAGACAGGCCATATGGTCATTACTGAGTTGCTGTGCATTTAGTAGAATGGAGTATTCTGTTAGGTAATGTAATTAAAAAAAAAAAAAAAGTTTGATAGGGTCACAGGTTAAACATTTATGAAATACAATTATTCAGTATTTATTTAGTTGTGGGTGAGTAAGTGATTTTTAAGAAAAGACTTGAATTTATAAACAGACAGTGTTTCTTTTATATTCACAGGTAATGAATTCCAGATTTTAGGGCATTTTATGTGCATTGAGTTTTTGCATAGGGTGAGATGGACACGAGGAACATCAAAGAGTGATCTGTGCCTTGTGTTATGGTCATGTGTTCTGTTGAGGTTGGTAAGGAGACGTTTGAGGGGAGGGTTTATAGCCGAGTTAAGTGTTCTATGTATGTAGTAGGTACAATAATAAGTATGGATGTTTTGTACGGTGAGTAGGCTTAGAGTTTTGAATATTGGTGGAGTGTGCTGCCTGTAGTGGGAATTTGTTATTCTGACTGCAGCCTTTTGTTGGGTAATTAATGGTCTGAGATGGTTTATTGTTGTTGAGCCCCATGCACAAATTCCAAAGGTGAGATAGGAGTAAATAAGTGAGTGATATAGGGCCAGGAGGGCTGACTGTGGAACATAGTACCGTATCTTCGATAGTATGCCTACGGTCTTGGAAATTTTTTTGGAAATTTGTTGTACATGTGTTTGAAATTTGAGTCTATTATCAAGGTGGATTCCTAAGAATTT
This sequence comes from Cherax quadricarinatus, assembly GCF_038502225.1. Classification (NCBI taxonomy): domain Eukaryota; kingdom Metazoa; phylum Arthropoda; class Malacostraca; order Decapoda; family Parastacidae; genus Cherax; species Cherax quadricarinatus. Next base: position 21,598,226 of record NC_091293.1, on the reverse strand, counting down.
TCCCTCTGTAAGCTTTGTGATAGGTGATCCATTTATCATTATGTTAATAGGGACATCTGTAGCTCTGTTTTCAAACTGAATGAAGTAGGTTTTGTCAATGTTGAGAGTAAGCCTGTTAGTCATCATCCAGGTAGATATTTTCTGAATTCGGTATTCACAGTATTGGCTAGCGTGACTGGGCTTGGGTGAGAGAAGACGTATATAGTGTCATCTGCAAGTAGTGTGGGTTTGAGTAGTTGCGATGAATTTGGTAAGTCATTTATGTAAACAAGAAAGAGAAGAGGGTCAAGGACACTTCCCTGAGGGACATCAACAGTAATTTTCTGTGCAGAAGAGTTTGCTCCATTTGTGTACACATATTGACTACTGTTGCTGAGGTATGACTTTAGGTAGTTGAGGGAGTGCCCTCTTATACCACATAAACCCTCCCCTCAAATGTCTCCTTACCAACCTCAACAGAACACATGACCATAACACAAGGCACAGATCACTCTTTGATGTTCCTCGTGTCCATCTCACACTATGCAAAAACTCAATGCACATAAAAGGCCCAAATATCTGGAATTCATTACCTGTGAATATAAAAGAAACACTGTTTATAAATTCAAGTCTCTTCTTAAAAATCACTTAATCACCCACAACTAAATAAGTACTGAATAATTGTATTTCATAAATGTTTAACCTGTGACCCTATCAAACTTTTTGTTTTGTTTTTTTAATTACATTACCTAACAGAATACTCCATTCTACTGAATGCACAGCAACTCAGTAAATGACCATATGACATGTCTTTGAAATACAGTGGTCCCTCGTTGTTCGTAATTAATCCGTTCCTGGAGCTGGTACTAGAAACGAAATTTACGATTTACGAATCAATTTTCCCCATAAGAAATAATGTAAATACAATTAATCCGTTCCTGACACCAAGAAGTATTAAAACAAAAAAATTTTTAACATGAAATATGCATGTAGTACATAAACAATACAATGGGAAATGATGAATGAAACATTAACAGCATAACACTTACCTTTATTGGAGATTCTTCTTAGTGTATGGGAGACTGGAGGAGGAGAGTGGATTGTTTTTAGTTTGGAAGGGGAATCCCCTTCCATCAACACCTCAGGTACCATTTGCTTTTCTGGGGTTGCTTCTCTTCTCTGTTTCTTAATGCCATTAGGACCACCTTGAGAGTCACTGGAGTCCTGTCTCACAAAATAACTGTGGAGAGAGCTCTGTTTCTGGCATCTCTTTAACACTTCCCTAAAATGGCCCAAGACTTTGTCACTGTACAAGTTGCCAACCTGGCTTGCAACAACCTTGTTAGGGTGATGTTTCTCCATAAAGCTTTCCATCTTACCCCACATAGTAAAAATCTCTTTTATTTCTGAAGAAGGCACCTTCTTCCATCTCTCTTCCTCCTCCTCTGCAGCAAGATTCTGAGCTGTGATGTGTTGCTCTTCCTGCTGAAGCTCTTGCAGCTCCTCAGTGGTGAGCTCTTCATTGTGGTCTTCCACCAATTCTTCCACATTCTCCAAACTCACATCCAACCCCATGGAACGCCCCAGTGCCACAATTGATTTTACAACAGACATAGGCTCATTAGGGTCAGTCCCAAATTCTTCAAAATCCCTCTTGTCGACACAATCTGGCAACAATTTTCTCCAGGCAGAGTTCAAAGTCCTGGTAGTCACTCCCTCCCAAGCCATACCTATAAGGGTTATGCAGTGGAGGATGCTGAAGTGTTCTCTCCAAAATTCCCTTAGGGTCAAGTGAGTGTCTGTGGTCACAGTCAAGCACCTGTGAAACATTGCTTTTGTGTAGAGTTTTTTAAAGTTTGCAATAACCTGCTGGTCCATGGGTTGGAGGAGAGGAGTGGTATTCGGGGGCAAGAACTTTACTGTGATGAACCCAAACTCCTCGAAAATTAGGTCATCCAAATTTGGAGGATGAGCAGGTGCATTGTCCATTACTAGCAGGCACTTGAGATCCAATTTCTTTTCCAGGAGATACTCCTTCACACTAGGGCCAAACACTTCATTGAACCACTCGACGAAAATTTCCCTCGTGACCCATGCCTTACTATTAGATTTCCAAAACACACACAATTTACTCTTCATAACATTGTTTTTCCTGAACACTCTGGGATTTTCAGAATGGTACACTAGTAATGGCTTCACTTTGAAATCCCCACTAGCATTAGCACAGAACATTAGCGTCAGCCTGTCTTTCATAGGCTTGTGTCCTGGCATTGCCTTTTCCTCTTGTGTAATGAAGGTCCTCTTTGGCATTTTCTTCCAAAAGAGGCCTGTTTCGTCACAATTGAACACTTGTTCAGGTTTCAGTCCTTCAGCCTCTATGTACTCCTGGAATTCATGCACATATTTTTCAGCTGCCTTGTGGTCCGAACTGGCAGCCTCACCATGCCTTACCACACTGTGTATGCCAGAACGGTTCTTAAATCTCTCAAACCAGCCTTTGCTGGCCTTAAATTCACTCACTTCACCACTATTTGCAGGCAATTTCTTTACCAAATCTTCATGCAACTGCCTAGCCTTTCCACAAATAAATGAAGTCATAAGAGTATCTCCTGCTAATTGTTTCTCATTTATCCACACCAATAATAACTTCTCAACCTCTTCCAGTACTGATCTCATTTTTGTCAGCATAGTTACTCCCTTTGCAACAACAGCATCCTTTATTTCATTTTTCTTGGCCACTATGGAACATAAGGTTGTGTAGGGTTTCTTATGCATCCTGGACAGTTCGGCCACACTTGTACCACTTTCATATTGTTCAATGATGGTTTTCTTAAATTCAATCGTATTTCTCACCTTCTTTACCACAGGCTTGGCACTAGGAGCTTTCTTTGGAGCCATGGTAGCTTATTTAGTACTTGCAAGCACTAAAATAAATGGAATATTATGAAATATTTCGCTGGAGCACGTGAGGGGACCTTCGCTCACTGGTAAACAATGCCAGACTGGCTGCCGCCCTGGCTCACGCCGTGGGTACGCGTCCCGGACGAACTACGACTCGCGAGTCAACCTATGAAAAGCAAGTCCATGTTTATACGAAAATACCTCTATGATTGGCGAATTTTACGATTGCCGGGAACTACGAAAAGCAGGGGACCACTGTACTCATTTGTGCTTAATTGTTATTTGTTTATTATAATTTTTACCACTGAATATATCATTGCTTAGTTAATCTTAAGTTAATTTTAAGCCTGCCCATAATGCTCTGCATACAAGGGGCTTTTGGCATGTTACACTTAACCACTGTATTTCTTTGTACTTCTATGTATCATGTCCAAATTAATAATAAATAAATAAATAAATAAATAGTGTGACAATTTTATGTGGAGCAAATCATGGTCAACTGTATCAAAAGCTTTACGTAAATCACTGAAGCTCCCGTGGGACTTCTTTTTTCTCTAGTGCAGTGTATATTTGTTTTAGTATGTGTATAATAGCATCATTCATATTTTTATTAGGCCTGAACCCAAACTGACAGGGGTTGAGTATGCTGTGGGAGATGAGGTAGGAATAGATTCGCTTATGAATTAATTTTTCGAAGATTTTAGAGAGAGGATATTGGCCTATAGTTATTCAAGTCTGTTTGGTCTCCTCCTTTATGGATCGAGGTGACCCTCGCTATTTTGAGAACTGTAGGGAAGGTAGAGGATTCGATGGATTTGTTAAAGTGTGTTCCAATGATTGGTGACAGCACTCGCAACACTTTTTTGTATATATGGGTGGTAAGGTATTTAAATCTCCTGTCTTGTTTTTTCGCATGTTGATAATAAGGGAGACTTCTGTTGGGTTAGTCGGAGCTAGGAACAGTGTGTTCGGGTAGTTGCCAGTGAGGCAGTCATTGGGTGGGGTATTTGAGCTTGGGATTTTATTGGCAAGGTTTTTTCCTATGGTGAAGAAATCATTGAGTCTGTTTGCTGTTTGCTTCTTAAATCTCGCAAACCAGCCTTTGCTGGCCCTAAATTCACTAACAGCAGCACTTGTTCCAGGCATTTTATTTACAAGATCCGCATACAACTGTTTTGCCTTCTCACAAATCGCTGACTCCACAACACTATCTCCTACTAATTGTTTTTCCCTGATCCACAACAATAATAACTTTTCCATATCTTCCATTATTGGTGACCTTTGTTTCATTATCACATTTACTCCTTTCGCAATATCAGCTTCCTTGATTTGTTCTTTCTTTGCCAGGATGGAAGTGATGGTAGATTTGTTTTTCCCATACATCCTGGCACGTTCCAACACTCGCATACTACTCTCAAATTTTTCAATCACTTCTCTCTTAAATTCCATCATGTTTCTCTCTTTACCACAGGAGCTTTACTAGGAACTTTCTTTGGGGCCATGCTTACTTACTTCGCAGTTGCATTTAATAAATAACAAAGAGAAACACTGATTTATAGCAAAAAGTTTGGATGAATGAGCAGTAGCTTCCTCAGAGCGACACAGCAACACTGACTCAGGAACATGTGAGTGTCGCCGGCCGATAAGCATCCAATACGGTCGATAAGCAAAATAACGGCCAATAACCAGAAGCCGAAAAACCAGCCAATAAGCAAGTTGGCCGATAAGCGGAACGGTCGATAACTGAGGGTTCACTGTACTTCATATAGTAAATTGTTTAAATTGTTCTACAATGGACCCTCAGTTTTCATGTTTAACCCTTTCAGGGTCCAAGGCCCAAATCTGGAGTCACGCACCAGTGTCCAAGATATTTCAAAAAAAAAATTTGTTATTTTTTCTTATGAAATCGTAGAGAATCTTTTTGTGAAGGTAATAAAACAAAAAGTACGAAAATTGGTGGAAAATTGACGAAATTATGCTTTCGCGAATTTTGATGTGTCAGCGATATTTACGAATCGGCGATTTTGCCGACTTTGACTCCCATTTTAGGCCAATTACATTATTCCAATCAACCAAATTCTTAGCTATTTCACTAGTATTACTTCTATTCTATCGATTGAGCACAAGAAATCGCCAAGTCAACTGTTTCAACTACAAAATAAAGTGATCGGAAATTGTTAATTTGGCCAATTTAACACAAAGTTCAAAATATTCCAATTTCAAAATAGGGTCCAGAATGAACAATGTAGGCATTCCTGGCACTAAACTAACATTTCCTCTGTTCATTAGTTATGTTTTGAGGCTTTACAAATAAATTCCATTTTGATTTTTTATTCACATAATGAATTTTTATTCACACCAAAAAATAGAAGATTTACTGTTATGCAATACTGTAATAATTGTATAAATATCATCACCATATTTGTGAATGTATATTAGACCCACCAGCTGATGTGTATTAGACGTGTGAGGTTGTTTGTTTACTCTTGAATATCGGCAAAAATTTAACATTTCCGCTACTTTGAGCTCAGTTTCAAGCCATTTCCAATGCTAAAACCAATCAAAATCATCTCTATTTCTGTAATATGTCTTCCATTCTATCAAATAAGACCAAGAAATCGCAAATACAACTATAAAAAACATACGAAAAAACACTGCAAAGTTGCTGTTTTAATCGAAAAATCATGATTTCATTTTTTTTCTCTCATTATGCACAGTGTGCTGCAGGATCTGTTTTATGTGGTGCACACATACCACATAGATGTATTCTCTCATATCTAGGCCCAAATGTACCACTCACAGTTTATCAGAGTGAGCTGAGCTCATGGCGTAGATCTACGGTTTGGACCCTGAACGTAAAGCCGTAGATCTACGGGACGGACCCTGAAAGGGTTAATCCGTTCCTGAGGCATCGGCCAAAACTGAAACCGGCCAAAACCGAAACTATTTTCCCCATAAGAAATAATGTAACTGGAATTAATCCATTCCAAACACCCAGAAATATCATCAAAAAAATTCTTTTTTACCTTAAAGATAGTTACATGCACAAAAGAATGAACATTACACATGACACTTACCTTTAATGAAGGCTGTTGTTGCTGGAAGGAAGACAAGGAGGAGGGGAGAAGGAAGACAGGTTATTGTTTGGAAGGGGAATTCCCCTCCATAAGGACTCTAGGTACCAGTCCTTATCTGGAGTCACTTCCCTCCTTTGTTTTTTATTGCCACTAGGACCAGCTTGAGAGTCACTGGACCCTTGTCGCACAAAATATCTGTCCAGAGAGGTCTGTTTTTGGCGTCTCTAAGATTTGCCTTAAATGGGACATGGCATTGTCATTGTAAAATTCACCAGCACGGATTGCAACAGTTTTCTCAGGGTGATGTTCCTCCACAAATGAATGTACTTTAGACCACATTGCACAAATCCCCTTATTCTTTGAAGAAGCGAAGTGGCATACACAGTGTTGTAAGGCACAGTGACAGTACCAGTTCAGACAAACAAGCGGCTGAAAAATTTGTGCGGGAATTCAGATGTTATGTATAAATTCACCTACATCATCGCTTGTTTCAGGCAGTTTCTTTAAGAGGTCATCATGTAACTGTCTTGCCTTTTCACAAATAACTGACTGCACAACACTATCTCCTGCTAACTCTTTCTCTCTGATCCACACCAACAACAATTTCTCCACTTCTTCAATTGTTTGGGATCTCTGTTTGGTTATCGCATTCTCCCCTTTCGTAACATCAACTTCTATGATTTCTTTTCTTTTTGTCACAATGGAGCTGATTGTTGATGGCGACTTCCTGTACATCTTGCCGAGTTCAGCAATGAGAATGCCATTATCATATTTTCTTAGGATTTCTTTTTTCATTTCTATGATGTTCCTCACTTTCTTTACCAAAGGACTGGCACTAGGAGCTTTCTTTGTGGCCACAGTGGCTTATTTAGCAGTCACACACAATAAACAAGTGACAAAAATAATGCATTATTACAAAATGTTTCTTATGACCAGGCAGGATATATTCACTCACCGAGAAAAAACGCTACACTGGCTGAGAATGGTGTGGGAAGCAGCTTTGTCTGCACACTCGGCACTAGACAGATTCCGTACAATCGACGAAAACGGAGGTGAGCGACGAAAACGGAGGCAAAAAATCAGCAAAAAAAAAAAAAAGTCAGCCAAAACCGAAATCAGCGATAACGGAGATCGACGAAAACAGAGGGGCCTGTATTGTAAAATTGTAATGCTTCAAAACTGTAATGTTCAAATTTTATCATTTTAAATACTCAATTGTACTTCATATTGTAAACTGTTTAAAATGTTTTACTGTAATACTGTAACTGTAATATGTACTGTAATTTTTATAAAATAATTGTAATACTGTAATTTTCATAAAATAATTCAAAACTGTAATTATTCACTACTAAACTTCTCAACTAGACCTATTAAAGCCATATAGCATTACCTATTAATACTTATGTACTCACTGTAAATCACCTAATGGCCATTTAATGTTATAGCCTAGTTAATCTTAAGTTAATTTCAAGTTTGAATGAAATGCTCTGTATACAAGGGGCTTTTGGCATGTACACTCTACTATTATATTCCTCTGTACATCTATGTATCATGTCAAAATAAAATACTATTATTATTATTACTATTATTATTATTATGTGATAGAAAAGTTACAAGAGGCCAAATATGGTAGAGTACTGGGTGGTGGTGGTGGTGATACTCGTGTCTTACTTGGTAATGGTCTCAATTTGCACACTGAGGTTCATTTTTTCTTACACCTGTTGCCCTTGTTCACCTTTCAGTAAGTAGGTACAGGTCTGCCATCACAAATCCGGCAATCAGTTATTCAGTTCCTTCAGTTATTCGCCACTAATTTTGGCTAGCATTATTTCAAATTTCCAGGGTTGCCACACCAACCTGCTGGTACTGTTTGGTGGCGCTACTTGCTGCATAAGTCATTCCAATTTCTTTTTCTCCATTTATTGTTTTAACCTGCTTACTTTTAGCCCTAGCCATGGTTCCAATGAATAAAAGAAATGTTCTCATTATGTAAAGCACCTACACAGTACATTATCCATTAAAGATAAGGTGGCTTTGAAGCCACTGTCGGTTGTCATGAGCTCAGTCTCATGAAGCAGGAGAATATGCTTTATTATTACGCTAATATCAACACTACAGCTTATTTGCCTATCACAATTGATCTAATATGACATAAGAAACAATATAAATAACATAAAACATGTTAAATACTCCAGAATGAATAATATTTGACATAACACCGAGCAGTTCGAAAGAGTTATAAAGAGGATATGGTAAACAAATACCATTCTCCTATCCCTGTCCTGGAGGCTTATATTAGAGAAAACAGAGTATAGCACAGGGTTAACTATGACATACACTCATACTCCACCATAAACATGAAACAAAAAAGTTATTTTCTCTCTATAGATTATCACACATAGCAGCATATGTGTAGAGAACCTAGGATAACCCCAAAAAAGCCAACATGGCTTATTTTTAGTACCTGGCTTGGATTAGCCATATGTATATGATTTTTGATAAATATTCGATTCCCAGCCAGGGTAGAAACATTAGGCATGTTTCTTTACACCTGTTGTCTATGTTTACCCATCAATAAATGGGTACCTGGGTGTTAGTTGGCTAGTGTGGGTGTTATCCTGGGACACTGACCTAATTTTCTTGAAATACTCAGCATAACAAGTGCCTTTCTATAGTAGTATGTCACTCGTATTGTAGACAGTGACCCTCGTATTGTAGATAGTCTTAATGACCCTCGTGTAGTAGTCTTTTTAGTATGATAATAAAATGTTATCTTCATTATAGAATAATAAGAAAATATTATAACATTTATATTATAATAATAAGGTAAAAGGACTCCAATGGAAATAAGTCACTCTATCTGACTTTTTTGGGTTATCCTAGGTTCTCTACACATATGCTGCTATGTATGATAATTCTATGTAACTGTATTTGTGTATACCTGAATAAACTTACTTACTGATGTCAGCTAGGCCTGTATACCTTGTACATGTACGTGTAGTAAATAAAGATATTATTATTATTATTATTATTATTTTATTTTATTATCACACTGGCCGATTCCCACCAAGGCAGGGTGGCCCGAAAAAGAAAAACTTTCACCATCATTCACTCCATCACTGTCTTGCCAGAAGGGTGCTTTACACTACAGTTTTTAAACTGCAACATTTACACCCCTCCTTCAGAGTGCAGGCACTGTACTTCCCATCTCCAGGACTCAAGTCCGGCCTGCCGGTTTCCCTGAACCCCTTCATAAATGTTACTTTGCTCACACTCCAACAGCACATCAAGTATTAAAAACCATTTGTCTCCATTCACTCCTATCAAACACGCTCACGCATGCCTGCTGGAAGTCCAAGCCCCTCGCACACAAAACCTCCTTTACCCCCACCCTCCAACCTTTCCTAGGCCGACCCCTACCCCGCCTTCCTTCCACTACAGACTGATACACTCTTGAAGTCACTCTGTTTCGCTCCATTCTCTCTACATGTCTGAACCACCTCAACAACCCTTCCTCAGCCCTCTGGACAACAGTTTTGGTAATCCCCGCACCTCCTCCTAACTTTCACACTACGAATTCTCTGCATTATATTCACACCACACATTGCCCTCAGACATGACATCTCCACTGCCTCCAGCCTTCTCCTCGCTGCAACATTCATCACCCATGCTTCACACCCATATAAGAGCGTTGGTAAAACTATACTCTCATACATTCCCCTCTTTGCCTCCAAGGACAAAGTTCTTTGTCTCCACAGACTCCTAAGTGCACCACTCACCCTTTTCCCCTCATCAATTCTATGATTCACCTCATCTTTCATAGACCCATCCGCTGACACGTCCACTCCCAAATATCTGAATACATTCACCTCCTCCATACTCTCTCCCTCCAATCTGATATCCAATCTTTCATCACCTAATCTTTTTGTTATCCTCATAACCTTGCTCTTTCCTGTATTCACTTTTAATTTTCTTCTTTTGCACACCCTACCAAATTCATCCACCAATCTCTGCAACTTCTCTTCAGAATCTCCCAAGAGCACAGTGTCATCAGCAAAGAGCAACTGTGACAACTCCCACTTTACATGTGATTCTTTATCTTTTCACTCCACGCCTCTTGCCAAGACCCTCGCATTTACTTCTCTTACAACCCCATCTATAAATATATTAAACAACTATGGTGACATCACACATCCTTGTCTAAGGCCTACTTTTACTGGGAAATAATTTCCCTCTTTCCTACATACTCTAACTTGAGCCTCACTATCCTCGTAAAAACTCTTCACTGCTTTCAGTAACCTACCTCCTACATCATACACCTGCAACATCTGCCACATTGCCCCCCTATCCACCCTGTCATACGCCTTTTCCAAATCCATAAATGCCACAAAGACCTCTTTAGCCTTATCTAAATACTGTTCACTTATATGTTTCACTGTAAACACCTGGTCCACACACCCCCTACCTTTACTAAAGCCTCCTTGTACATTTGCTATCCTATTCTCCGTCTTACTCTTAATTCTTTCAATAATAACTCTACCATGCACTTTACCAGGTATACTCAACAGACTTATCCCCCTATAATTTTTGCACTCTCGTTTGTCCCCTTTGCCTTTATACAAAGGAAGTATGCATGCTCTCTGCCAATCCCTAGGTACCTTACCCTCTTCCATACATTTATTAAATAATTGCACCAACCACTCCAAAACTATATCCCCACCTGCTTTTAACATTTCTATCTTTATCCCATCAATCCCGGCTGCCTTACCCCCTTTCATTTTACCTACTGCCTCACGAACTTCCCCTACACTCACAACTGGCTCTTCCTCACTCCTACAAGATGTTATTCCTCCTTGCCCTATACACGAAATCACAGCTTCCCTATCTTCATCAACATTTAACAATTCCTCAAAATATTAACTCCATCTTCCCAATACCTCTAACTCTCCATTTAATAACTCTCCTCTCCTATTTTTAACTGACAAATCCATTTGTTCTCTAGGCTTCCTTAACAAGTTAATCTCACTCCAAAACTTTTTCTTATTTTCAACAAAATTTGTTGATAACATCTCACCCACTCTCTCATTTGCTCTCTTTTTACATTGCTTCACCACTCTCTTAACCTCTCTCTTTTTCTCCATATACTCTTCCCTCCTTGCATCACTTCTACTTTGTAAAAACTTCTCATATGCTAACTTTTTCTCCCTTACTACTCTCTTTACATCATCATTCCACCAATCGCTCCTCTTCCCTCCCGCACCCACTTTCCTGTAACCACAAACTTCTGCTGAACACTCTAACACTACATTTTTAAACCTACCTCATACCTCTTCGACCCCATTGCCTATGCTCTCATTAGCCCATCTATCCTCCAATAGCTGTTTATATCTTACCTTAACTGCCTCCTCTTTTAGTTTATAAACCTTCACCTCTCTCTTCCCTGATGCTTCTATTCTCCTTGTATCCCATCTACCTTTTACTCTCAGTGTAGCTACAACTAGAAAGTGATCTGATATATCTGTGGCCCCTCTATAAACATGTACATCCTGAAGTCTACTCAACAGTCTTTTATCTACCAATACATAATCCAACAAACTACTGTCATTTCGCCCTACATCATATCTTGTATACTTATTTATCCTCTTTTTCTTAAAATATGTATTACCTATAACTAAACCCCTTTCTATACAAAGTTCAATCAAAGGGCTCCCATTATCATTTACACCGGGCACCCCAAACTGACCAACCACACCCTCTCTAAAAGTTTCTCCTACTTTAGCATTCAGGTCCCCTACCACAATTACTCTCTCACTTGGTTCAAAGGCTCCTATACATTCACTTAACATCTCCCAAAATCGCTCTCTCTCCTCTGCATTCCTCTCTTCTCCAGGTACATACACGCTTATTATGACCCACTTTTCGCATCCAACCTTTACTTTAATCCACATAATTCTTGAATTTACACATTCATATTCTCTTTTCTCCTTCCACAACTGATCCTTCAACATTACTGCTACCCCTTCCTTTGCTCTAACTCTCTCAGATACTCCAGATTTAATCCCATTTATTTCCCCCCACCGAAACTCCCCTACCCCCTTCAGCTTTGTTTCGCTTAGGGCCAGGACATCCAACTTCTTTTCATTCATAACATCAGCAATCATCTGTTTCTTGTCATCTGCACTACATCCATGCACATTCAAGCATCCCAGTTTTATAAAGTTTTTCTTCTTGTCTTTTTTAGTAAATGTCTACAGGAGAAGGGGTTACTAGCCCATTGCTCCCGGCATTTTAGTCGCCTCATACGACACGCATGGCTTACGGAGGAAAGATTCTTTTCCACTTCCCCATGGGCAATAGAAGAAATAAAGAAGAACAAGAGCTATTTAGAAAAAGGAGAAAAACCTAGATGTATATATATGTGCATGTGCATGTCTGTGAAGTGTGACCAAGGTGTAAGTAGGAGTAGCAAGATATCCCTGTTATGTAGCGTGTTTATGAGACAGAAAAAGAAACCAGCAATCCTACCATCATGCAAAACAGTTACAGGTTTCTGTTTCACAGTCATCTGGCAGGACGGTAGTACTTCCCTGGGTGGTTGCTGTCTACAAACCTACTACCTACAATTATTATTATTATTATTATATTATTATTTTCTCAGTTGTTTGTTGGGTTATCTTATTCAAACTTGGGCAATGTATGATGGAAAAGATACTTCTTCATGAACACCAAAAATGAAAGAAATCAGACCATAAATAGCGGAGTTCACTTCTCAGCCATTAGCGGCCTCTTAGCGGTATATTTTTGTATGGTTATGGTTATATTCTCATTTTTTTTGTCTCATTTGACAGAATGAAAGATATATTACAGAAATAGATATGATTTTGATTGCTTTCATGACGAAAAGTACCTTGAAATTGTGCACACAGTAGCGAAAATGTTCTATTCTTTAGCGAAGCTCAAGAGTAAACAAATGACGTCACCGTCCAATACCTGTCCACCTGCCAGTCCAAATTCCAGTACGAAGTCAAGAATGGATTGACATTATTACAATTATTACAATAATGCAGTAGTCTGCATAACAGTAAATCTTTTATTTATTTTTTTTTTGTGAACAAAAATTCCAAATGGTAAGCAAGAGTAATATAAGAGGGGCCTGTAGCCGTGACTAATGAACAGAGAAAATGTTATTTTAGTGCCAGGAATGTCTACACTGTTTATTCTGGATCCTATTTTGAAACTGGCATCTGTTGAAATTTGTGTGAAATCGGCCAAATTGCCAATTTCTGACCACTTTATTGGGTAGTTGAAATAAGTGAATGGGCGGTTTCTTGTACTCAGTTGACAGACTAGAAGTAAATAAGTTTATTCAGGTATACACAAATACAGTTACATAGATTATCATACATAGCAGTGTATGTATAGAGAACCTAGGATAACCCAGAAAAGCCAGACAAAGTGACTTATTTCCAGTACCTGGCTTGGGCTTGCCATATATGATTTTTGGTAAATATTTTTTTTTTCTCAGTTGTTTGTTGGGCTATCTCATTGAAACTTGGGCAATGTATGATGGAAAGATGCTTCTTAACGTACAACAAAAATAAAAATGATGGACAATAAATAAGGGAGTTCACTTCTCAGCCATTAGCCGCCTCTTTGCAGTATATTTTCGTATGGTTTTTATGGTTGTATTCTCATTTTTTGGACTCATTTGATATAATGGAAGATATATTACAGAAATAGACATGATTTCGATTGCTTTCATGATGAAAAGTACCTTGAAATTGAGCTCATAGTAGCGGAAATGTTCGATTTTTGCCGATGTACAACGAACTGTGTAAGTCAAGTTGGTTAATTTTATTAAATGTATTCTAACTTAACCACTCTGTAATTCGGCAAACTCAGTAATCCGGCACATTACAGGTTCCAATGATGCCGGATTTGTGATGGAGGACCTGTACCTGAGTGTTGGGCTACTAATGCGAGTCTCATCCCAGGAGAAAAGATTAAAGGATCCCAGTGAAAATAAGACAGTCTGATGATATCCTGACTTGATTGGGTAATCCTGGGGGTTAATAACCATCCAGGTTAATAATCTGAGCAAATTTTCTTCTACAGTTCTCAAATAGTAATAATAAGAATAATATAAGTGAACAGTATTTAGATAAGGCTAAAGAGGTCTTTGTAGCATTTATGGATTTGGAAAAGGCATATGACAGGGTGGATAGGGGGGCAATGTGGCAGATGTTGCAGGTGTATGGTATAGGAGGTAGGTTACTGAAAGCAGTGAAGAGTTTTTACGAGGATAGTGAGGCTCAAGTTAGAGTATGTAGGAAAGAGGGAAATTATTTCCCAGTAAAAGTAGGCCTTAGACAAGGATGTGTGATGTCACCGTGGTTGTTTAATATATTTATAGATGGGGTTGTAAGAGAAGTAAATGCGAGGGTCTTGGCAAGAGGCGTGGAGTGAAAAGATAAAGAATCACATGTAAAGTGGGAGTTGTCACAGTTGCTCTTTGCTGATGACACTGTGCTCTTGGGAGATTCTGAAGAGAAGTTGCAGAGATTGGTGGATGAATTTGGTAGGGTATGCAAAAGAAGAAAATTAAAAGTGAATACAGGGAAGAGTAAGGTTATGAGGATAACAAAAAGACTAAGAGATGAAAGATTGGATATCAGATTGGAGGGAGAGAGTATGGAGGAGGTGAATGTATTCAGATATTTGGGAGTGGACGTGTCAGCGGATGGGTCTATGAAAGATGAGGTGAATCATAGAATTGATGAGGGGAAAAGGGTGAGTGGTGCACTTAGGAGTCTGTGGAGACAAAGAACTTTGTCCTTGGAGGCAAAGAGGGGAATGTATGAGAATATAGTTTTACCAGCGCTCTTATATGGGTGTGAAGCATGGGTGATGAATGTTGCAGCGAGGAGAAGGCTGGAGGCAGTGGAGATGCCATGTCTGAGGGCAATGTGTGGTGTAAATATAATGCAGAGAATTCGTAGTTTGGAAGTTAGGAGGAGGTGCGGGATTACCAAGACTGTTGTCCAGAGGGCTGAGGAAGGGTTGTTGAGGTGGTTCGGACATGTAGAGAGAATGGAGCGAAACAGAGTGACTTCAAGAGTGTATCAGTCTGTAGTGGAAGGAAGGCGGGGTAGGGGTCGGCCTAGGAAAGGTTGGAGGGAGGGGGTAAAGGAGGTTTTGTGTGCGAGGGGCTTGGACTTCCAGCAGGCATGCGTGAGCGTGTTTGATAGGAGTGAATGGAGACAAATGGTTTTTAATACTTGATGTGCTGTTGGAGTGTGAGCAAAGTAACATTTATGAAGGGGTTCAGGGAAACCGGCAGGCCGGACTTGAGTCCTGGAGATGGGAAGTACAGTGCCTGCACTCTGAAGGAGGGGTGTTAATCCTAATACACAGTAACTAATTAAAACTAGATAAAGTAATAGTACATAGTAACTATACTTAAAACTAAACAAGGAATAGTGGTTAGCTGTTTTACAATCTTATTTGAACTTAGTACAAAATCTAACCAACAAGTAATGGTGCGAGTGGTAATATTTCATGGAATGGCAGAACTAAAAGCCAGGAGGTCACATGATAAGACTAATTAGCAGATGTTATAGAAGATTTGGTTAATATTGAGAAACAAGATGATTTTATGGATTGGCATAATTAACCCCTTGACTGCCACAACCATAAATCCTGAGATGTCTCCTGGTGTCACAAAATTTGAAAAAAAAAAAAAAAAAAAAAAAAAAAAATCTTACGAAATGATAGAGAATCTTTTCCCGATTGTAATGACACCAAAAAAACGAAATTTGATGGAAAACTGACGGAATTATGCTCTCGTGAAGTTAGCGACCTTGGCAATATTTACGAATAGGCGATTTCGCCCACTTTGAGCCCTATTTTCAGCTAATTCCATTGTTCCAGTCGACCAACCTCATAGATATTTCTTTAGAACTCCACTTTTTCTATCGATTGAGTACAAGAAACTGCCCATTTACCAATTTCAACTACCCAATAACGTGGTCAGAAATTTGCAATTTGGCCAATTTCATGAAAATTAAAAAATATGACAATTTCAAAACAGGGTTCAGAATGAACAATGCAGACATTTCTGGCTCTAAAATAACATTTTCTTTATTCATCAGTCACGTCTCCAGGCCCCTCTGATATTACTCTTGCTTTCTATTTTGAATTTTTATTCAAGCTGACATTTCTGTAACAGATTAGATAAGTGCCCTTAATACATATACACGTGTGGTGCATATAGTGTACGTTACTATTATATTGTACATTATTATTTTTATTATTTTTCATCACTAGCTAATGCCAACTACCTCCAATACTCTATACTTCTTTCTTACTGCTATTAATTGCTCATAATTTTAAATTACAAGTCAAATCTTACTCCAAATTAATAATATTCATTATTCTTACCTGTCCATTTAATTTTGTTTATCACTACTTGTTTTTTAGTCACTTTTCATTGTGTATGCAATTAGTGTATATTCCAATTACTTTTTTGCAAGTACCAGAACTATCTTTTGCTACCTGGAGTTTACCTGGAGAGAGTTCCGGGGGTCAACGCCCCCGCGGCCCGGTCTGAGACCAGGCCTCCTGGTGGATCAGAGCCTGATCAACCAGGCTGTTGCTGCTGGCTGCACGCAAACCAACATACGAGCCACAGCCCGGCTGATCCGGAACTGACTTTAGGTGCTTGTCCAGTGCCAGCTTGAAGACTGCCAGGGGTCTGTTGGTAATCCCCCTTATGTGTGCTGGGAGGCAGTTGAACAGTCTCGGGCCCCTGACACCAACTACCAACTACCTCATTTTTTTTTTTTACTTTTTATTGTGCAATAAACTGCTCAATTTATTTAATATTACAAATCAGATCTTACTCCTAAACCAATATTATTTCATAGTGACCATCTGTCCATTTAACTTTGTTTACCATTACTTAATTTTAGTCCCTTATATATTTTCTCCTTTATTTTAGCTTTATATAACTACCCTAGTTTATATATTCACAATCGTTAAAATAATCAAGGTGCTATTCTCAGGTGCTAAAGTAGAATAAGTTCACAATTTTGCCATTATATTCCAAAGCTCATTTATTTGATTAGCACTTTATTGTTCACCACAACTTATATTAGTCCCTTTTATATTATAATTTTATACTATAATTCTAACTTTAAAGAATTACCTTTATAGTACTACCTACTATCATATTCCCAAGCTCCATTATTTGATAATCACTTTATTTGTATTAGTCCCTTTTATATTGTCTCCTTTATTTTAGCTTTAAAAAAAAAAAAAAAAAAAACTACCTTAGCTCATTATTTTACATTTGTTAAATAATTCAGGTGCTATTTTTTAGCTTAAGACTATTTACTTTGTTTTATACTTAATTCTAACTATAGATTCACTACAAATCTTATGATTACAAACATTGATCCTGATACCAACCTCTTATTTAATGACTTAAATGAATCAAACAGTTACTGTAATTACTACACTGCAGAACAATCAAAGGCACTTCTCAGAGCCAACAACAACATAACTATCTTTAACTACAATATCAGATCTTTAAGCAAGCATTACGATGACCTCATAGCATTACTAAATTCCTTACATGCCAATATGTCCATCATTACACTAACTGAAACCTGGCTAAAGCCTGATAGTACAGATGTCTATGCCATTCCTGGTTACACAGCCATATACATGTACAACTGTAGGCCAGACCAACAAGGGGGTGGCACAGCCATATACTACTCAGACCAACTAGAATGTATCACTAATACTTGCACAAGGGATGAACATGGGGAATATATAATAGCCAAATTCAAATCCAAATACCTACAAAAACCTCTCACATTGATAAACATCTACAGAGTTCCACAGTCAAACATTAGCCAATTTAGTCAAAACCTAGGAAGTATGATAACTGATGCACGCATGAACAAAGATCACTTACTACTCTCAGGTGACTTCAATATAAATCTCCTGCAAGACCAGGACCCACATGTTACTGAATTCACAAACACATTGAGTAACTGTATGTTGCTACCAACAGTAACAAAACCTACAAGAGTTACAGAGACTAGTGTTTCCCTACTTGACCACATCTGGACCAACACCATATCCCCTTTAAAATCAGGCATAATTACAGATAATACCACAGACCACTACCCTACTTTCCTCATAACAACTCTTGGTAAACTACCCCAAGACACTACTAAAGTCACCTTCAGACTTCACAATGAGGCAGCCATTAATAACTTCACAACAGCAGTAGCAAACATTGACTGGCACACTGAGCTAGAAATCTATACAGATATTGACGAATGTATTAATAATTTTCTAAAAAAGACCCAATACCTCTATAACAAGCACTGCCCTAAAAAAACTAAACAGATGACAGCTAAGAGACTGAACAGTCCCTGGCTAACACCCAGCATTCTCAAATCCCTAAATACAAAACACTAATATGAAAAACAGTACAGAATGGGTCACATAACCAGAGACCAAACAAAACGTTACTCGTCAATCCTAACCAGCCTGATAGGAAGGGCAAAAAAATTGTATTATGAGAACAGATTATCCAACTTACGAGGTGATATAAAAAAGACCTGGAAAACCCTATCAGAAATTCTGGGAACAAAAAAGATATCACGAAATAGCGAAATAAAATTAGCAAAATCAGATGAACCCCAACTCCCACCAACAGAAACAGCAAACAGACTCATTGATTTCTTCTCCACTATAGGACAAAACCTTGCCAATAAAATCCCAAGCTCAGATACCCCACCAAATGACTACCTCACCGGCAACTACCCGAACACACTGTTCCTAGCTCCGACTAACCCATACGAAGTCTCCCTTATTATCAACGCACTAAAAAACAAGGCAGGAGATTTAAATACCTTACCACCCTTTATATACAAAAAAGTGTCACAAGTGCTATCACCAATCATTGCAACACTCTTTAACAAATCCATTGAATCCTCCACCTTCCCTACAGTTCTCAAAATAGCAAGGGTCACCCCGATCCACAAAGGAGGAGACCAAACAGAGTTGAATAACTATAGGCCAATATCCAACTTACACCCTCTCTCAAAAATCTTCGAAAAATTAATTCATAAACGAATCTACTCCTACCTTATCTCCCAAAACATACTCAACCCCTGCCAATTTGGATTCAGGCCTAATAAAAATACTAATGATGCTATTATACACATGCTAGAACATATATACACTGCAATAGAGAAAAAAGAAGTCCCACTGGGGATCTTCATTGACTTACGTAAAGCTTTTGATACAGTTGACCATGACTTGCTCCACGTAAAATTGTCACACTATGGTATAAGAGGGCACTCCCTCAACTACCTCAAGTCATACCTCAGCAACAGAAGCCAATATGTGTACGCAAATGGGGCAAACTCTTCTGCACAACCAATTACAGTTGGTGTCCCACAGGGAAGTGTCCTTGGCCCTCTTCTCTTTCTCCTATACATAAATGACCTACCAAATGCTTCGCAATTACTCAAACCCACACTATTTGCAGATGACACTACATACGTCTTCTCCCACCCGAGCCCAGTCACGCTAGCCAATACTGTAAATACCGAATTACAGAAAATATCTACCTGGATGAGGACTAACAAACTTACACTAAACATTGACAAAACCTACTTCATTCAGTTTGGTAACAGAGCTACAGATGTCCCTCTTAACATAATGATAAACGGATCACCTATCACAAAGCTAACAGAGGGAAAATTCTTAGGAATCCACCTTGATAATAGACTCAAATTTCATACACATATACAACAAATTTCTAAGAAAATTTCCAAGACTGTAGGCATACTATCGAAGATACGGTACTATGCTCCACAGTCAGCCCTCCTGGCCCTATATCACTCTCTTATTTACCCCTATCTCACCTATGGAATTTGTGCATGGGGCTCAACAACAATTAACCATCTCAGACCACTAATTACCCAACAAAAGTTAGAATGATAACAAATTCTCACTACAGGCAGCACACTCCACCAATATTCAATACACTAAACCTACTCACCATACAAAACATCCATACTTATTACTGCACGTATTACATACATAGAACACTTAACTCTGATATTAACCCTCCCCTCAAACATCTCCTTGCCAACCTCAACAGAACACATGACCATAACACAAGGCACAGATCACTCTTTGATGTTCCTTGTGTCCATCTCACACTATGCAAAAACTCAATGCACATAAAAGGCCCTAAAATCTGGAATTCATTACCTGTAAATATAAAAGAAACACTACCTGTTTATAAATTCAAGTCTCTTCTCAACGATCACTTACTCACCCAAAACCAAATAAATACTGAATAACTGAACCTTATAAATTGTGTATCTTAAATGTTTCTCACAATTATATCACATAAATGTTAAACCTAAAACCCAATCTAACTTTATTATTTTTTAAATACACTACCTAACAGAATACTCCATACGACTGAATGTACAACAATGCATGCAACCATATGACCTGTCTTTGTAATACTCGCTTGTGCTTTATAGTAATCTGTTTACATTAATGTTTTATCACTGATTTCATCATTGCTTAGTTAATCTTAAGTTAATTTTAAGCCAGCCCGTAATGCTATGCATAGTATAAGTGGCTTTGGCATGCTGCTCTTATCTGTATTTTTTTGTACCTCTGTATGTGTGCTCAAATTGTTAATAAATAAATAAATAAATAAATAAATAAATAAATAAATAAATAAAAAAAAATAGAAAATTTACAATTATGCAGACTACTGCAATATTGCAATAATTGTATAAATAATGTCAACCCATTCATGACTGCATATTAGAATGGCTACTTGGACATTTATTAGAAAATGACATCATTTGTTTATTTTTGAACATCGGAAAAAATCAAACATTTCCCCTACTTTGAGCTCCATTTCAAGGTTCTCTTCATAGTAAAACCAATCAAAATCACCTCTATTTCTATAATATGTTTTCCATTCTATCAAATGAGACCAAGAAAACGAGAATACAATCATAAATACTATACGAAAATAGACCACAAATTCGGCATTTTAATTAAAAAAAAACGGTCAGTTTTTTTTTCTCATTATGCACTGTGTGCTGCAGGATTTTTTTATATGGTGCACACTGACCACACAGATCCATTTTCTCACATGTGGGCCTACCAGCTTTCTCCTGCTTGATTGGAAGCCGCTAGAATTTATGAGTATATATACATCAAAAACGGTGGCTCGT
The DNA here is from genome assembly GCF_038502225.1 of Cherax quadricarinatus. Classification (NCBI taxonomy): domain Eukaryota; kingdom Metazoa; phylum Arthropoda; class Malacostraca; order Decapoda; family Parastacidae; genus Cherax; species Cherax quadricarinatus. The sequence continues at coordinate 21,576,976 of NC_091293.1, read as the reverse complement.
AAGACGTATATATACGACCAAAACAGTCAAAGGGTTAAGAGCCTAGAGGTCACATAATAAAACTAGTTAGCAGATGTTTGGTTGATTTGGTTAATATTATGAGATAAGATGATTTTTCAGCAAAGTCCTAAATTTATAAGTTGTCAGGGGATCCTTGACTTGTTCCGGTAGCGAGTTCCAGATCTTCGGGCCTTTCATGTGCATAGTATGAACAATAGAGGCTACTGAACCATAAAGAATTATTTACATGAATGGTGCTTTGTGACTTAGCTTCCCAAAAAAGAATATCAAACTTCACTGCTGTGTAGTAGAAACAAAAATTTGTGTTTTAAGGCACACAGTCAATTATAGTTTCTTTTAACCCCTAAACGGTCCAAATGTATACTATACATGTTCTTACCGCTAGAGCCCCAAATGTATACAGTGGTCCCTCGTTTTTCGTAATTAATCCGTTCCTGGAGCCGTTACTATAAACGAAATTTACGATTTACGAATCAATTTTCCCCATAAGAAATAATGTAAATACAATTAATCTGTTCCTGACACCCAGATGTATTAAAACAAAAAATTATTTTACATGAAATATACATGTAGTACATAAACAATACAATGGGAAATGATGAATGAAACATTAACAGCATAACACTTACCTTTACTGGAGATTCTTCTTAGTGTATGGGAGACTGGAGGAGGAGAGAGAGTGGATTGTTTATAGTTTGGAAGGGGAATCCCCTTCCAGCAACACCTCAGGTACCAATTGCTTTTCTGGGGTTGCTTGTCTTCTCTGTTTCTTAATGCCACTAGGACCACCTTGAGAGTCAATGGAGTCCTGTCTCGCAAAATAACTGTGGAGAGAGCTCTGTTTCTGGCGTCTCTTTAACACTTCCCTAAAATGGCCCAAGACTTTGTCACTGTACATGTTGCCAATATGGCTTGCAGCAACCTTGTTAGGGTGATGTTTCTCCATAAAGCTTTCCATCTTACCCCACATAGTAAAAATCTCTTTAATTTCTGAAGAAGGCACCTTCTTCCATCTCTCTTCCTCCTCCTCTGCAGCAAGATTCTGAGCTGCGATGTGTTGCTCTTCCTGTTGAAGCTCTTGCAGCTCCTCAGTGGTGAGCTCTTCGTTGTGGTCTTCCACCAATTCTTCCACATCCTCCAAACTCACATCCAACCCCATGGAACTCCCCAGTGCCACAACTGATATTACAACAGACATAGGCTCATCAGGGTCAGTCCCAAACCCTTCAAAATCCCTCTTGTCGACACAATCTGGCCACAATTTTCTCCAGGCAGAGTTCAAAGTCCTGGTAGTCACTCCCTCCCAAGCCATACCTATAAGGGTTATGCAATGGAGGATGCTGAAGTGTTCTCTCCAAAATTCCCTTAGGGTCAAGTGAGTGTCTGTGGTCACAGTCAAGCACCTGTGAAACATTGTTTTTGTGTAGAGTTTTTTAAAGTTTGCAATGACCTGCTGGTCCATGGGCTGGAGGAGTGGTATTCGGGGGCAAGAACTTTACTGTGATTAATCCAAACTCCTCGAAAATTATTCCATCCAAGTTTGGAGGATGAGCAGGTGCTTTGTCCATTACTAGCAGGCACTTGAGATCCAATTTCTTTTCCAGGAGATACTCCTTCACACTAGGGCCAAACACTTCATTGAACCACTCGACGAAAATTTCCCTCGTGACCCATGCCTTACTATTAGATTTCCAAAACACACACAATTTACTCTTCATAACATTGTTTTTCCTGAACACTCTGGGATTTTCAGAATGGTACACTAGTAATGGCTTCACTTTGAAATCCCCACTAGCATTAGCACAGAACATGAGCGTCAGCCTGTCTTTCATAGGCTTGTGTCCTGGCATTGCCTTTTCCTCTTGTGTAATGAAGGTCCTCTTTGGCCTTTTCTTCCAAAAGAGGCCGGTTTCGTCACAATTGAACACTTGTTCAGGTTTCAGTCCTTCAGCCTCTATGTACTCCTGGAATTCATGCACATATTTTTCAGCCGCCTTGTGGTCCGAACTGGCAGCCTCACCATGCCTTACCACACTGTGTATGCCAGCACGGTTCTTAACCCTTCATCGCGCAAGGGGTCCGAAAATTTGAAATTCGAACTGAACTCCCTATGGTGGATAGAGTAACTCAATACAAGGTCACTGATCCCATATAAATTGATTTCTGATGGTTAGTTTTCGAGAAATTGCCAATCTCCGAAGACCGAAAATATTAGGCTGCTCCCGACAAAGGGATTAAAAAATTTTATGTTGCAAACTTGCAATTGTTAATAAAACACACCAAAACAATTTTTTAAATTTAATATACAAACAGACAATATAGAAAACATAAATGGAACTTGTATCAAAACATTTTTTAATTGTTACAAAAATATAAAAAGGAAGCAAATATCAACAATGCCAAATTGCAAAGTGATGCAAGTTTCAATCCCTATATTCCTGAGATTCATTTGGAAGACCAATGATTCTATATTGCTAAATGGCAAGATGGAAGTCTAAGAAACAATTTCTATCAGTCTTTATGCACAGATTTACTTTGCATACACTACACACGAATGACGATGTTACCGTTTTCTTCGAGTTGCTGCAATACTTGCAAGTAAACGGCCTTTGCCCTGCCATTGGGAAGTGCATTAGACTAATGTCTTTCCTAACACTGTCATCAGGCATTTCTGTACGTTTTCCCCTCCCAGGTTTCACTATGCCAACACCATTGGAAGTACATGGTGAATTAGTTGGTGAAGGTCTTGGAGTTGTTCTTAGGATGCTCCCTCTAAGGTTTTGTCCTTTAGACCTTGCAATTTCAGAGATACAATTCCTGAAATACTTCAGTTGCATACACTTTTGCTTTATTGCTCGAGAATCACGGCAATAAAGCAGCCATGCATTCACAACAGCAAGATCAAGAATATAGGCAAATAGCCGCATGTACCAACGTTTTGATTTCATTGGTGTTTTGTAGAGATGCACCAACATGTTGCTTTTGTCAATACCTCCCATGTTTGCATTATAGTTCTTGATGACTGCAGGGCACGATATTTGCTCTTTCCTCTTTGTACCCTTGTTATATCTGTCAACAAGACTCAGAGGCTCGACCCCAATATCAGTTGTCACTAAAGTCACAACTTTGGTGTCCTTCCATCTTACAACAAGGACACCATCATTGTTGTTGAAGCAAAAATTGCCCCTGACCACACTGTTCCTTTCCATTTGTTTGATAGGCACCAGATGTGGCTTACCACATCTATTGTCACGTACTGTTCCAGTGTATCTGCAGTTATACTTATCTCTTAGTAGCTTGACCAAAGGTATACTTGAAAAGAAATTGTCAGCATAGATTGCTGATGTGTTTGTCTTGTTCATAGTTTGTGCAAGTACCAGAACAATCTTTGTACTTATTGGAAGTTTAGATTCTTCCTGTGGCAGCTGTATGGGATGTGTGTCAAAAGTTGTTGTGCCTTGATACATGAGTATATCATGTATGAGTCCATCTTGACTTGCACGACAAAAAAGTTTGAAACCCCACTTATCTGGTTTTGTTTTGATGTACTGCCTTAGGTTTCCAGCAGTTTTACCCTTGAAACCAACCATGACTTCATCAATAGATTGCTTGGGTGTAGCTGGAATTTTCAAGCAAGCATTAGTTAGTTCAGTGTAAAGAGGCCTTACTTTGTAGAATCTGTCATTATCCTTTTTTGTGTTGTCATTGAAATGAATATGACTTCTAAGGTACTTAAACCTCTTAGACGCCATGCTATCTACAACCTGTGGGATCCTAAAAGCAGCTTTCCAATAGTCTTCGAGGGATGGTAGTGAAGCAATACCCATGAACAACAAAATACCTATGAACCTCAAGATCTCTTCAGAATCTGTTGAAAAAGTACTATTTACGTCTTTTTGCCTTGCATACAAATTTGTTTGATATGCTATGTTATCTATCATGGCTGGAGTAACGAACATACGAAAATACTCATATGGAGACCTAATTGCAAGAGGCTTTTCATGTTCATATGCCGGCAAAGGATCATTTTCAATGTCATCTACGGTCCACTCAGATGAAACTTGAAGAGCAATATTCTCATGGATCTCTTCCTCATCCGGGTATTCCTCAATCCTAAAAGTTTTCTTTTTCCTCATTACTTTCTGCTTTTTGGCTGGCCTTTCTTTCCTTTCTTCCTCCTCATCATCACTTGACATCTCTGCATCCTGTGCATCCGGTGGCAAGTATTCATCACCACTATCCAGCAATTCTGGTTCGTCTACCTCTGGTTCCGAGTCACTGTCTTCAGAAACGCAGACATACCTCGACCTGCTGGTCGACTGCTCCCCATAAAACAGCCTCTCATGGAACTGGAAGGACAATAGAAACCTCCTGTATAAATCCAGACCACTACAGAGTTCATATATGAAATTGAAAATTTTTTATAAATATTTATTTGACTATAATTGGACATTCCCGGAAACTCGCACAAGACCGAAAGAATTCGGACTAAAATGCTTGCACTTTTTTCAACTGCATGCTACACTCATATTATGCTTCACACGGACTTTAGGTATATATCAAAATATGCCTAAACTATTCATGTAAGCACTAAACACAACAATCAGTACTTACCGACATTGTAGAATGTATAATCCAAGAGTAGATTAGTAAGGGTGGAGGGAAAAATGCGTGTGTGTTCGAAGCCAAGCCGCCAGTGTTTATATTTTGATCTCTCAACCAATGGGAAGGCGGCAGAAGCGAACTGTACTTAGCTGAAGAGACTCAGGGAAGGCTTGTGATTGGTTGGAACTAAAGAACGGGAAGCTGGCCGCGCGGGGCGCGAAGTATGACACGCGCCAAAAACACGTAATCAATACCGAATTTTTTCGGCCAAGATCGACAAAGGGTTAAATCTCTCAAACCAGCCTTTGCTGGCCTTAAATTCACTCACATCACCACTACAGTGGACCCCCGCATAACGATGGCATCACATAGCGATTTTTCCGCATACCGCTTACTTTTATCGCAAAATTTTTGCCGCGCATACCGATTAAAAACCCACTCACCGATTTTCGTCCGAGACGCGTCCAATGTGCCCTCACATGTGCCGCCCGTCCCATTGTTTACCAGCCAGCCTCCGCAGTAACATCCAAGCATACACTCGGAATATTTCGTATTATTACAGTGTTTTCGGTGCTGTTTCTGGAAAATAAGTGACCATGGGCCCCAAGAAAGCTTCTAGTGCCAACCCTGTGGTAAAAAGGGTGAGAATTAGTATGGAAATTAAGAAAGATTTTGAAGGGTTTGGGGCTAACCCTGAGAAGCCTATGCCAGTTGTGGAATCCATTGTGCCTACTTCAAAGATTAAGGAAATGTGTGCACAGTGGGTTGAACTGCAAACCTTTATAGATGAAAATCACCCTGACACAGCTGTTGCAAGCCGTGCTGGTGACTATTTCAATGACAATGTTGTGGCCCATTTTAGACAAATCGTAAAGGAACGGGAGGTACAGAGCTCTATGGACAGATTTGTTGTGCGACAGAGGTCCAGTGACTCTCAAGCTGGTCCTAGTGGCATTAAAAGAAGAAGGGAAGTAACCCCAGAAAAGGACTTGCTACCTCAAGTCGTAATGGAAGGGGATTCCCCTTCTAAACAGTAAGAAGATAATGCTCTCCCCTCCTCCCATCCCATCAATCATCACCAGATCTTCAATAAAAGTAAGTGTCATGTAATTGTGCATGCCTTTTTCAGTTTGTGTGTATTAAAATTAACATTTCATGTGGTAAAAAAATTTTTTTTTCATACTTTTGGGCGTCTTGCACGGATTAATTTTATTTCCATTATTTCTTATGGGGAAAATTCATTCGCATAACGATTATTTCGCATAACAATTATCCCTCTTGCACGGATTAAAATCGTTAACCGGGGGTCCACTGTATTTGCAGGCAATTTCTTTACCAAATCTTCATGCAACTGCCTAGCCTTTTCACAAATAACCGAAGTCATAAGAGTATCTCCTGCTAATTGTTTCTCATTTATCCACACCAATAATAACTTCTCAACCTCTTCGAGTACTGGTGATCTCATTTTTGTCAGCATAGTTACCCCCTTTGCAACAACAGCATCCTTGATTTCCTTTTTCTTGGCCACTATGGAACATAAGGTTGTGCAGGGTTTCTTATACATCCTGGACAGTTCGGCCACACTTGTACCACTTTCATATTGTTCAATGATGGTTTTCTTAAATTCAATCGTATTTCTCACCTTCTTTACCACAGGCTTGGCACTAGGAGCTTTCTTTGGAGCCATGGTAGCTTATTTAGTACTTTTTTTTTTTTTTTTTATTATCACACCGGCCGATTCCCACCAAGGCAGGGTGGCCCGAAAAAGAAAAACTTTCACCATCATTCACTCCATCACTGTCTTGCCAGAAGGGTGCTTTACACTACAGTTTTTAAACTGCAACATTAACACCCCTCCTTCAGAGTGCAGGCACTGTACTTCCCATCTCCAGGACTCAAGTCCGGCCTGCCGGTTTCCCTGAATCCCTTCATAAATGTTACTTTGCTCACACTCCAACAGCACGTCAAGTATTAAAAACCATTTGTCTCCATTCACTCCTATCAAACACGCTCACGCATGCCTGCTGGAAGTCCAAGCCCCTCGCACACAAAACCTCCTTTACCCCCTCCCTCCAACCCTTCCTAGGCCGACCCCTACCCCGCCTTCCTTCCACTACAGACTGATACACTCTTGAAGTTATTCTGTTTCGCTCCATTCTCTCTACATGTCCGAACCACCTCAACAACCCTTCCTCAGCCCTCTGGACAACAGTTTTGGTAATCCCGCACCTCCTCCTAACTTCCAAACTACGAATTCTCTGCATTATATTCACACCACACATTGCCCTCAGACATGACATCTCCACTGCCTCCAGCCTTCTCCTCGCTGCAACATTCATCACCCACGCTTCACACCCATATAAGAGCGTTGGTAAAACTATACTCTCATACATTCCCCTCTTTGCCTCCAAGGACAAAGTTCTTTGTCTCCACAGACTCCTAAGTGCACCACTCACTCTTTTTCCCTCATCAATTCTATGATTCACCTCATCTTTCATAGACCCATCCGCTGACACGTCCACTCCCAAATATCTGAATACGTTCACCTCCTCCATACTCTCTCCCTCCAATCTGATATTCAATCTTTCATCACCTAATCTTTTTGTTATCCTCATAACCTTACTCTTTCCTGTATTCACCTTTAATTTTCTTCTTTTGCACACCCTACCAAATTCATCCACCAATCTCTGCAACTTCTCTTCAGAATCTCCCAAGAGCACAGTGTCATCAGCAAAGAGCAGCTGTGACAACTCCCACTTTGTGTGTGATTCTTTATCTTTTAACTCCACGCCTCTTGCCAAGACCCTCGCATTTACTTCTCTTACAACCCCATCTATAAATATATTAAACAACCACGGTGACATCACACATCCTTGTCTAAGGCCTACTTTTACTGGGAAAAAATTTCCCTCTTTCCTACATACTCTAACTTGAGCCTCACTATCCTCGTAAAAACTCTTCACTGCTTTCAGTAACCTACCTCCTACACCATACACTTGCAACATCTGCCACATTGCCCCCCTATCCACCCTGTCATACGCCTTTTCCAAATCCATAAATGCCACAAAGACCTCTTTAGCCTTATCTAAATACTGTTCACTTATATGTTTCACTGTAAACACCTGGTCCACACACCCCCTACCTTTCCTAAAGCCTCCTTGTTCATCTGCTATCCTATTCTCCGTCTTACTCTTAATTCTTTCAATCATAACTCTACCATACACTTTACCAGGTACACTCAACAGACTTATCCCCCTATAATTTTTGCACTCTCTTTTATCCCCTTTGCCTTTATACAAAGGAACTATGCATGCTCTCTGCCAATCCCTAGGTACCTTACCCTCTTCCATACATTTATTAAATAATTGCACCAACCACTCCAAAACTATATCCCCACCTGCTTTTAACATTTCTATCTTTATCCCATCAATCCCGGCTGCCTTACCCCCTTTCATTTTACCTACTGCCTCACGAACTTCCCCCACACTCACAACTGGCTCTTCCTCACTCCTACAAGATGTTATTCCTCCTTGCCCTATACACGAAATCACAGCTTCCCTATCTTCATCAACATTTAACAATTCCTCAAAATATTCCTTCCATCTTCCCAATACCTCTAACTCTCCATTTAATAACTCTCCTCTCCTATTTTTAACTGACAAATCAATTTGTTCTCTAGGCTTTCTTAACTTGTTAATCTCACTCCAAAACTTTTTCTTATTTTCAACAAAATTTGTTGATAACATCTCACCCACTCTCTCATTTGCTCTCTTTTTACATTGCTTCACCACTCTCTTAACCTCTCTCTTTTTCTCCATATACTCTTCCCTCCTTGCATCACTTCTACTTTGTAAAAACTTCTCATATGCTAACTTTTTCTCCCTTACTACTCTCTTTACATCATCATTCCACCAATCGCTCTTCTTCCCTCCTGCACCCACTTTCCTGTAACCACAAACTTCTGCTGAACACTCTAACACTACATTTTTAAACCTACCCCATACCTCTTCGACCCCATTGCCTATGCTCTCATTAGCCCATCTATCCTCCAATAGCTGTTTATATCTTACCCTAACTGCCTCCTCTTTTAGTTTATAAACCTTCACCTCTCTCTTCCCTGATGCTTCTACTCTCCTTGTATCCCATCTACCTTTTACTCTCAGTGTAGCTACAACTAGAAAGTGATCTGATATATCTGTGGCCCCTCTATAAACATGTACATCCTGAAGTCTACTCAACAGTCTTTTATCTACCAATACATAATCCAACAAACTACTGTCATTTCGCCCTACATCATATCGTGTATACTTATTTATCCTCTTTTTCTTAAAATATGTATTACCTATAACTAAACCCCTTTCTATACAAAGTTCAATCAAAGGGCTCCCATTATCATTTACACCTGGCACCCCAAACTTACCTACCACACCCTCTCTAAAAGTTTCTCCTACTTTAGCATTCAAGTCCCCTACCACAATTACTCTCTCACTTGGTTCAAAGGCTCCTATACATTCACTTAACATCTCCCAAAATCTCTCTCTCTCCTCTGCATTCCTCTCTTCTCCAGGTGCATACACGCTTATTATGACCCACTTCTCACATCCAACCTTTACTTTAATCCACATAATTCTTGAATTTACACATTCATATTCTCTTTTCTCCTTCCATAACTGATCATTTAACATTACTGCTACCCCTTCCTTTGCTCTAACTCTCTCAGATACTCCAGATTTAATCCCATTTATTTCCCCCCACTGAAACTCTCCTACCCCCTTCAGCTTTGTTTCGCTTAGGGCCAGGACATCCAACTTCTTTTCATTCATAACATCAGCAATCATCTGTTTCTTGTCATCCGCACTACATCCACGCACATTTAAGCAACCCAGTTTTATAAAGTTTTTCTTCTTCTCTTTTTTAGTAATTGTATACAGGAGAAGGGGTTACTAGCCCATTGCTCCCGGCATTTTAGTCGCCTCATACGACACGCATGGCTTACGGAGGAAAGATTCTTTTCCACTTCCCCATGGACAATAGAAGAAATAAAAAAGAACAAGAGCTATTTAGAAAAAGGAGAAAAACCTAGATGTATGTATATATATATATGCATGTGCGTGTCTGTGAAGTGTGACCAAAGTGTAAGTAGGAGTATCAAGATATCCCTGTTATCTTAGCGTGTTTATGAGACAGAAAAAGAAACCAGCAATCCTACCATCATGCAAAACAGTTACAGGTTTTTGTTTCACAGTCATCTGGCAGGACGGTAGTACTTCCCTGGGTGGTTGCTGTCTACCAACCTACTACCAAGCACTAAAATAAATGGAATATTATAAAATATTTCACTGGAGCACGTGAGGGGACCTTCGCTCACTGGTAAACAATGCCAGACTGGCTGCTGCCACGGCTCACGCCATGGGTACGCGTCCGGGACGAATTACGACTCGTGAGTCAACTTATGAAAAGCGAGTCCATGTTTATATGAAAATAACCCTATGATTGGCGAAATTTACGATTGCCGGGAACTACGAAAAGCGAGGGACCACTGTATATGTATATGTTTTATTTTTCCTGCCTCCAAATTTGGCACAATTGGCCTGAGATGCCTGGGCAGCATAGAATGGGTCTTAACACTCAGTGTGTGTCATATTAAAAAATCTGGGACCACTTAATACCTTGTGGGAGCGCCAGTTAAATTGAGCGCCAATTAGAGAAAATGTGCAGCAAACAGCAAGGATTCACTGATGTAATGTCATGTTAACACTCCCCTTTTAACCCTTAAACTGTCCAAATGTAGAACTACGTTCACTTGCGCAGCACTCCGAATATTTTGAAAAATAATTTTTTTTTTTTAAATGAAGAGTGCATTTTTAGAAATGTTATAGGACAAAAAAAAAATTTAGGACCAATACTTACCAAGATATAAGCCCACAATGTTCTTGCTAAATGATGAGGTGTTGGCAACATGGGGCACTGCCGCTCGCAGAAACAATAAACATTTATCATTTTTTTTCCAATTCTTTTCTATTTTTTGTTGTTTTCATGTTATGATAATAATATTTTGTCACAGATTTCATAGTCAATTTTTGTTGAGACACAAATATTTGGTACTGAATTAGTAATCACACTGTCACAAACACACACATTCACACTGATAGATGAATTTGTACACCTGGTTCAATTACATACAAGGTATTTACAGGTCCCATTTATGTTTCTAGAAGTCCACCACTGTATGATACTCCAAGAAGCATGGATTTATACAGAGTGCCACCCCACATTGCTGACACGTGAATTGTGTGTCTTTTTGCATTTGGGGTCGCTGTGTAGTGTAAGCACACACAATACACTTTTTCTGAGAGTACTTCTTCTTTGGAGTAGATGGTAATGGTATCAGGCACTGACAGTTAGGGATTATTCGGTCGGGCACTTCCCCCCTCTTCTTGTGGAGTGACAGGTCACTGTTGTGGGGTGAGAGGTCACTGTGGAGTGACAGGTATAGGTGTGGTACCATACTTTTTCACTATCTGCTTGATGACATTGAGGGTGAATTCCACATATCATTGTTGCTTCCCTGTCTTTATTTCGTACATGTTGAAGGCAATGAGCATTGCAATGTCTACAAGGTGAAAAAATACTTTTATATATACCACTTGCGACTTCTACGCACATAGTCAACAAACCCAATCATCATGTCACACTTGTCGACTAGTCGCATATTGTTCGTATAGTCGATGACAGCAGCTGGCTTTATAATAGGTTCATTGTTTTACTTGCTCAGTCTGTCTGTTTGTACCATCTCGCTTCTGTGGATGATTGACAGCAATTTCACATCCCGTTTGTCATGCCACGTCAGTGCCATGATGTCATTGGCATGAAACGCTTTCACTACACTTCCTCCAGTGAACCTTGGCATGTGTTTTCTACTTTTATCACTGTTCCACATACAGTGGACCCCCGGTATTTGATGGCATCGGTATTCGATAAATCCGGTATTCGATGCATTATATCGCAAAAAAATTTCCTCGGTATTCGATTGAAAACCCGGTATTTGATACGATTCGTACGAGACCTGTCCACATGTGGCTTGAACTGCCCCTTGTGTGCCAGTGTTTACAAGCCAGCCAGTGTGCGCGCATCTAAGGATACATTCGGTACATTCCATATTATCCATATTATCACTATGCTTGGTGCTTGTTTCTGCAAAATAAGTCACCATGGGCCCCAAGAAAGCTTCTAGTACCAACCCTGTGGTAAAAAGGGTGAGAATTAGTATGGAAATTAAGAAAGATTTTGAAGGGTTTAGGGCTAACCCTGAGAAGCCTATACCAGTTGTGGAATACATTGTGCCTACTTCAAAAATTAAGGAAATGTGTGCACAGTGGGTTGAAGTGCAAACCTTTATGGATGGAAATCACCCTAACACAGCTATTACAATGACAATGTTGTGGCCCATTTTAGACAAATCGTAAAGGAACGGGAGGTACAGAGCTCTATGGACAGATTTGTTGTGCGACAGAGGTCCAGTGACTCTCAAGCTGGTCCTAGTGGCATTAAAAGAAGAAGGGAAGTAACCCTGGAAAAGGACTTGCTACCTCAAGTCCTAATGGAAGGGGATTCCCCTTCTAAACACTAACACCTCTCCCCTCCTTCCATCCCATCAATCATCACCAGATCTTTATTAAAGGTAAGTGTCAATTATTTTATTGTTATTGTAATTATTCTATTGCATTAAACTTAATATTTCATGTAGTAAATTTTTTTTTTCATACTTTTGGGTGTCTTGCACGGATTAATTTGATTTTCATTATTTCTTATGAGGAAAATTGATTCGGTTTTCAATATTATCGGTATTCGATGAGCTCTCAGGAATGGATTAATATCAAATACCGGGGGTCCACTGTATATCAGTATTGTTCACACGTAGGAAATCAGCAAGCATAAGGCTTGTATACCAGTTGTCTGTGAACAATGTATGACCCTTGCCAAGGTATGGCTGCATCATCTTGCAAACAACATCCCCAGAAATGCCCAACATGCGCCTGGTATCATCGAGTGTGTTTTTCCGTGTAGATAATGACTTCCAACACAAGACCAGTCTCACAGTCAGAGACTACAAAGAGTTTTATACCAAAGCGATTACGTTTGCTTGGTATATATTGTTTGAATGACAGTCGTCCCTTGAACAGAATCAAGGCCTCGTCAACAACAATATTCTTGAATGGATAAAAGTAAGCACTGAATTTTTGCTTCAGATACATAAACAATTCCCCGATTTTGTATAGGAGGTCATTTCAGTGCAACATTCGTAGCAACAAAGTGAATCTGTTGCAGGGGAGGAGATCACAGAAGACTGGAGTTCTAATGAAGTGGTCTGTGGACCACTAGTGTGCTATATTGTTCTTATAGAGGTGTGACATAAGCATGATTGTGCCAAGGAATAAATACATTTCAGCCACAGTTGTATCTTTCCACCTGCACAGCCGTGATGATTCTAAAACTTCTGTGTGGTCCACTGTATACTGGCAGTACATGTTGGTCTGGGTAACAATCAGGTTCATCATCGGTTCATCAAAGTATAGTTGAAAATAGTCTAACTCTGTAGACTCATTTGTGATGGGACAGTGTGGCATGATACCACTTCCACTGGTATCAAAACTGAAAGAATGTGGCATGAATGGTGTACTCTCTGTCCATTTCCATTTGCAATCAGATGGTGCAGGGTGAGCCTGTGGCATGGTGATTGGGGGAGCAGGAGGGGGGAAGGGAGTGGAGGCAGCACATGGTTGAGAGGATGCCGGGCGGTCCTTTGTCTGCCCACCCACTGCGCCACGAGGTCCAGGCACTATGCCATCAACCTCCTCTTCCTCCATCCCAGCATATTCACCTTCATGATCACTATCACTAACACTAGCTGGGGTTTTGGATCGTGACCTGCCGTGACCCTTGCCGCCGACTACATATGGCACACTGCCTGAACGTAGGTTACGACGCCTAAAAGTACGTTTCACTGGGGAATAATGATAATCACTGCCACTTGACGAATCTTCTATGGGCATGAAATCAATTTCATCATCGTCACTTATATCACTTTCACTATCGTCATCACCATAACGCTTGGAAAATAATAATTTCCTCTTGTGGAGTTGGCTTTGGGTAGTAACACTAGCAACCCCAGAGGTACTTGGCTGAGGGTCATCTGGGTTATCATCAACAGTTTCACTAATTCCTTGAACATTAGTGGCTATATCGGTGTCAAATTCACTAACTTCACATTCTGTTACACTTTCTGAGAATAGTAGAGTATTAATATGGCAAGGCATGAGTGAATCATGGGGGTTTGCCATGATGTTAACCCAAGATGGAGCTGAAACTAAGTGGTGCTACCATGCAGTACCCCAGCGTCAGCGAATTTTTTCATACTGCGCACACTTAGGGTGCAGACCCATTCTCTCGTGTCTAGGAGACTAGGGCCTATTGCGCCAAATTTGAAGGAATGAAAAATAAAACGATCTACATTCGGACAGTTTAAGGGTTAAGACGAAAGTGATGTTGACCCCAAATTTAGGGTCTGTCTATCTCTGTCTCTGTCTGTCTCTGTCTGTCTCTATCTGTCTCTGTCTATCTGTTTCTGTCTTTGTCTTTCTATCTCTGTCTCACAGGTACACATAAATACAATTATACATAGTGTAAATTACCTAGGATAGCCTAAAAAATCTGAAGTGCTATACTCTGCTTGTAGATATAATGCATAAGAATACCTGTTGGTTCACAGTGGCTCTCTCTGAGACAGAGAGAGAGACAAGCAGAGAGACAGTAAGAGAGACAAGCAGACAGACAGATAAGCAGAGACAGAGATGCTGACACTCATCAAATGTCACCCCTTATCTTATCACTTCACCCTCCCAGATGCTTGTCACTGACACTTGTCTTATATCATGCTTCAAGGGAACAACTTATTATTATTATTATTATTATTATATACTCCAGTGTATCCAAAACATTGCTGGGACCTACAAATACTTTGTATATATTCCTAGACAATAATATCTGACCAAGAGAGGTGTAAATGTCCACCTGTCAATGTGTTCGTGACAATTTGAGTACAATTTCAGTACCTAATATTAGTGTCAGAACAAAAGATTGGTTATGAAATGAAAAGAACTACATGTACATGTACTATAAATTGTAATTATCAGAACATAAAAATTATATAAAATATTATAAAAATGAGAAGAAAAGGTATATCGGCAACATTTCGGCAAGCGGCAGGACTCAATGATGCCGTCAGGTGAGCATTAACCCTTTGAGGGTCCGTCCCGTAGATCTACGGCTTTACGTTCAGGGTCCAAACCGTAGATCTACGTCATGAGCTCAGCTCACTCTGATAAACTGTGAGTGGTACATTTGGGCCTAGATATGACAGAATACATCTATGTGGTACGTGTGCACCACATAAAACAGATCCTGCAGCACGCTGTGTATAATGAGAGAAAAAAACTGAAATCATGATTTTTCGATTAAAACAGCGACTTTGCAGTGTTTTTTCGTATGTTTTTTATAGTTCTATTTGCGATTTCTTGGTCTCATTTGATAGAATGGAAGACATATTACAGAAATAGAGATGATTTTGATTGGTTTTAGCACTGGAAATGGCTTGAAACTGAGCTCAAAGTAGCAGAAATGTTAAATTTTTGCCGATATTCAAGAGTAAACAAACAACCTCACACGTCTAATACACGCCAGCTGGTGGGTCTAATATGCATTCACAAATATGGTGATGATATTTATACAATTATTAAAGTATTGCATAACAATACATTACAGAGTTGCATAACAGTAACTCTTCTATTTTTTGGTGTGAATAAAAATTCATTATGTGAATAAAAAATCAAAATGGAATTTATTTGTAAAGCCTCAAAACGTAACTAATGAACAGAGGAAATGTTAGTTTAGTTCCAGGAATACCTACATTGTTTATTCTGGACCCTATTTTGAAATTGGAATATTTTGAACTGTGTGTTAAATTGACCAAATTAACAATTTCCGATCACTTTAATTTGTAGTTGAAACAGTTGACTTGGCGATTTCTTGTGCTCAATCGATAGAATAGAAGTAATACTAGTGAAATAGCTAAGAATTTGGTTGACTGGAATAATGTAATTGGCCTACAATGGGAGTCAAAGTCGGCAAAATTGCCGATTCGTAAATATCGCTGACACATCAAAATTCGCGAGAGCATAATTTCGTCAATTTTCCATCAAATTTCGTACTTTTTGTTTTATTACCTTCACAAAAAGATTCTCTACCATTTCATAAGAAAAAATAACAAATTTTTTTTTTTGAAAATTCTTGGACACTGGGGCACCACTTCAGATTTGGGCCTTGGACCCTGAAGGGGTTAAGTGCCAACTTTGCAGCCTCATATCTCAGTAAGTACTGACCTTAATTTTTTTTATTTTAATCCTATAACACTTAGAAAATTTTTCTCCTTATTTCTATAAAAAACAATTTTTTTATTTTTCAAAATATTCGGGGCACTGGGCGAGAGAACGTATATATATGTTTGGACCGTTTAGGGGTTAAATTGCCTCCCTGAATCTGAAGAAGAGGATTTTATTTGGATATTAACTGTTGTTGATCCCCATTCACAGATACCACAGGTGAGTTATGTACAGATTAGAGAGCATTACAAAGTGAGCAGGGATGTTTGGGGGTCATAGTGTATTTCTGAGAGAATACCCGCTATTTTTTTTTTTTTTTTTTAGGAATGGTCTGGATGTGTATGTTGAATTTTAGTTTGCTGTCCAGGTGTATTAAAGATAAAGATTTTATTTCTTTGCAAAGATTACAATGTGTAATTACAATTCTGATTTGTTATGTACACAGAAAGCCACTATCATGCTGGGGCATTTCGGGCAAACTAACCAAGCATTTACCCTTGTCCTGCCTATTATTTGGTGTACTGTTTATCTTTGTGTTCAAATGAACATCTCTTGCTTTGTTCCCAAACATGATATAGAAGGTCTTATCAATATTGAGTGCATTCTTTAGATGTGATCCAAGTACAGTAAACCCTCGATATAATGGACTAACAGAGGAGCTGTCCCTGTATCTGTTATAGCAGAATGTTAAAAAATAATAAAAAACTGCACTTAACTAACTCTCCTGTTTATCTAATTTAATTTACAGATATAATTTACATATGTACTTCAATAAAAATTGAAAATAAATTTTACCAGTGAGCTTTGTCCAAAATTTTAAAAGACCATTATATTAAGGCCCAATATACTGAGGGTTTACTGTAGATATGCAGTTTAGCATATACAGCATTTACTGTGTTGCTGAGTGCAGCCAGATCAGGACTTGAAATGGCAAAAGTTGCATCATCAGCAAATAAGAACTGGTTAAAGTTCCTGAGAAGCATTTGGAAGGTCACTGATGTAGATCAGGAATAGCAGAGGGCTATATTGATCAGCTGGGCTGCTCAAGAATAGTTATTAATGGTTGCATGCTGGTGTCTGTCACTCTGGTAAGATTTCAGGTATGAGGGCATGTTCTAATTTGAGCAGTAGAAGATTGTGGTCTACTGTAGTGGAGGTTTTTTGAGGTTGATAAAATAGCCCATTGGTACTTTGTCCTAGCCTGAACCCAAAATGACATGGGTTAAGGTTACTGTGATTGATTATGAAGTAATACATTTGCTTATACAATTTTAGACAGTAAAGGCAAGTTTAAAATGGGCTTGTAATTATTGACTGTTGTTGGATCACCACTTTTTAAAACTGGTGCACCTCTTGCTAGTTTAAGTCTGTAAGGAAAAGTTTTAGCTTCAACTGATTTTTTGAAGTACTTTAACCCTTTGAGGGTCGACAGGCCCTCTCCGAAACTCGTTCTCAGGGTCGGCCAAATTTCAAAAAAAAAAAAAATTATTTTTTTCTTATGAAAAAATAGTTTTTTTTTCTAAACATTATAGGCTAAACAAAAAAATTTTAACGTCAATACTTACCGAGATATGGAGGCGTGAAATTTGCCAAAATTGAACAACATATGGTAACATCGCCGACTACTGTCACTCGGTATTTTTCTATTTACTTTTTTATGTACTATTTTCAATTATTTTTCAATTTTTCTTTTTCTGAGTAACTTTTATGGCCTCTGAGGCCAACATGATCAGTATTTTGTAAGTTATTTCTTTTTCAATACTACACAATAAGGGCGTAAACACTGTTGTCATTATTTTGTTTACAGAAAATATTTACACAAACGATATGAAATGTTGTTTATTACTATTTTTCTATATTTTATATACACATATACAGTCACAGGGAATGTTTCTATTAGTTCTGCAGCCTGTGGAACTCTTTGAAACATGGTGTCATGCACAGTGGAGTTTTACACTCCTCACACATAAAACGAGTGTCTCTGCGTTGTTGTGTGCGTTTTTTTGTATGTGCACAGATGTAACACCTCTTCTGAGCCTTTTTCTTCAAAGCAGTAGCAGGCAGTTTTACCAGGAAGTGATCACCATGCTTCAGACGAGCAGGTAGTTGTTGATAATTTGGTGGGCGGTCAATTGCAGGTGCTGTTCCTTGGTACTTGAATACTATTTGTCTGATGACAGACAAACAGAATTCGCCGTACTGTGGTTTGTTTCTGGTGCTCATCTTATACATATTATAAGCATTGAGCATGAAAATGTCCAGAAGATGGAAAAACAGTTTGATGTACCACTTATAACTCTTGCGAACACAATCAGCAAACCCAATCTGCATGTCACATTTGTCCACTGAATGCATGTTGAAGGTGTAATCAATCACAGCTGCAGGTTTTAGAATGGGTTCATTTCTCTCTCTATGCTGCCTGCCACTGTCTGCCATTTCATTAGGGTGAATTGATGACAACAGTGTGACATCTCGTTTGTCATGCCACCAAAATGCCATGATGTCATTGGCAGCAAACGCCTGCACCTCACCTCTACGAGTGCCAGCGTCAAACCTGGGCATATGTTTCCGATTTGCACGCACTGTGCCACACACATCTGTCATGTTCACTCGCAAAAAATCACTGAGTGAGGGGCTTGTGTACCAGTTATCTGTATATAATATATGCCCCTTACCAAGGTATGGTTCTATCATTGTTCGAACCACATCACCTGAGATGCCCAATAACTTCCTGGTATTTTGCAATGTATAACTTCCAGTGTACACAATAATATCCAATACCAGACCACTGTAACAATCACAAAGCACAAACAACTTTATACCAAAGCGTTTCCTCTTGCTTGGTATGTACTGCTTGAAAGAGAGTCTTCCTTTGAACAGAATCAAAGACTCGTCAATTACAAGCTTCCTGAAGGGATAAAAATGCGTACTGAATTTCTGTTTCAGATACACAAACACATTCCTAATCTTATGTAACCTGTCAGTTCTGTCAGGCCTGGTTTTATCTGAGAAGTGAAGCATACATAACATTAGCACAAATCGATTCACTGGCACTATATCAATGAAACCTGGTGTTGCAATCAGGGGGTCTGTTGACCAGTATGATTTCACTTTGTGCTTATACACATGTGGCATAAGCATTATTGTGGCAAAGAAAAGAGACATCTCAGCCACAGTTGCCTCCTTCCACTGGTGTAGACGTGATTTTGGTGAAAGTAATGTGTTTGCCATGGTGTACTCGTAGTATGTGTTGCTTTCCATGACAATACTTTTCATCAGTGGTTCGTCAAAGAATAACTCGAAACATTCCAGTTCAGTGGCATTGTTCCCAAGTGCACAAGATGGCCGTATTCCACTTTGGCTGCCATCAAACTGGTGGGGATTTGGAACAAAATTGACAGCTTCCTGCCAATCCCAGGTGCGGTCTGCTGGTGGGTACTGGACAATGACAGGTGGTTGTGGTTGTGGAGGTTGTGGTTGTGGAGGCTGGTGTGGTGGGTGAGTGGGGGATGGTGGCCTTTGTTCTAGATCAGCTGAGGCAGCGGCGTGGGTGGCAGCGTGGGTGGCAGCATGGCCCACTGCTGGTGCCTCACCGCCGGCACCACTACCACCACGCACATTTTCCATCCCAATTGCAACAGTATCTTCGTCATTTTCACTGTCTGTTCCTGTTGTACAGCCACGGGATGTACTCTGAGATACACTCCTTCCCCTTGGTATAACATATGGCACACTACCAGAGCGCATATATCGTCGTATATACTGACGCTTCACTGGGGAATATTGCACTTCACTATCACTACTGGAACTAGTTTGAAGAGCTTGTAGTTCATATTCACTATCACTATCATCACTCATGCTCTCATCTGAGTCTGGGATTTGGGAAAATAGAAGTTTCCTCTTGGGTTCTGGAACAACTGAACGTAAACAAGAGGGCCCAGCACCAGAGGTGGAAGGCTGAGGGTCGTCTGGGTTTTCCTCACTATTACCGATATTATGGTCATTAGTTTCGGTCAAAACCTCACTAAAACCACGAAACTCATCTTCACTGGCACTTCCATCACTATTAGAACTGTCACTGGGGAACAAAAGTGTCCCAATTCGCCGAGGAGTGAGGACCTTCTTACCAGAGGCATGGTGGACATTGTTTACTAAGAGGGCATTCCCACAATGCACCACTGGTTCCCAGATTTTTTTCTACAAGCACACCGACCACGCAGACCCATTCTCTCACACCTAGGCCTACCAGCCTTTTCGCGCGAGATTTGAGGCCGCTAGAATTTATGCGTACTAGTACGTCAAAAACCCCTACGCGTAAGACGTACTAGTACGACCAAAACCCTCAAAGGGTTAATAACTGGAGTTAACATATGTATATTAGCCATGGGTAATAGAAAACAACTGCTCCTCACTGGTTTTGGGACTAAGAAGAAAAAGAGAGAGACTGAGAGACAGAGAGACAGAGAGACAGAGACAGACAGAGACAGAGAGACAGAGACAGAGAGACAGAGACAGAGAGACAGAGAGACAGAGACAGAGACAGAGAGAGACAGAGACAGAGAGAGACAGAGACAGAGACAGAGAGAGACAGAGAGAGACAGAGACAGAGAGACAGAGAGACAGAGACAGAGAGACAGAGAGACAGAGACAGAGAGACAGAGAGACAGAGAGAGAGAGAGACAGAGAGAGAGCAAGAGGGCAGAGAGAGCAGACAGAGCAGAGACAGAGAGACAGAGAGAGAGAGAGACAGAGACAGACCCAGAGGGCAGAGAGAGAGACAGAGAGGGAGAGAGGGCAGAGAGAGAGACAGAGAGGGCAGACAGAGGCAGAGAAGGGCAGAGCAGAGAGCGAGAGAGAGAGAGAGAGAGAGAGAGAGAGAGAGAGAGAGAGAGAGAGAGAGAGAGAGAGAGAGAGATAGTTTGTCAATAAAGCTAGGGATCCTTAACCTTGTCAAACCCTGACTATGGGTCAGGTAGGTGATCTTGGTTGCCAATATGCCGTTTTTCAGAGCATAGTTCTAGCTGCCCAAACAATTTTTGTTCTGAGTAGGGAAATTAGATCTAACAAAAATGATCCCAAATGGATGAACAATAGATTAAAACATCTCACTGGTCAAAAGAGAGGCATATATAGGCATATCAAAAGAGGGGATGGGCAGTTAAGAAATCAATATATTCAATTAAAGAGAGAAATAAAGAAAGGAATAAGAAAAGCAAAAAGGGATTATGAGGCTAAGGTTGCAAGGGATTCAAAGACTAATCCAAAAGGGTTCTTTCAGGTATACAGAAGTAAGATTAGAGACAAGATTGGGCCACTTAAGAGTAACTCTGGTCAGATCACTGACAGTGATAAGGATATGTGTGAAATTCACAATACCTTCTTCCTCTCAGTTTTCACCCAGGAAAATACTAGCGATATTCCTGAAATAATAAATTATGTAGAACAGGATGATAATAAACTATGCATGATTGTGGTAACTAGTGACATGGTCCTCAGACAAATAGAGAAACTAAAACCTAACAAATCCCCAGGTCCTGATGAACTGTTTGCAAGGGTGTTAAAGGAATGTAAGGAGGAACTTAGCATACCTTTGGCTAATCATTCTTAACATATCACTACAAACTGGCATAGTGCCTGATAAGTGGAAAATGGCAAATATAATACCTATTTACAAGGCCAGTGACAGGTTCTTGGCTTCGAACTATAGACCAATAAGCCTTACCTCCATAGTGGGAAAATTTATGGAATCAATAATTGCCGAAGCAATTCGTATCCATCTTGATAGGCACAGATTGATTAATGAATCTCAACACGGTTTTACAAAGGGGCGTTCCTGTCTTACAAATTTACTAACTTTTTTCACTAAGGTGTTTGAGGAGGTGGATCATGGTAATGAATATGATATTGTGTATATGGACTTCAGTAAGGCTTTCGATAAAGTTCCACACCAGAGGCTATTGAGGAAATTTAAGGCACATGGAATAGGAGGAGAAATTTTTTCCCGGGTAGAGGCATGGCTGGCAAATAGGCAGCAGAGAGTTTGCATAAATGGGGAGAAATCAGAATGGGGGCAAGTCACAAGCAGTGTTCCTCAGGGGTCAGTGTTGGGCCCGTTGTTGTTCAAGCAATTCTACTACACGACATAGACTTAGGAATAAATAGCTTACATAAGCAAATTTGCTTGATGACACCAAATAGGCCAGGGGCCATCCAATTCATTCTAATGAGGACACTAGAGCACTCCAGGATGATTTGAATAGACTGATGCAATGGTCGGAGAAGTGGCAGATGCAGTTTAATATTGACAAATGCAAAGTTCTAAATGTTGGACAGGTAAATAACCATGCCACATATAAACTAAATAACGTAGATCTTAATACTACTGATTGCAAAAAGGATTTAGGAGTTCTGGTTAGCAGTAATCTAAAACCAAGACAACATTGCATTAGTGTTCGCAATAAAGCTAACAGAATTCTTGGCTTCATATCTAAAAGTATAAATAATAGAAGTCCTCAGGCTGTTCTTCAATTCTTTATATTCTTGGTTAGGCCTCATTTAGACTATGCTGCTCAGTTCTGGTCACCGTATTACAGAATGGATATAAATGCTCTGGAAAACATACAGAGGAGGATGACAAAGATGATCCCATGTATCAAAAATCTTCCCTAAGAGGATAGACTGAGGGCTCTGAATCTGCACTCTCTCGAAAGGCGTAGAATTAGGGGGATATGATCGAGGTGTATAAATGGAAAACAGGAATAAATAAAGGGGATGTAAATAGTGTACTGAAAATTTCCAGCCAAGACAGGACTCGCAGCAATGGTTTCAAGTTGGAAAAATTCAGATTCAGAAGTGATATAGGAAAGCACTGGTTTGGTAATAGAGTTGTGGATGAGTGGAACAAACTCCCGAGTACAGTTATTCACGCTAAAACATTGTGTAGTTTTAAAAATAGGTTAGATAAATACATGAGTGGGTGTGGATGGGTGTGAGTTGGACCTGACTAGCTTGTGCTGCTGGGTCTGGTGCCGTGCTCCTTCCTTGAGTGGAGGTGGCCAGACTAGGTGGGTCATTGGTCTAATCCGGGAGGGACATGGACCTGCTCCGCATGGGTCAGTAGACTTGCTGCAGTGTTCCTTCTTTCTTATGTTCTTAAAAGAGAGAGAGAGAGAGAGAGAGAGAGAGAGAGAGAGAGAGAGAGAGAGAGAGAGAGAGAGAGAGAGAGAGAGAGAGAGAGAGAGAGAGAGAGAGAGAGAGAGAGACTGAGAGAGAGACTGAGAGAGAGACAGAGAGAGACTGAGAGAGAGACTGAGAGAGAGACTGAGAGAGAGACTGAGAGAGAGACTGAGAGAGAGAGACTGAGAGACTGAGAGAGAGAGAGACTGAGAGAGAGAGAGACTGAGAGAGAGAGACTGAGAGAGAGAGACTGAGAGACTGAGAGACTGAGAGACTGAGAGACTGAGAGACTGAGAGACTGAGAGAGAGAGAGAGAGAGAGAGAGAGAGAGAGAGAGAGAGAGAGAGAGAGAGAGAGAGAGAGAGAGAGAGAGAGAGAGAGAGAGAGAGAGAGAGAGAGAGAGAGAGAGAGAGAGAGAGAGAGAGAGAGAGAGAGAGAAATAGACAGAGAGAGAGAGAGAGAGAAATAGACAGAGAGAGAAATAGACAGAGAGAGAGAAATAGACAGACAGAGAGAGAGAAAGACAGAGATACAGACAAAGAGGGAGAGACTGAGAGTGGGAGAGATTGAGAGGGGGAGAGACTGAGAGAGAGGGAGAGACTGAGAGACTGAAAGAGACTGAGAGAGAGACTGAGAGAGAGACTGAGAAAGAGACTGAGAAAGAGAAAGAGACAGACAGACAGACAGAGAGAGAGAGAGAGAGAGGGAGAGACTGAGAGGGGAGAGATTGAGAGTGGGAAAGACTGAAATAGGGAGAGACAGAGAGGGAGAGACAGAGAGGGAGAGACTGAGAGAGAGGGAGAGACTGAAAGAGAGGGAGAGACTGAGACTGATTGACTGGCTTAACCTGTTTAAAAACTCGATACACATTAAAGGCCCTAACATCTGGAACTCCCTGCCTGAAGCACTGAAAAGCCCCAATCTGACAATCAACTCCGAGCTATTGTTAAAAAGCACATCATCTCCTTAACGTAACTGAGAGAGCAATATGCTATGTCATACAACACCAGCTTTCATCTAATTCTGTCACTGTTCTTCCAGCCTTCCTTCAACTCCCATACGTAACTGGTAACATATCTTGTTCCACTGTATTTCTACTGTAACTTAGTAACTTGCTGTATTTTAACTCTACTCAATCACTCCACAATACTAAAGATCATTAAATCGGTTTGAAATAATATGTAATTCTTTTGTAACTGACCATTTGTTCATTAGCTACCTTTCTTATTGTACTTATGATTGTAGTTAACTGCATAAGAAGTCCTACTTAATAGTCTATGTCTAGTTCTTAAGTAACATTAAAGCCTAATGATTACTTTGCCTGAAATGCATTGCATAATTAATGTTTTTTTGTGCCTACCAATGTTTTATTACATGTAATCTACATTATTGGTACTGCATAAATATATAAAAACTTTATTTTATAATTATATTTTGGATTGTACAATATTAAATTTGCTTTACAGTTATTATTTTGGGTAAAGGTTACTATCACTCAGTAGAACTCAGGTATTAGTTTACATTTTACAATACATAAAACATATGTACACCACTCAATAAATAAGTATGTAGTACTTCTTTTACAAATTGTTATTTGGGGAAATATTAGCAAAAATAGCATCATAATTTTTACTGAGCAGCATGTCTGAGCCAAGTACCAAGTCATGTCATGCACCTGGCCAAAAGTAAGCAACAATGTGCCAGTACCAATGACTGAGTAAAGTTGTGCTAAGTTTTTTAGGGACAATATTTAGGTAGGGCTGCTGGTATCTTTTTTCTGTCTCATAAATATGCAGGATTTCAGGTAGGTCTTGCAGCTTCTACTTACACTTAGATCACACTACACATGCATGTACAAACATATATATACATACCCCTCTGGGTTTTCTTCTATTTTCTTACTAGTTCTTGTTCTTGTTTATTTCCTCTTATCTCCATGGGGAAGTGGAACAGAATTCTTCCTCCATAAATTATGAAGGTCGTAAGAGGTGACTAACATGCCAGGAGCAAGGAACTAGTAACCCCTTCTCCTGCATACATTACTGAAGCTAAAAAGAAAAACTTTTGTTTTTCTTTTTGGGCCATCCTGCCTCAGTGGGATATGGCTGGTTTGTTGAAAGAAAGAATTTAGTTTAGGGGATGGTCTGAATTTAGCTATGATTTTTATTTTTGAAAATACAAGCAAGCTATCTATACCCAGGGAAAAAATGGTTATTTTTTTTTCAAATTGTTAATATGGAAGATTTCAACCACAAAAATATTTTTTATGAGAGAAAGAATAAGGGAGCTAAAATTTGTGCCTGGCTAATCAGTGGTTAGTATTCAGTATGCATTACAAAAAAAAAGTATCCAAATCACTTGGAATCCTCTCCAAGATATGTTACTATGTATCTCAAACAGCATTACTTACATTATGCTACTCTCTAATATATCCCTACCTCACTAATGCTACACGTGTCTGGGGATTCACTACAGTAAATCACCTAAACTCAATAATAACTCAACAAAAAGTGGCAGTATGAATGACCACTCAGTCTACTGACAGACAACACACTCTCCCACCCTTATAATCTAAACTTACTTATTACACATAAAATTCACTCATACAACTGTGCATACTACAGGCTTGTCCATATTCTTGTTCCCTCAACCTTTCAACTTGTGTACCTAGTTTCAGGATAACGCAAGGCAGTTAGGATAACCCAGAAAAATCAGTGCATCATCGAGGACTGTCTTATTTTCCCTTTGGTCCTTCAATTTTGTCCCCCAGGATGCAACCCACACCAGCTGAATAACATCCAACTATGTACACTGTTACTGCTAGGTGAACAGGGATATCAGGTGCAAGGAAACATGCCTAGCATTTCCACCTGTGTTGGGAATCCAACCACAGACACTCAGTGTGTGAGGTGAGTGTGTTTCCAACCAAGCCACAGGACACTTAATTATAATTTTTTATCGACTAACTGAATGCCTCCAAAATAATATAAACTAAGTAGTTTTATTCTCATATACTAATAATCATAATTTAGCTAAGACTGTCCAAAATGCCTTGTATAAGGAGCTCTCTATAATTTATATATTCCAGTCACCCTAATTATATAATATACTGCACTCCACTTTATAGAAATAGTTTATTAGTCTTGTTTGCTCATGCAAAAATTTGACTCTGTTTAACCATGAAGACAAACATTGTCTTCCATCCTTCACCGTAATTCAAGTGACTTTAATTTTTTAACCACATAATACCATATCTTTCATGGACAAGATGAACACTAATTTAAACTATTTAAACGCTTGTTTGCTTTAAAAAATTAAGTAACACAGTTGGTTATTTATTACGATCGGTTGGGTTAGCATAGGTTGGGTTGGGTTATCTGAAGGATGTTTCTAGGATCAATGTCCCCACAGCCCAGTCCAAGACCAGGACTCCTGGAAAGATCAATCTGATCAACCAGGCTGTTACTGCTGGCCACACACAGCCAGATATGTGAACCACAGCCTGGCTGGTGTTAGGGTGGAAACCGACACGTATATAATAATTATCTTTATTTCTACATGTACAAGGTGTACATGAATGGTATACAGTAAAATAAAGCCACTGGATGGCAAAACGTCTACAATAAATACCCAGGTGTTGCATGTGTCTAATTTTCACAAGTACAAGGTATACAGGTCTAGCTGACATCACTGACATACTACTATAGATTATTATTATAATCAAAAAGAAGCGCTAAGCCACAAGGACTATACAGCATACTACTATAGAATAAAGCCGCTTATTATGCTCAGTATTTTGGGAAAGTTAGATCAGATTTGTGCCCAGGATGTGACCCATACCAGTCAACTAACACCCAAGTACCTATTTTAATAATAGGTGAGTAATGACAGCAAGTGTCTTAAGGAAAACACGTCTTAATGTTTCCACCCCCACCAGAGATCGAATACTTGTCCAACACAGTATATTTTGCAGAATTTAATCTAAGATAACTTAACTGTTACATGTGATCTACTTTCATTTACCATTTACATCCTTTGAAAGTCACTAAACATTCTGTAAAATGTTGATGTAGGAATACCTGAAGGCAGTGTCACTGGCTCGTCCTCATGTACATCAACAATCTCCCTCAAGTGTCTCCGGCACCTGACTGGTGGTAGTGCACTCACCTCACAATAATGTCCCAGGGGGTCGATCCCCAGTACCGTGGAAAATATTACGACGTGTTTCCACGAGACACCTGCTGTCCCTCTTCACCTATCAGTAAAATAGGTACCTGGATGTTAGTCGACTGGTGTGGGTAGCATCCTGGGACAAAATTGACCTAATTTCCCCGAAATGCTCAGCATTACAACCGCCTTTTTATATAGTAGTATGTCATTGATGTCACCTAGGACTGTATACCTTGTATATGTAGAAATAAACATATATTATTATTATTATTATTATTGAACCTGTTCTGTTCGCAGGTGACATGACTTGCGTCATCTCCCACTCAAATCCGGCCTGGTAGGCAAAACTCTCGCTTCATACACCGAGTGTCCATGGTTCAATCCCCGGCAAGGGTGGAAATATTGGGTGTGTTTCCTTACTCTTGTGATCCCGTTCACCTAGCAAACAAGTAGGTACCTGGGTGTTAATAGGCTGACATGTGTTGTATCCTGGGGAACAAGACTGAATATATAAATGGAAATAAGACAGTCCTCGATGACACACTGACTTACTAGGGTAATCCTGGGTGACTAACTCTCAGGGTTAAAAATATGAACAAAATCTTTTATTTGATCTTATCAGCGACGCTGTTAATGATGAGTTCCTAACAGTATCTACCTGGGAGATGACTACCAACGAACTCGACCTTAATAATGACCAAACCTACTACATGATGTATGGAAACAAGTGTCCCGGAGCTCCATCACTAACGCACTCACCTCGCACACTGACGTGTCCCGTAGCTAAGTAAGTTTATTGAGTTATACACAAATACAGTTACATAGAATTATCATACATAGCAGTATATGTGTAGAGAACCTGGGATAACCCAAAAAAGTCAGACATAGTGACTTATTTCCATTGGAGTTCTTTTACCTTATTATTATAATATAAAGGTTATAATATTTTCTTATTATTCTATAATGAAGATAACATCTTATTATCATACTAAAAAGACTATCTACTACTCACAGCACCGTGTCTTCCTTTGCAGATGACACCCGAATCTGCATGACAGTGTCTTCCATTGCAGACACTGCAAGGCTCCAGGCGGACATCAACCAAATCTCTCAGTGGGCTGCAGAAAACAATATGAAGTTCAACGATGAGAAATTTCAATTACTCAGATATGGTAAACACGAGGAAATTAAATCTTCATCAGAGTACAAAACAAATTCTGGCCACAAAACAGAGCGAAACACCAACGTCAAAGACCTGGGAGTGATCATGTCGGAGGATCTCACCTTCAAGGACCATAACATTGTATCAATCGCATCGGCTAGAAAAATGACAGGATGGATATTGAGAACCTTCAAAACTAGGGAGGC
Organism: Cherax quadricarinatus; assembly: GCF_038502225.1. Lineage (NCBI taxonomy): Eukaryota > Metazoa > Arthropoda > Malacostraca > Decapoda > Parastacidae > Cherax > Cherax quadricarinatus. The sequence goes on along the minus strand of NC_091293.1, from coordinate 21,548,198 downwards.
CAAGCCCATGATGACACTCTTCAGGTCACTTGTTCTATCTAGGCTGGAATATTGCTGCACACTAACAGCACCTTTCAAGGCAGGTGAAATTGCTGACCTATAAATGTACAGAGAACCTTTACGGCGCGCATAACGGAGATAAAACACCTCAATTACTGGGAGAGCTTGAGGTTCCTAAACCTGTATTCCCTGGAACGCAGGAGGGAGAGATACATGATTATATACACCTGGAAAATCCTAGAGGGACTAGTACCGAGCTTGCACACGAAAATCACTCACTACGAAAGCAAAAGACTTGGCAGACGATGCACCATCCCCCCAATGAAAAGCAGGGGTGTCACTAGCACGTTAAGAGACCATACAATAAGTGTCAGGGGCCCGAGACTGTTCAACTGCCTCCCAGCATACATAAGGGGGAGTACCAACAGACCCCTGGCAGTCTTCAAGCTGGCACTGGACAAGCACATAAAGTCGGTACCTGACCAGCCGGGCTGTGGTTCGTACGTTGGTTTGCGTGCAGCCAGTAGTAACAACCTGGTTGATCAGGCTCTGATCCACCAGGAGGCCTGGTCACAGGCCGGGCCGCGGGGGCGTTGACACCCGGAACTCTCTCTAGGTAAACTCCAGGTAAACACGAGGGTCATTAAGACTATTACACGAGGGTCATTAAGACTATCTATTACACGAGGGTCATTAAGTCTATCTACTACACGAGGGTCATTAAGACTACCTACTACACGAGGGTCATTAAGACTACTACAAGAGGTGTGGAAAATTTTATAGGGTGCTTATCTGTATGTACCTCAACATTATATACATACAAGTAATCTCATTGGGAGACAACCATATTGTTTACCGTAGTCACCCCGTGTAGACATGTGAGAAAACTTAACCACCTCTGGTCACTACAGGTGGCCCCTCGACCCTCACAATCTTGTCCACATCTATCCGAGACCAGAATAAATTGGGTAGCACCCTCAAGCACGGCGCTACTAATTAATTGTGGACTGTATAGATTATATTAGTTAAGCTGAATGAAGGGGGGGGGGGGGTGGGATACACATGGATACATCCATCAAGGAAAAACATTTGTACATAATCCCACCACTTACCAGATGTTCTCTGGTGGTCACTTGATGTAGCTGGATCACTCATAACCTATCCAATTACAACATACCTAACTGGCCAGCATCAGTCTGCTATAACTAGAAGGGTTACTTAACTGTGGGTGATTGATACTCCTTATTTCCTCCATTCCCCATCTCATTTCGATGTCCTGCTACACCGACACGGTTCTTATTCCAGCAGGACGAGGTATCCGTCGGTTTGTCCCGGTTTAGAAGTCGTGATTCCATAAAGCTTCATTATCCTCGGTACGAGAGTCACGCGTTCACTCGGAGCAGGGCGATCTATTTCACATCCCGCATTCTCTTAACTCAATGTTATTATCACTGATTACATTACCATTCACAAGACGATTTAACGTCTCATAACTATTATACACATTAGAGGTCACTCCATTAAGATCTGAGGCCGATGAGCGAGGATTAACACACGGGTATTTCCCCTGGACACACACCATGGCTGTGCACCTGTCACACCCGGTCGAACATTATTCACTGATTTTACCGCCTTTTTACGGTGGTCCCGTAAATCACGTTCCCTCACTCTTCACTAGGGACAGTCACGACACTTCCTATTATGAATTGAGGCCTATATTGATCCTTAGGCCGCCGTGAACGCCAGTTTCCTCATTCCCGGTTTTCTCAGCCTCCTCACCCATTCAAAACACTCCCGCCACCCCGTGCCCCAGCTCGACCCCCCACCCCCCTCCGCACATCTGCGCAGGCGCAGCGGGAACCCAGCTGGTTCCATTAAAAATGCAAATACATTTTGACCCAAATCAACACATTAAACACTTATTAGGCACTATAGCTTCGGAAATTAAATAATTTCCACAAGAGGGTCATTAAGACTATTACACGAGGGTCATTAAGACTATTACACGAGGGTCATTAAGACTACCTACTACACGAGGGTCATTAAGACTATCTATTACACGAGGGTCATTAAGACTACTACACGAGAGTTATTAAGACTACTACACGAGGGTCATTAAGACTACTACACGAGGGTCATTAAGACTATCTACTACACGAGGGTCATTAAGACTATCTACTACACGAGGGTCATTAAGACTATCTACTACACGAGGGTCATTAAGACTATCTACTACACGAGGGTCATTAAGACTACTACACGAGAGTCATTAAGACTATCTACTACACGAGGGTCATTAAGACTATCTACTACACGAGGGTCATTAAGACTACTACACGAGGGTCATTAAGACTATCTATTACACGAGGGTCATTAAGACTATCTACTACACGAGGGTCATTAAGACTATCTACTACACGAGGGTCATTAAGACTATCTACTACACGAGGGACATTAAGACTACTACACGAGGGTCATTAAGACTATCTATTACACGAGGGTCATTAAGACTATCTATTACACGAGGGTCATTAAGACTATCTACTACACGAGGGTCATTAAGACTATCTACTACACGAGGGTCATTAAGACTATCTACTACACGAGGGTCATTAAGACTACAATACGAGGATCATTACTAGCAATAAGGTAAAATTACACGTGTATTAGCTAAAAAAAAAAAAAAATCATTCCCCTCCCTTTCTGTAGCTACATTCATCAGACACCTTTTGTCACTCTTCTTGAACTGGTTCATGCTATGGCTGACTTTGACATGTGCGGGCAGTCTGTTCCATTCCTATATTGCTGTACAATAAAAGGTGTTTGACGCCTGGCCGATGACTGTGGGTACTACAAAGTTGTGCTCTCTCCCCCTAGTACTATGATTGCTTTGGTTCCCAACCTTGACAAAATTGACAGAAAGATATTCTGGACATTGTTTGTGAGCAATTTTATAAACATGATTTAGCTTCAGTTGTTTTACTCTGTCTTCAACATTCAGCATATCCAATTGTTGTAATTCATCCTGGCCTACATGTTCTCTTGGACCCAGCCCCAGGATGAATCTTAGGATTTTGTTCTGGGTGATTTGCAGTCTTTCAGTTTTTTTTGTCAAGGCAGAGTACCAAGAAGAGCAAGCGTAATCCATATGGCATTGTATAAGGGCTAGACATAGGGTCCTGCGAGCCTCAGTAGGTAGACACTGTGCTTGTCTATACAGGAACTTCAGTCTGGCATTCGCTTTCTTTACTACACTGTTCCCTATCAATTCTCCTGACATGCGTGGGTCAAAGGGGATTCCCAGATATTTTCAAATCAAATAAAATCAAAGTTTATTCTCTATAAGGATTACAATGCGGGGTTTACAGATTTTGGTTATTGTGTGGTTTACATGTAATAAAATACTAATTACAGAGGGGGCCACTAGGACACCTAGCATTGTTCAAGGCCCTTAACTATCTTTTGCATCTGCACGTCTGAAAGGTGGTGTGGGTATATTGATCAGGGAGGCGAGCCCGTTTGTGTTGCTAAGAAGTGAGGGGGGAGGGGGGGAGAGTATTGCGCATGGATGGGTGGTGGATGGGGCAGAGGGTATCCTTTGTAAGTGTGTATGCCCCTGCAGAAAATGATGTGAGAGTAAAAAGGGATTTTGTATGTGAAGAACTAGTTTTCTTCTTACGTGGTTTACCTGCAGTGGCCATCGTTGGTGGGGATTGGAACTGCGTTATTAGGAGGGCTGACATAGAACCAAAAGGAGCGGGGCACGTGTTGGTGGCCTTGCGAGATCTTTTGAGGGATATTCAGTTTACCTGGAGTTTACCTGGAGAGAGTTCCGGGGGTCAACGCCTCCGCGGCCCGGTCTGTGACCAGGCCTCCAGGTGGATCAGAGCCTGATCAACCAGGCTGTTGCTGCTGGCTGCACGCAAACCAAAGTACGAGCCACAGCCCGGCTGATCAGGAACTGACTTTAGGTGCTTGTCCAGTGCCAGCTTGAAGACTGCCAGGGGTCTGTTGGTAATCCCCCTTATGTGTGCTGGGAGGCAGTTGAACAGTCTTGGGCCCCTGACACTTATTGTATGGTCTCTTAACGTGCTAGTGACACCCCTGCACGTTGCGGGATGCGGTTGGAGGAGGGGCATGGGAGGTAGAGCACACTTTTGTAAGAAGGGGTTATGCGGCTAGGTTGGATAGGCTGTATATATCTCAAGGGGTTTGGTTGACATTTTTCCGTACAATCGAAGTAGCTTATTCGGATCATCGGGCAGTAGTAGCAGAGGTGGGGTGGGAGTCACTAGCAGGTATATCTAGGGGATATTGGAAGTTAAATACAAGTGTGTTAGGCGATGAGGAGGGGATAGAGGGATTTGCAACGCTGTGGGAGGGGTTACGTGCAGAGGTAAATGGGGTAGAGGATGTGGTGATGTGGTGGGATGGTGTGGCTAAAGAACTGATTAAGCAATATCACGTACGGGAGGGGAAACGTATCAATTCTTTAAAATATGGGCTTGCCAACTATTTGGAGGATAGGTTACGGGGTTGTTATGCGAGGGGGGCGGTGGCGGGCACTTATCCAATGGATGTTATTATGGCAATTAAAGGGAGGCTGCATGAGGTACAGGATGAGAGGTTCCAAGCGGTGCGGGTACAGGCGGGGGTGGAAGAGGTGTTATGGGGAGATAGACCTTCATCGTGCGTATTGCGTAGGCAGAAACAAAGACGGCATGCAATGACTATTCCATGGTTGGAGGTTCATGATTCGATAGGAGGGTACAGGGAGGGGCAGGTCATACAAGCTACGGAAGGAATGGGGGCGTTTGCTGACAAGTGGTATGAGAAGTACTGGCAACGAGAAGGGGTAGAGGATGGGGTTTTAGAACAGGTGTGTGGGAGTGTGGTATGTCAGTTGCATAACAGTGATAGGGAAGCACTGGGTGGGGAAATAACTGAGGGGGAAATATGGAGGGCTTTAAGTGGAATGCGAAAGGGCAAAGCACCGGGAATTGATGGACTCCCGGCAGAGTTTTATCAGCAGCATTGGGAATTAATGAGGCATTTTTTGGTTAGGTTATTCAATTGCATGAAGGAGAGAGGTGAGCTGGGTGAGAAGCAGGCAATGGCTGTCGTTGTATTGGTACCGAAGGGTAAGGGGCAGCATACGCTTTGGGATTACCGGGCGATCTCATTGGTATGCGCAGATTATAAATTGTTTGCTAAGATTTTGGGAAATCTGGTCAAGTGTGTGGTGGGGTGGGTAGTATCAAAAACTCAGTTTGGTTTGTCAGGGAGGTCTATGGTGGAGGGGCATGGGTTACTTAGGGATATCGTGGAGGCAAAAGGGGGGGGGGGAGGTTTGGTGGTGCTCGATTGGCAAGGGGCATACGATAGAGTGGATCGGAAAGCATTGAAAGCCATCCTCAGGGGTCAGGGGTTTGGGGAAGAAATAATGGGTTGGGTTGAGGCGTTGTATGGAGGTGCAATGGCGAGGGTACAGATTAATGGTCGATTGGGTGGGAAGATTGTAATGGGTAGGGGACTTAGGCAAGGGTGTCCTATGTCACAATTATTGTTTGCGTGCGTACAGGATCCTTTTTATAGATTGGAGCAGCGTATGTGTCACGTAGAGGGACCAGGGTGTGAGGTTGCGAGGGTTTGGCCAGTTTTAATTGGGTATGTGGATGATACAACTGTTCTGATTAGGGAGGGGATGACAATGGACACATTAGATGGGGTAGTACAAATGTTCGCAGGGGCAAATGATATGAGGGTAAATTCAGATAAATCCATGGTCATGGGGTTAGGAGCTTGGGCGGGTAGGGTTGATTGGGGTAGTGCAGTTGTGAGGAGGCAGGTGAATTCGTTAAAAATTTGCGGTCTCATTTATGCAGACTATCTAACTGTGGCACGCATGGAAAACTCGATTAGGATGGTAGAAAGGATTCAGGGACGCTTGGGTGCATTGCGACCTTATCATTTAACCCTTGTGCAGCGTGCCATTGTTATTAATATCTTACTGGATAGCAAAGTATTGCACGTGGCAGCCGTGTTCCCATTAACTGGGCCAGCAATTACCAACATACTGGAGTTTACCTGGAGAGAGTTCCGGGGGTCAACGCCCCCGCGGCCCGGTCTGTGACCAGGCCTCCTGGTGGATCAGAGCCTGATCAACCAGGCTGTTACTGCTGGCTCCACGCAAACCAACGTACGAGCCACAGCCCGGCTGATCAGGAACCGACTTTAGGTGCTTGTCCAGTGCCAGCTTGAAGACTGCCAGGGGTCTGTTGGTAATCCCCCGTATGTATGCTGGGAGGCAGTTGAACAGTCTCGGGCTCCTGACACTTATTGTATGGTCTCTTAACGTGCTAGTGACACCCCTGCTTTTCATTGGGGGAATGTTGCATCGTCTGCCAAGTCTTTTGCTTTCGTAGTGAGTGATTTTCGTGTGCAAGTTCGGTACTAGTCCCTCTAGGATTTTCCAGGTGTATATAATCATGTATCTCTCCCGCCTGCATTCCAGGGAATACAGGTTCAGGAACCTCAAGCGCTCCCAGTAATTGAGGTGTTTTATCTCCATTATGCACGCCGTGAAGGTTCTCTGTACATTTTCTAGGTCAGCAATTTCACCTGCCTTGAAAGGTGCTGTTAGTGTGCAGCAATATTCCAGCCTAGATAGAACAAGTGACCTGAAGAGTGTCATCATGGGCTTGGCCTCCCTCGTTTTGAAGGTTCTCATTATCCATCCTGTCATTTTTCTAGCAGATGCGATCGATACAATGTTATGGTTCTTGAAGGTGAGATCCTCCGACATGATCACTCCCAGGTCTTTGACGTTGGTGTTTCGCTCTATTTTGTGGCCAGAATTTGTTTTGTACTCTGATGAAGATTTAATTTTCTCGTGTTTACCATATCTGAGTAATTGAAATTTCTCATCGTTGAACTTCATATTGTTTTCTGCAGCCCACTGAAAGATTTGGTTGATGTCCGCCTGGAGCCTTGCAGTGTCTGCAATGGAAGACACTGTCATGCAGATTCGGGTGTCATCTGCAAAGGAAGACACGGTGCTGTGGCTGACATCCTTGTCTATATCAGATATGAGGATGAGGAACAAGATGGGAGTGAGTACTGTGCCTTGTGGAACAGAGCTTTTCACCGTGCCTGCCTCGGACTTTACTCTGTTGACTACTACTCTCTGTGTTCTGATAGTGAGGAAATTATAGATCCATCGACCGACTTTTCCTGTTATTCCTTTAGCACGCATTTTGTGCGCTATTATGCCATGGTCACACTTGTCGAAGGCTTTTGCAAAGTCTGTATATATTACATCTGCATTCTTTTTGTCTTCTAGTGCATCTAGGACCTTGTCGTAGTGATCCAATACTTGAGACAGACAGGAGCGACCTGTTCTAAACCCATGTTGCCCTGGGTTGTGTAACTGATGGGTTTCTAGATGGGTGGTGATCTTGCTTCTTAGGACCCTTTCAAAGATTTTTATGATATGAGATGTTAGTGCTATCGGTCTGTAGTTCTTTGCTGTTGCTTTACTGCCCCCTTTGTGGAGTGGGGCTATGTCTGTTGTTTTTAGTAACTGTGGGACGACCCCCTTGTCCATGCTCCCTCTCCAAAGGATGGAAAAGGCTCGTGATAGGGGCTTCTTGCAGTTCTTGATGAACACTGAGTTCCATGAGTCTAGCCCTGGGGCAGAGTGCATGGGCATGTCATTTATCGCCTGTTCGAAGTCATTTGGCGTCAGGATAACATCAGATAGGCTTGTGTTAACCAAATTCTGTGGCTCTCTCATAAAAAATTCATTTTGATCTTCGACTCTCAGTCTGGTTAGTGGCTTGCTAAAAACTGAGTCATATTAGGACTTGAGTAGCTCACTCATTTCCTTGCTGTCATCTGTGTATGACCCATCTTGTTTAAGTAAGGGCCCAATACTGGACGTTGTTCTCGACTTTGATTTGGCATAGGAGAAGAAATACTTTGGGTTTCTTTCGATTTCATTTATGGCTTTTAGTTCTTCCCGCGATTCCTGACTCCTATAAGATTCCTTTAGCTTAAGTTCGATGTTTGCTATTTCTCTGACCAGTGTCTCCCTACGCATTTCAGATAGATTGACCTCTTTTAGCCGCTCTGTTATTATTTTCCGTCGCCTGTAAAGAGAACGCCTGTCTCTTTCTATTTTACATCTACTCCTCCTTTTTCTTAGAGGAATAAGTCTTGTGCATACATCGAGTGCCACCAAGTTAATCTGTTCTAGGCATAAGTTGGGGTCAGTGTTGCTTAGTATATCTTCCCAGCTTATATCGGTTAGGACTTGGTTTACTTGGTCCCACTTTATGTTTTTGTTATTGAAGTTGAATTTGGTGAATGCTCCCTCGTGACTAATCTCATTTTGTCGGTCTGGGGCTCTGCGCATACATGTCTGAACCTCAATTATGTTGTGATCTGAGTATATTGTTTTTGATATGGTGACATTTCTTATCAGATCATCATTGTTAGTGAAGATGAGGTCTAGTGTATTCTCCATTCTAGTAGGCTCTATTATTTGCTGGTTTAAATTGAATTTTGTGCAGAGATTTAAAAGCTCGTGTGAGTGTGAGTTTTCATCAGAGCTGCCTCCTGGTGTTATTACTGCAACAATATTATTTGCTATATTCCTCCATTTTAGGTGCCTTAAGTTGAAATCCCCCAGGAGCAAGATGTTGGGTGCAGGAGCTAGAAGATTTTCCAGACAGTGGTCAATTTTTAACAGCTATTCCTGGAATTGCTGGGATGTTGCATCTGGAGGCTTGTAGACTACCACAATGACTAGGTTTTGGTTCTCGACCTTTACTGCTAAAACTTCCACTACATCATTTGAGGCATTAAGCAGTTCTGTGCAAACAAGTGACTCTGCAATGTACAGGCCAACCCCCCCCCCTTTTGCCTGTTCACTCTGTCACATCTGTATAGGTTGTAACCTGGGATCCATATTTCGTTGTCTAAGTGATCCTTTATGTGGGTCTCAGTGAAAGCCGCGAACATTGCCTTTGCCTCTGCAAGCAGTCCACGGATGAAAGGTATTTTGTTGTTTGTTGCTGGCTTTAGACCCTGTATATTTGCAAAGAAGAATGTCATCGGACTGGTGGTATTGTTGGTACTGGCTGGGGATTTTTTTTCCGGCATTAGTATCTGTGTCTGTTGGTTTGGAGTGGAGGCCATCGACTGTGGTTCCACTCCAGGAATGACTGGATTTGGTGTACAATTTCTGCCATTTCCTGCCAGTTTTTTTTTCCTTCCTGGCACTAAAAAACCTCTCCCTCTTGAGTGGCTGTGGCTACCCAGGTTTTCCCATGGCCTGGATGTTTTGTACCTTTTTGTCCCCTTTAGATGGTGTGCCTGGCAATTTAAGTTACAGCACAGTCTTTCCTGTACTGAAGAGGTACACATTTCAGTGTGAAAAGGCTTACAGGAAGGGAGTTTGCATTTTCCTGTTGTCATATGGGCATGGCATTTTCTAGGGTGGTCATAGTTGCACGTCCCATCTGTTTTTCAAGATTTCCCATGTCTGCAGATACCAAGTGCATAGTATGTGCACAGGCTTGGTTTCCGTTTGCCTTAGGTTTCTGTGACTGTATTCCCTGTTGGTGCATGTTTACCTGTCTTATTCCTATCTTCCCTAGCACCAACAATGGAGCTCCCACCAGTTGTTTTTGGTAATATATCCTCACTATTGCTAGTGGAGTCCTCTTGTTTGCTATTTCCTGTTGTATTTCTTGTTTGCAATATTGGTTTTATCTTATCTTTGACTACACTTGTTTCCCCACTACGGCTCCTGTCCCCTATGAGGTCATTTATATGCATTCCTTCCTGCGTATAATTTCCGACTACCTGGACAAATCTTGTGGGGTTCGAGCTGTGATTGGATTAAAAGGGACGTGGTAATGTTACCTGTAAGTAAGGGGGGGTTGGGATTGCTGGACTTAAAGCGGAGGGTCAAATGTGTCTTCATTAAAAGGGAGGTGATGAGGGAAAGTGTGGGTGGGGGTAGGGTTTGGCCAGGATCCATAACAGATTGCAACGGATGTATACAGGAGTTGAGTTGCATGAGTGTGAAACTGTTTTGAGGGCTCTGGCGTGGGATCGAGAGCCGGCAAAGGTTAAAATAGGTAGGTTGTGTAGATTGTTAGCCGGGAGGGTTGTAGCGCCTGTAGAGTGAATTTTCCCCATGTATGCATGGGGAAGTATATGGAATAGGTTGAGTAGGATGAGGTTGCAACCTCGTGTTCGGGATGTAATGTATCGTTTTCTGCACGGCATTTTACCGTCGGGTGTGGTTCTACGGGACAGACGGGTCGTTGACGGGGGGGTGTGCGGGATATGTGGTGGGGAGGAGTCGGCTTTTCATGTAGTATATTTTTGTGATGGACTGAGGAGTGTCAAGGGGTGGTTAAATAGGGTGATATATAGGATAGGAGGTCAAGGAATTTCTGTATTGAGAGCATTAAGTCTCGACGTAGGGGGTTGGGAGGAGAGTGTAATCAGAGCTGTGGGGTACATTATGGCAGATTATATATATATATATATATATATATATATATATATATATATATATAGTGTGGGGATTGCGGGGGAAACAGGTCAGTGAGGTGAAGAGGAGGGTGTTAGCGGTAACGTTCTATAAAACGGTATGTAGAAATAAGGAAATTTGTGGGAGGAGGTGGGTGAGGGATTTTTCAGAGGGATATAGGCAACTTACGTTACAGGTTTTATTAGACTTGTAATATACGAGGGAGGGAGGGTAGATTGGAAAGTGTTGCTGGGGCAGGGAAGTCATGGGTGAAAACAGAGTCGCCTCCCTGGTAATGGATGACAACAAATGTTTGCGTGTGTGTTGGATGAGTGATGTGTGAGTGAATAATGTATGGACCACGGGTGCAAGCACCTGTGGAGCTGGCCAGTTTTTTTGTGTGTCATGGACTATACACTATTCACATAGTACTCATGTTCCTTCAAGGTAGTAGTGAATTATGGATTAGGTATTCAAGAGGGGGGGGGTTGCCTTCATCACTGTGCAGAGTGAGGATAGGGCAGAATATTGATTGGAAGTGATGGACAGTTCCTTGTCCAGTGTGTTGTAGTATTATGTGTAGATAATACGCATATTATTGTATGTAGAAAGATGGGACTACATGCATGTTGGACTTGGACTTGTACTATGAGAATTACTCTCTAACGCCTGATATGTGAAGGCTGATTGATCAACTGTGATCCATTCAAATTAGATTTATTATTATGTTGTTATCTATGTACATAGTAGTCTTGAGTCATATTATTATGTTGTTATCTATGTACATAGTAGTCTTGAGTCATATTATTATGTTGTTATCTATGTACATAGTAGTCTTGAGTCATATTATTATGTTTTTATCTATGTACATAGTAGTCTTAAGTCATATTATTATGTTGTTATCTATGTACATAGTAGTCTTAAGTCATATTATTATGTTGTTATCTATGTACACATCAGTCTTAAGTCATATAATGTGAGTTGTGTTTAGGTGCAGTTGTTACAAAATTTTGTTTTGTTTTATCTGTGTTAGGGAAGTATGTGGAATTTTTTGCTTGCAGCCGCTACCTGGCTGCGGTTTATACTTTATACCTTTGTATTCTGTGATGTTTTTCATAATATTAAGTTTTTATTTATATGCTGTGTTGAATGAATAGGATTTACATGCTAAGATAATTGCACATAAGTTGCCTTTGGGAGTTGACATTCATTGTTACAACCTTCTTAGAAAATTAAACTTTTGCGGGTTTTCTTTCACCAGGTTGAGGTGTCATTGTGTTAAGTAAAGACATGTATCCCATTTAATTGTTATTAATATTTTTGTGTCCAAGATGTTACTGCATCACTCATGATAGTGTAATTCCTATGTATCCTTTAATGTTAAGTTAAGATACAATCAGGTTGGTGATGGTTATATTTGGCGGGAGGGAGGGGGGGGGTGAAATTGTGTCAGAAGTTTCAGCCTTCACAGGTATATAACTCTGGTATAACTGGGTGTATATGGTGTGTGGTGTTAGGTTGTCACAACACTTTTGTTTGTTGTAATCATTTTTGTAAGGGTGAATTGGGAATTTGTGATTTACCTCATTTGTGTACCTTAATATAATTTCCACCTTGTATTGTAATGTTTTAAATAAAAAAAAAACTATCTTTTGCTAACTAGTACCAGCTACCTCACATTATTTTTTTTACTTTTTATAGTACAATATATTGCTCAACTTATTATATATAACAAATCAGATCTTACTCCGAAATCAATATTATATCATAGTGACTATCTGTCTACCATTACTTAATTTAGTCCCTTATATATTTTCTCTTTTATTTTAGATTTATATAACAACCTTAGTTCATATATTCACAATTGTTAAAATAATCAAGGTGCTATTCTCAGGTGCTAAAGTGTAATACGTTCATTATTCTGCCATTATATTCATTTATTTGATTACCACTTTTTTGTTCACCACAAATTATTTTAGTCCCTTTTATATTGCCTCATTTATTTTAGCTTTAAAGAGCTACCTTAGCTCATATTTTTTACATTTGTTAAAATAATTCAGGTGCTATTTTATAGCTTTAGAATATTTACTTTGTCTTATACTTAATTCTAACTATAGATTCACTATAAATCTTATGATAACTAGCATTGATCCTGATACCAACCTCTTATCTAATGACTTAAATGAATCAAACAGTAACTGTAATTATTACACAGCAGAACAATCAAAGGCACTTCTCAGAGCCAACAACAACATAACTGTCTTTAACTACAATATCAGATCTTTAAGCAAACATTACGATGACCTCATAGCATTACTAAATTCCCTGCATGCCAGTATGTCCATCATTACTCTCACCAAAACCTGGCTAAAGCCTGATACTACAGATGTCTATGCCATTCCTGGTTACACAGCCATACACAACTGTAGGCCAGACCAACAAGGGGGTGGCACAGCTATATACTACTCAGACCAACTAGAATGTATCACTAATACTTGCACAAGGGATGAACATGGGGAATATATAATAGCTAAATTCAAATCCAAATACCTACAAAAACCTCTCACAGTGATAAACATCTACAGAGTACCACAGTCAAACATTAGCCGTTTTAGTGAAAACCTAGGAAGTATGAGCGCTTGAGGTTCCTGAACCTGTATTCCCTGGAACGCAGGCGGGAGAGATACATGATTATATACACCTGGAAAATCCTAGAGGGACTAGTACCGAACTTGCACACGAAAATCACTCACTACGAAAGCAAAAGACTTGGAGGACGATGCAACATTCCCCCAATGAAAAGCAGGGGTGTCACTAGCACGTTAAGAGACCATACAATAAGTGTCAGGGGCCCGAGACTGTTCAACTGCCTCCCAGCATACATAAGGGGGATTACCAACAGACCCCTGGCAGTCTTCAAGCTGGCACTGGACAGGCACCTAAAGTCGGTTCCTGATCAGCCGGGCTGTGGCTCGTACGTTGGTTTGCGTGCAGCCAGCAGTAACAGCCTGGTTGATCAGGCTCTGATCCACCAGGAGGCCTGGTCACAGACCGGGCCGCGGGGGCGTTGACCCCCGGAACTCTCTCCAGGTAAACTCCAGGTATGATAACTGATGCACGCATGAACAAAGATCACTTACTACTCTCAGGTGACTTCAATATAAATCTCCTGCAA